>NC_136510.1:69512231-69669731 GCF_053919585.1 Euprymna scolopes
GTTATCGTTATTTTTCTATTAGGTTAGGAAACAAGTTCTTGCGAAATTTTTAATTTTGATTTCAAATGATGTATTTTCAAATAAGTTTTCGTCATAATACTTTATATATCATCTTAAAGAGCATTTTCGGTCTATCATATTGTTTGAATTAAAATCGTTTTAAAACAATTATGTCTTCTTGTAAGAACGTTGAATGCAAGATAGAAAAAAAGCAAATTCACACAAGTTTCTTATTTCAATTCCAGCTAGGCTGAAAATCTGCTGATATCAGCTCGTGATATCAACGAAGCGTTCGGTACACACTACCAATGAACACACAGCACAATGGTGGTTTAAGAATTTTCGTGGCAGCGACGACAGTCTTGAAGATGATGAGCGTCGTGGTCGGCTATCGGATGTTGACAACGATCAATTAAGAACCTTAGTCGAAACCAATCCACACGCAACTGCTTGAGAACTTGCTTCTGAATTAGATAACGTATACGACGATTTCCAACCACTTGAGAGAGATTGGTAAGATAAAAAAAATTAATGAATGGATGCCACACGAATTGAACAACAACCAAAAGAAACGCCGTCATGAAGTGTTATCTTCCCTTTTACACAACAAGAACAACCTGTTTCTCGACCGAGTTGTGACTTACGATGACAAATGGGTACTTTGCGACAACCGGCGATACTCAGCTCAGTGGTTAGACGCCAACAAAGCTCCACAACAATCCACGAAGCCAGATGTGCACCAAAAGAATGTCATGCTGACTGTTTGGTGGTATGCGATCGATTTTAACGATTAAACGTTTTTGAATGCAGGCGAAACCATTACGGTGAAGAAGTATTGTCAACAAATGGATGAAATGCATTAGAAACTTTGACAACAATACCCATCATTAATAAACAGAAAAGGCCCAATTCTCCTCTATGATAAAGCTCGACCGCACGTTGCTAAACCGACACTGCAGAAGTTGAACAAATTGGGCTAGGAAACTTTGCCTCATCCGCCATACTCTCCAGACCTCTCACCTACCGCCTACCAATTTTTAAAGTATCTCGACAGCTTTCTGCCGTGAGAAATGCTTCAAAAACCTAAGCGATATAAAAAAAACACCTTCAGCGACTTCTCGACACCAGAACGCAAGATGTTTACGTTACTGTCATAAATACACTTGTTTTGCGTTTGAAAATGTGTCATGATTCTGATGGTGCTTATTTCGATCAATAAATTTGTGTTAAAACTGCAAGAACTTTCTTGTCAATCTGATATTATTTATTTACTTAATTTTTATTGAAATATTTAAATTTTATTTCCATCCAATAACAACCACTGATGAAACTGATTAGACACAAACTTGCTTTTTTGTTAATTTATGGACACCGAAAAAGTTGTATAAAGGATGCAGCTCTCTAAGAAAAGAGAATAAAATCTTTTCACACAACAATCTATTATATTCTCTTTTACTCTCTCTCTTTCTCTCTCTCTCTCTCCCTCTCTTTATCACACACACACTCACTCTCTCTTTCTTTCTTCCCTCTCTCTTTTCTCACTCTCTGTCTTTCTCTTATATATATATATATATATATATATATATATATATATATATATATATATATATATATATATATATATATATATGTTGTGTACGAAGTAAAATGAACACACATAAAAAGAAATTTTATTAACTTTTATCTATGAATTTTTGTCTGTATTTTTTTTATTATTATTATTCGAGCTGTTGAGAAAATGGGAAAGATATGAACCACAAACACCGACCAAGTTTTTTGTCAATCTTTGATGATAGGTTGCAAGATTTTGATGCACTGAAGCAATTCCATCGATCATTAAATCGATGGAATATTCGATAAATACATACACAATAATGAATAAGTGTATTGTCCATATTTTGCTTCGGTGGTCGACAACGGACAATGCGTGCGGCCGAATTTAACAACGCAACACATTTCGTCAGAACATAAGACAGTGAATACCAAAGGCATACATACACAAAATGATGCATACGCACCCACACACACACACACACACACACACACACACACACACACACACACAAATAAATGTTCAGCAAGATGGTAAATGTATATAACCTACAACATACCAATCCTAGAATTATTTTAATGTTTGTTATTGTAATAATATTTTCCTTCGGTAGAATAATAAATCAAAAACCATTTCCAGTGGATACAACTCTGAATTACTACTTTAATTTATTCAAATATAAGTCGTCGTATTATTTTAAACCCATAGGATTACACTTAAATGTATTAAAAATACCAAACGCATACACACAAAATGATGCCTGCACACACACACACACACACAAATAAATGTTCATCAAGAAGGTAAATGTATATAACCTACAACATTCCAATCCTAGAATTATTTTAATACAAATATGATTTAGAATGTAAAACGCTTAAGAAATGCATGCGTTGACGTAGATGCAAACAAAATAAATGTAAACATATATACAAATTACACAAACAAACATTAATAAGGGGAAAGGCTCTCTTGTATTAAGTATATTTATTTGTCACAGTGATATTGATATTATAAGCACACTATTCTATGTAACAAGTAAACACAATTTCTTTATATACTTAACTAGCATTTCAGCCCGGCGGTGCCCGGGTGTTTGGATGTGTATAATAAGCAAAAAAAAAAAAAGTGGTAGTAGGAAGGCAGGCTCGAACCCGTACCACGAAGGAGGAAAAGACGGAAAAAACCTGACGTCTTTGTTGTTACGACCACCGCCAAACCGGAAGTGACGTAGGTTTAAATTAAGGCTAGAAAATCGAAAGGAAGATATGCGAAAAAAGCGAGCCCCCTCTGTCGAAAAGTGCCCAGTTTAAGATGAAGATATTAATGTTTTTAGCCAATTTTTCGATATTTGTCGTCTGAAAGATCGAACTTCAAAACGATACTGATCTTGTAAAATCCTTTTAAAAAAAGAACGTCAATTAATTGACTATTCGCTTCTGTTTTCTTCAGTTTTGATGTTATTTATAATAAAAAATTCTAGCACACATGCACATACAAACGCATATATATATATATATATATATATATCGATAATATTTTTAATAAATATTAACAATAATTTCTACACTTACAGGCACTAGTGTTTTATGCTTAAGCAAACATCAGTGTCGGAAGTGAAAATTACTGCTAGTCGATGGATTCGAAACCGATCACAACGTCACCCATCAATTCGTAAGCTGGTATACTGTCTTCTTCTTCCTTTGATTTCGAATCTCATAGACGAAACGACGAGGATGATTTTTTTTTTCTTTTACATTGTTTCATAACGGGGCGTTTCATTTTGTTTTATTTCTTATTTATATGTTTCTATGTCTATGCATGCATTAATATCGAGAAGATACCCCCCCCAAAAAAAAACACATAAAATCCTGAAACATAACATTAATATTTGCATGTACCATTGTTTAGTTTGTTTGTTTTTTTAGCTATTAACCACTTAGAATTAAGTTGTGCCCCAGTATTTTATGCAGGTGTTTGATTATAGACCAATTATAGAACACTTTTCTTTAAAATGACAACTTTTCTTTCTTTTTGTTCATGGTATTTGAGCGTGGAGATCCTGACAGCGATTATCAAGGTTAAATTTGGAGCAAATATTTTTACACCTTCCCCCCCCCACACACACACACTCACAAGATATATTCTATTCTGAAGGCCGTTTTTAACATGGGAATGTTGCGGGTGACCATTACGAAAGCCACTCTTAACATGACGAGGTTGGGGGGTACGGTCTGAAAGACAAATAACATGAGGAGATTGGAGATGTCTATTCCGAAAGCCGTTCTTAACATATGGAGGTTGGGGGTTGGGTAACAACAACAACAGCAACCGTACTTCATGTTTTTACAAGGACAACCATGTTTATTATAGAGCAATTGTTTTTTTAAGATACATTTTTAAAATCCACCTACACACTTTTCTTTAAAATGACGTCGTTTATATGGTTTTCACCATACTGATTAAGAATATCTCATTTACATTGGCGGATACAAGTAGTTTTCGCAATATAAAGTCCTGCATCCTGCACTTTTAATCACTGACCGCCAGATTAGTATGCACAGGCGAAGGACAAAACTAATTATATCCGATCGACGCTGCTATCACCAAATTTCTTTGTTGGTTCATAGTATTTGCGCGTGGGGATCCTGACAGCGACTATCAAGGTTAAATTTGTGACAGATATTTTTACAGCCACCCCCACTCACACAATGGGTATCTATTCCGAAATGGGAATGTTGCAGGTGACCATTCCAAAAGCCATTCTTAACATGAGGAGGTTGGGGGTGTCCATTCCGAAACCCGTTCTAAACATAAGGGGGTTGGGAGTTCCTATTCCGAAAGCCGTTCTTAACGTGAGGATGTTGGGGGCTGGACAACAACAATAACAACAACAACATCCGTACTTTCATTTTTTTTATTAGGGGGAAGCATGCTTCTACCGGGCAACGCCGATTAACGGGTTTTGCTAGTTTTGTTTAATTCCGGCCCTTCTCCTCTTCTGATGAAGTATTTAGCTTCGAAATCCATGGCCTAGAAAGGTTTTTCCTCTTATTCTTTCCTTATTGATATCACGATATAATGAAGTTACATGTAACTTTTGTTCCTCATCTTTTATTTAATATATAGATATATACTATTATAATGAAATATATGCTTTTAATATATATATATATATTAAGTTTATCAAATTGTCACAATTAAATTAAGTTCAATAAAAATTAATTTTCATTTTCAGAGAATGTACATAGTTCTATGCTTTTAATTTATGAATTGAATACATTTCATGGGTTCAAATATATATATATATATATATATATATATATATATATATATTATCCACATAATATGTTTCACATTAAACATGACTCATCAGTATGGATATATATAATTGTACCATCGAGCATGGGATCCGAACACTAGATTAAAGTGACCATGCACTTCCATCCAACACCATTTCTAACATAGCTATTGAGGCACCTAAACGAAAGTAAAGGGAAATATTCACAGGAAAGCATATATAGATTTTTCGTAAATGTAAGGTGGAAGACCTCACAATATTATTTCAGCTAGAAGTTTCGCAGTACTATAGTGCTTCAGTAGCGTTAAGTATGCAAGTATTTTAAGCTGAGATTCGAAACTTAACCGTCATAAATCGTATTCTTCGTCATTAAAGTTAATGGTATTTTTTTGTGTTTACTTGCCTCCCCACGAGGGCAGAGGAAGACACAAGGTCAGTTTTTAATGTGAGGAAACCATCTCCCCCAAAAGGGACATTCTGGTTCGTAACAAAAATGAAAAATGTATCAGTCATAAAGGATTTCTCCTCCAATAACCGAGACCAAAAAAGTGAAGTGGAAAAAGTGAAGTGCGACATCAGAACAGATATTACACTTTGATCCTGGCCCGAAGGTTAAGAATCCTAATGTAAATAAAATAACTTTACGTTTGTTTACATACTATATATTTATATATATTTATACTTATATTATTATTCTGAATGAGCACACTTGCGCTGCCAGGACACCAGTATACGACTGATTGGAGGTGCTATCGTTCTCTTCCGTTTAGGAATAGTTTGAGTATTGTTTGTTTTTTAACGTTATCTTTAGATAATTCCGGATAAAAAATCTGGAAGGTTGAAGATCAGTGGGTGAAGCCAATCCAGGATCACACCCCCTACTGATGTGATGATCATCAAACTGTCCCCGCATATCCTTGAAAGATGATAAATAGAAGAATGTTAGAAATGCCTGACTGAAACTTGATGTGAACCTTAGCCATAGTGTTTGGTCTTTACCAAACATGGCTGAATTGCAGAAAGATTATTACTTTTATTAACTATGCAATGGGTGGTATTTCGGGTGGGTCACTCTGCATTATACGACTGAACTTGTATTCAGAATAGATGGAGAACAAGAACAGGTTAGTTGAGGTAGCCGTAAATATAAAATATATTTTCTAAATAATTTAGCCGAGGCTTGTTGGGTCATAATTATTACCAGGATTTATTCGACTTTCATTTCATTCGAACTTTCATAAAATGGGACATATTTCTTGTATGACAAAAAATATTAGGTCTCTTTACTTGTATATTATTATTTTATAGTATAACATGACTATTATATAGAAGTTAAGAGACTTATTATTTTGCTATCTAATTTATGTATGTGCTTATGGTGCGTACATACACGCTACGTAAATTAGATGACAATGCTAAAAATACAGTCACTCGTTTTTGTAAATGATCATGCTCACCGAGATATGGCGAATAATTAGAGAGAAGTTTAGTCAACGGAAAGTGCGAGGCGCGAGAGAAATACGCAGATAGCAGTCAGTGAGATCGTGACATGTGCTGTTACTTATTGCTAATAAAATCGATTTAAACATTAATTTTTAAATATAGCTCAATCTTAGGACTAACGTATATATTAACATGGATTTAGTGTTATTAAAATACAAGAAGAAAGTTTCGACATTGTTCAGGATTGAATAAAAATCACTACTATGCGATTTTTCACTATGTTCATCACATTACTTTGTTTTTATTGCCCCCCCCTTTTCTCCTGCTTCACCCCCTTATATCGTTGGAATAAGTTTAAATGTTGAAAAACTTTCTAAATTAGTATCTTATACATACGGCTTAAATTTCATTAATATCAGATACATATATTTGAAGTTATAAGGCGGGTTCTGTCCCCCATAGGTCAATTAGAAGTAAGGCAATACTTCCACGGAATTCTATACATATCGGATGAATTTCATAAAAAATAGGATAGATTTAAAGTGCCTTCACTTTCTTCAGGGGTACACTCAGAGATGCGTAAACACTTCTATCGTCTTGTCCCCAATAAATTTTTGCATGCTATACTTTTAGATTTTATTTAGATTCTCTCATCTTTCTTTTAATAGGGAACGCACAAAGATCACACTGTCATTTATATAAAACGTAATGTCTGTGTGTATGCGCGTGGCTGTATAAATATAGAGATATAGGAAGGGGCCTTACGGAAACAAACGTGGATTAACTGACATTTGGTACAATATAATAGATCTTCTCATGGTGATGACTTGGTGATGGTATTCAGGGAATGACGAGAAACATGGGTCTTTTGGTCTATCCTTCAGAATCGAATTCGACATTTTACAAAGAAATGCTTGTAGGAATAGTTGCAATAATGATGGAATCTTCTTTGATGGTGTCGTCTTTTGTAGGATACTTATTTAAAATGGCGTAATTTAAGCGTCTTTCATCCGAGAAAGGGAGTAAAAGTTTCGCTATTTGATTTTGTTTTTGAGTTGGTTTTATTTTTTATTTTGTTTTATTTATTTATTTATTTATCTTTTCTTATTGCTGCCAGTAATTTTCGTTTGAAATCTCGCGAGACTTCAGCGCGAGTTCCTATTTAGGTCCGTTCGATGTAGGGGTTGGACTCTGGAGAAAACATGGCGCCCATTTGTTTTTTGTATAAACGTCATCAAATAGATTTAACTGCGTTCCCGAGAGTGGATGAAAACACTTCTTATCTTTGAAAGATTTTTTTCTCGTGAAACAAAAACTAATAAAGAAATAAAAATGGAAAAAATAAATTTAGGAAAGATAGAAACAGGAGGAAAATATCGATAAGGATTTTAAAGGAAGGTGAAGAACTACTACTACTACTACTACTACTACTACTACTACTAGCAGGATCTCGGAAAAATTCTACAGTTCCTTACCCATCGTTTTCTATTTCTTCTTATAGTTTATAATATTTTTTTATAATCTATTTATTTAAATAATAATAAACAAGAAAGAAAAGAAATTCCAAATAGGAGATTTCGCCAATCCAGCAATTCACCGGGTGAAGCCCAAAGTGGTAGAAAAACTATATAAATGCATTGAACTTGTAAGAGAGATGAATGCAAAGACAGTCACTATATTACTAATTAGAAAGATCACTAGGAAAGAAATTTTCAAAGAAAATGGAAACGGGAATAGAAAGAATTGGAATCAAAGGGAATATTAAAATTATATAATATTAAAATTATATAATATTAAAATTATATAATATCTAAATTATACAATATTAAAATTATACAATATTGAAATCATATATTAAAATTCTATAATATTAAAATTCTATAATATTAAAATTATACAATATTAAAATCATATAATATTAAAATTATATAATATTAAAATTATACAATATTAAAATTATAATATATTAAAATTATATAATATCTAAATTATACAATATTAAAATTATACAATATTAAAATCATATATTAAAATTCTATAATATTAAAATTCTATAATATTAAAATTATACAATATTAAAATTATATAATATTAAAATTATATAATATTAAAATTATACAACATTAAAATTAAAAAATATTAAAATTATACAATATTAAAATTCTATAATATTAAAATTCTATAATATAAAAAATTATATCACGCACGACAGAAATGAAAACAGTCAAATTGTTAAGAAAAGTCTTCGGAGTGGAAAGTCATGCACGTCACGAACGAACGTAAACTGAACACAAATAAGTGGACAAAAGATATAGCAAAAATGATTACCACATAAAAAAATTATTACCAAATAACCCTAAATGAAATGAAACGACCAGGAATCTATAATTTTCATGACTCCTCCCACCCCACCAAAACACACCAAAACACACACACACACACACACACACACACACACACATATATATATATATATATATATGTGTGTGTGTGTGTGTGTAACTTTTGGTTCGTTCAAAGTCTAAAGAACCATATTTCTACATTACCAATTTATTTGAAATTTTCAGTAAATCTATTTTTAAAGTCAAAGAATGTTTGCATGTTATTAAAATCATTTAACATTGCGAATTATAAAAATATTAAATTATAAATGAAAATATTTTTCGTAACTGCGAGATTGTCCCCATTTCATTTTCGGTAGAAATGAGCCTTTCACTTATTGAGATAAGTATTATCTGTATTAATTTTTATGATACTTATGCAGAGAGTGATCCGTGCTGAAATAATAACGTTATTATTTAAAAAGCCATTCTTAACATGGGGAGGGTGTTTTGTACCTATTCTGTACTTTAACCTTACAATTGAATAAAAAAAACATATCGTAAAACTTTAATTAACCGTGGAAATACGATTTAAAAATAGCGCGGATCACTCTTTGCATTTTTTCCTTTTATTATTCTTAAGGAGTAAAACTTTTCTTATTCATGAAAAGAGTTAAGCCTACGTAAATAAATAAATAAATGTTTGTACACGTGACAAATTATCAATAAATGGTTTAGTTACTTTTTTTTAATTATTTATGAAAAGAGTTAACGTAAATAATCTTTGTAGAAGTAAGTGCGAAAGTGCCGTAGTTGTACTCCCATGCGTAATTTCTATACTTATAGGTTTTTGGAAAAAATTTTCACTGGATTATTATTGATTGGACACTAATTAAACAGATTATTAAAAAAAAAATTAAAAAGAAATCATTATTTCGACATTTGAAAGTGGTGCTCACTTTTTAGTTACAACGTTCTAATAAATCAGTCACCCATTTTGTAACCAATAAAAACGCGGTATATCAAAACCATAGAAAGTAAAAATAATACGAGTCTCTACCGCATTTGTAAGTCAGAAATATATTTGTTTCTCAAAGAAAAAAAAATAGATTGAACGTGACTTTTTTATTGTTTTTTATTAAAATAAAGTTTCGAGTTTAAAATTTTTTTTTTTTTACTTATTTAGTTAAAAGTCAGTTTGTGGATGTTTTTTTTTTTTGTTTTTTTTAAATAATTTGTTTTTATGAAAGGTGGGTTTTTTTTTGGGTTTTTTTTCAAAACTTTTGTTGTTTTTTTTTTATTTTTTTAAGTATTATAAATTTCACTAACATGCTGGAGAAATGTTGGTGCTAATGCAGAGCGTGATCCGCGCTATTTTTTAAATCGTATTTCCACGTTTAATTAAAGTTTTATTATATGTTTTTTTATTCAATTGTAAGGTTAAAGTACAGAATAGGTACAAAACACCCTCCCCTCCCCATGTTAAGAATGGCTTTTAAAACAATAACATTATTATTTCAGCACGGATCACTCCCTGCATGAGTACCGAAATGTTTAATAATTTGGTATTTTTAGATTAGGTCCACCTCCACAATTTAAAGGATTTAAATGACGACATATATACATTTTCGAGTATGCTGAATACGGAAATCGCATTGAAATTTTGCGGAAATCAGTAGTTATCAAGATATAAAAAAATTATATTATGCATTGTATTCTTTGAAAGCCATCTTTTTACGCGCGCACGCGCCATAAACAAATGCACGCGCGTAAAAAAGATGGCTGCCAAAGATTACAATGCATAATACAACTTTTTATATCTTGATAACTATTTATTTCTGCAAAATTTCAATGCGATTTTCGTATTCAGCATAGTCGAAAACCATTACAAGTCGTCATTTAAAAGAAAATTGAGGAGATGGACCTAATCTAAACCAAACGTGGGTGACCGATTTACCAGAACGTGGTAACTAAAAAGTGAGTACCCCTTTCAAATGTTGAAATATTTTTTTTTTTCAATTTTTTTTTCATAATCTGTTTAGTGTTCAATCAATAATAATCCAGTGAAAAAATTTCAAAAAGCTATCAGTATAGAAATTCGCATGGGGGTGATGGTTGTATAACTCCGCCACGTAAGTAAATAAATGAAAAATGTTACGTGCACATGCGTTAGCCTTGACTAGGGGAGGACTAAGGGAACGACCATTAAATAATTCTGCGGGTCGTCATGGAAATCAACGCCCAGTGAGTACCAAAATAGTTTTCATGATATGAAGAAATTTTTTTCGAAAAGTGGGTGATCATTTTTCCATGTAAATTTAACTTAAAATGAGCACCCACTTTCTGGCCACCCGGGAAAGGGGCATTTATTTTCGTGTTTATTGGCTTAAAGTTTTTTTGACAAGGCAGTTTGGTACGCGAGTGCATATTTAACAGTTTTCATTCATTCTCACGCGTAGTATAAACAAAGGCTACGTCTGTGAAATGGAAAATAGTCCCAAAGTTCAGGGGTTATTACCATGCAAAAGAAATCAAACAAAAACTTTTTAGCCAAGAAACACAGAAAAATAAAAAAAAAAAACATAGCATTCATTTTTTTCTATCGAATTCATTTGCTGTTTTTATTGAAAACTATTTTCCCCCGGATTTTTGATATAATTTTCCATTAAGGGCCGTGCGTCTCACGTTCGTATATAACAAAAAAAAATTTGTAGACTTCGGTGTGCTAAAAACGAATTTGCAAACCGTTTCCGTTGCAAAAAAAAAATAGTTTTCATGATATGAAGAAATTACTTTTTCGAAAAGTGGGCGATCACTTTTCCATGTAAATTTAACTTAAAATGAGCACCCACTTTCTAGCCACCTGAGAGAGGGGGGATTTTTTCCCATGTTTATTGGCTAAACAGCTTTCGTTTATGCTCACGCATGGCGTAAACGAAGGCTAAGGCTGTGAAATGGAAAATAGTCCCAGAGTTCAGGGGTTATTACCAAGCAAAAGAAATCAAACAAAAAACTTTTTAGCCAAGAAACAGAAAAATGCCCCTCTCTCAGGTGGCCAGAAAGTGGGTGCTCATTCTAAGTTAAATTTACATTGAAAAGTTATCACCCACTTTTCGAAAAAGTAATTTCATGAATATCATGAAAACTTTCTTTTTGCTACGGAAACGGTTTGCAGATTCGTTTTTACCACACCAAAATCTACAATAAAATATTTCGTTATATACGAACGTGAAACGGGCCTTAAAGTAAAATAATATCGGATTTTTTGGAGCAGATTTGCCGTTTAGTTGTACAAATATCCTCAAACCAGGTAATCACTAAAAGGGACTTTTAAAAGTCATCACCTGTATCGTGCAAAAGTTTAAAACCACCGATTATATGCCAGCCTACGTCATGATAACATATATTGAGTGAGTTCCTAACAGTATTTTGTATAGTTTTTTAGTTTAAACTTATTTTCTCAAAATTTCCCCAAACTTAACGTGTTCGATACAGTCTGCCGCCATTTGTATTTTTCAGATATACCGATAAACATTGAATGTTTTTGAACTGATTATACATTACATAAAAACACTAAAATCTTATCCAGTTAGGTAGAACATTTACTTTTCTTGCCTTTGATAACATTTATTTGTTATATATTTATATTTTGACAACTTTTTTGTATCTGTGTTTAGTAATATGAACCCTTTTCATTTAATGTAACGTTTAGTCGGCTTGAAAAACAGTGTTTATCGGTGTATTTGAAAGCTACAAATGGTGGCGGACACTGTTGATTACTTTAAGTTAGAGAAAGTGGGTTAAAACTAAAAAAACTATACAAAATACTGTCAGAAACCCACCGATTATGCCAGCCTATGTCATGGTAACATATATTTGTGGGGTTTTAGACACTGTTTTGTATAGTTTTTAGTTTTCAATTTACTTTCCCAAACTTAACGTATTCAACAGAGTCTGCGACCATTTCTGTTTTTCGAGCCGATTAAACATTTTACATTACATAAAAACACTAACCAATTATCCAGTTAGGTAGAAACGTAACTTACCTTACCTTTGCTTTCATTTATTTGTTTTTGGACAACTTTTTCGAATCTGTGTATAGTACCCCCGCCCCATCAACCAAATATTAATTACTAACTCACATTTTTGTATACAGAAAACAACAACAAAAAAAATGTATTTAGCGTTTCAACATTTTTGCTACGTTCGGCTTCATCCACTGATTGTTGGTCGAGTCCAAACCATGAATGATTGACAGAAACTCCCGAGGATCCAGATCAAATTTTGCGAGAGTACCATTTTTTTTTTTTCCATTTTCGCCTCCTTTTTCACTTTTTGGAATGGATTGCTGTACTAAGTATATAAGAAACATGCATTTTTCTCTTTTTATTAAATTTTTACATTAAACCAAATTGAGTCACTGCAACGCGTGGCAGGGTACAGCTAGTATATATATATATATATATATATATATATATATATATATATATATATATATATATATATATTTGCGTGCGGCTGGTACTCCAAAAAGTAGTCTTCAAGTGTCAAAAAAGTTGGAAATACCCTGGAAAGAAGCACCAACTAGACTTCCAACGGAATGTTGCGAAACTTACTAGAACCTTGGAGAAATTTATTACTACTCAAATTCTAGACAATTCTAATGATCGTTACTAGGAAGACATCAATGGCGAATAACTGTTTTGACAACGTAAATTGATTTCTAATGATCATTGTAAATCTGGACATCTGGAGAGATGTATATATTATTCCTTAATTGGAATTCATTTTTGAGATGAGCATTATATATATTAATTTTATTGTTATTTCGGACTATTATTCTCATCTTTATTAGTTGTTGTTTTCATCTATATTGGTTGTTTTTCACGATGTTTCGGCAAACTATTCCTCTGGCCTTCGTCAGGTGGTAACCGCGACGGATAGGAACTTCGAATCTCCTAACTGCATTCTCAGCAATCACTGCCATCCGTAGTTGTTTTCGTCTCACCACGTTTTGACCAAGTAAACTTCTGGCTGGCTTTGGGTAGGATTGAAACCGCTATCTTCAGACAATGTCCATCTGGAACCAACGTCTCTATCAACTGCGCCACGAGCCCCGAAGGGCGATCAAGGTTGGATTCTTTGATCTTTGAGAGATGTGTTGTCACTTAGACTCCAGAGTACACTATTTGTTATTATCTGTGAGAAACAGTTGATAATGTTTCGCGTGAAAAAATGTTCAAAGACATGTTGGGATTTGAGATGTGAGAAAGACATTTTTTTTTAAATAATAATAACCGAATACAAAGGAAAAGTGAATGAGAGAAAAAGTTTAATAAATAAATAAGTCGTGGGTAAATAAAACAATCAAACACACTATTGATATTAAATGGGTAAAAACCACAATGAAAGAAAGAAACAATTTGGAAAAGAAAAGAAGAACGAAAAATTAAGAAAAGGGGAAAAAGTGGTTGTGAAGAAAGACTGAAATAAGTCGCTTGGAAACGATAGAGAAAAAAGAAAAAAAGAAAGAAGAGAGAAAATGAATAAGCTGTTTAAGATATTTTTTTAATTTAAATAAAGAAAAAATTATTAAGAAAATAAGTAATATGAAAGAAAAAGAAAGACGAAAAGTAAGTAGCTAAAATTCAGAGAAATGAATGACAGAAAGAATGGAAAAAATATATACCAGGCGCCAGAAATCCACACGCTGTGACAGCCTGATCTTCACTGATTGGCTGAAAGTAATCCACGTGATGGGAGAGGGCGTCTTTCTCCATTTAGAAAACCAACTAAAGCTACCAAGTACGATTATTTGCCTGATAAAGGCATTTATTTATGCAAATCAACCATTGGATATTTTTAGTTATAGATGGCTCTAATAACCTATACTCGCATACGTTTCTTCTATTTTAAAATAGACTTATCCACGCGAACTGGGCTGATTGAATTGACGCAGCTTTTTTGTTGTTGTACATGCGACCAAGCATATTTAAAAGAAGTTATGTCCGTCATTTATGCAATTCAAGGAATTCATTTTACCTGTCCTGAAACGGATATTCAATTCGTATGAATCAAGATTCATTCGAATTAATAAAAATTAAATGAATCAAAGAATTAGATGAAATAGTGTTTTTGTTTGTTATGCTTAAATTTGAAATAACATTTCCGTTGGTCTGTCAGGCTTAAGTTTAAAATAGTATTTAAAGTGGTCTGCCGTTGGTTTTACAATTGTTTCAAAATTTTCCATATAGTAAACAAACATCTAGGTAGTTTAAATGAACTTCTTTCCATAACTTCCGGGAAAAATGTAATAGCCATAAAAGTTTGTCCGTTGTACAAATAAACGGAATCACATTCTTCTATCATTTCAAAAAGACGATTTAATAATGACTGGAAAATCTAGAAGAAAAAAAATAAACAATTAAGATGCAAATAAATACTAATTTGATCGGACTAGTCAAATATCTAAAAATCGGCACACAATGGTTTCTATTTCATAGAAGAGTTCCAAAAAATGGAAAAATAACTGTAGATTAAAATAACTGTTTGCAAACGAATTCATCCTTAAAAGAATTAATAGTAAACAAGAAAGAAAAGAAAAATAAGCAATACATTTTTATCGAAAATTAATTAAATTTGTAAGTATATAAACTAATTTATGTAAATGTATATGAGTATCAATAGATAAAGGTAAATGTTAATAAAAAAATATAATTATAACATCAATATCTACACACAGTCACGCACAAAGATATATGATATATACATATATAAAAATACACACCTATGTACAAAATACGTCCACTTATACATGTATAACTATAAAAGTAAATAATTTCAAAAAGAGAATATTTAGATATGTTTTTAATAAAATAAATTAATTAACGGAAGATTTATTATACATTTAAGTTATAAATTTGAACAAATGAAATTCATAATAAAAATAATATATAAATAAAATAAAAGGAAAAGTTAATAATAAACAAAATACTACTATTACTACTAATACTAATACTATTATTACTACTAAACCATTATTTCTAATAATAATACTATTATTACTACTAATAATACTACTATTATTACTAATAGTAATAATACTATTATGACCACTAATAATAATAATAATAATAATAATAATAATTTCTCCACAAAGACCATAAAAATAGACATGACGAGGTGGGCAAAGTAGTATAGTATACTGAAAACTCCATAAACGACTGCATCTTGAACTCCCGCACAAATCTTACAGACACAAACAGGTCGCAATACTTGAAAGTGAAAACCATAAAATCCTATGGTACATGGATGTACAAACAGATAACCTATTTAAGCAAGGAGACCAGATGTGATAATAGTTAACAAGAAGTAAAAGCCATGCCAGATCGTTGATTTCGCCGTTCCAGCAAACTGCAGGGTGCATATCAAGGAGACAGAGAAACAAATACACAACACTGGTCAAAGAGCTGAACGGCATATTGAGGATGAAGAAAGTCAAGATAAGATCAATAATCGTAAGAGCACTATGAAAAAGTCTGAAAAAAATGGGAGAAATTGGAATGAGGAGGATGCTACAACTTATAGTAATAATGAAAATGGGTGAAATATTAAGAGACACCCTTGAATGCGGACGCTAATACAAGTGAGTTACAAAATCTAATCACACATGTAGAAATATCTAGAGAAGTAAAACAAAAAAAGGAACAGCACACGAAACCAAGAAAACTGAAACTATATAATCGTAAGTTAACTCCTCCCCTTCTCAAAAAACTGTAGTGACAGAGTCAACTGGTGCCACACGAGGTGAATGAAAAGACCGAGGTGAGAAAGTACTAACATGACCCCCACTGGATAAGTACGAAGGAAACTGACCAATGGCCATCGACAGCGAGAAATCAATGGCAAACAGCTGTTGAGATAATGCAAATTCATTTGCAAATGTTATCGAACAGGTGGAGAGTACTTGAAATCTGGGAAGACTTGTTGTCATTCAGACTCCAAGGAACATCGCCGGTTGTTGTCAGGTCATCATCAGAGATTTCTCCTTATGTGAGAACTTCTAGTGAGTATAAATATAAAGAACAAAGAGGAGCATAAAGTTTAACAAAGCAAAAAATACGCAGAATATGCTTCACTTAAAGAATAACCTAATCTGCACTTTCTCTTTCCTGAATTCTGTAAATAAATCATTTGTATATTTTTAGATTAATTTCAGTTTCAGACAAAAACATATTAAGAACAAAGAAATACGTTTTATGTCTATTAAAAATGAAATGAATGCTTTCCTTCATCATCGCTTATTAAAATTAAGCTTCATTTTTATTTGCTCATGAAAATTAAATTTGCTTACATGATTATTCTTTCCTTTTCTTATTAGTATCAGTTATTATAAAGATTAAGATTAAACATCCCTTTTTATTCATAAAAACATATTTTCATACGTAATCATGGAAGCGAGCTGGACACACATCCGCTGATCATTTGATTTCCGCGCTTATTGTTGTTTGAATACAAAATGAGAAAAATCGAATCCAATCAAAGTTTGCTTGATAGAAAGATTACACAAGCGAAAAAGATTACACTAATTGCTTTCATCAAATCTTTTGAATTGTTTTCGTTTTCGTTTTCTTTCTTTTTTTTTTTTTTTTTGCTTTAATTTTACCGTACCATCTATATTTATTTTATTCCCACACATCTTTTCTTTTACTATTTTTCCTTTCTCTTCTACTTTCATGTTTCGTGATCCTTTTTTTTTCTCTGTTATCGCAGCTCATCCTTTATTGCGCAGAAATGTTTTGTCTAATGGATCCCGTCGTAAAATATGGGATCGGCTATGTCGAGTTACAATCTTAGTTGATCTGTATCAGTCACATCCATTAGTGTACTGTTTTACTCCTAACATAAATATTAATAGATAGGCATGCGTGAGTAATTAGTTTCTCGGCCAATCTTGACGTAAGAATGCAATTTGTTGGCTAATTCCATCGCTAACGCGTTCTGTCCATTTCCCGCTTTTTCATCAATTGTATTTCAATAGCTTATAACCGGAAGTTCTGTTGTTGCCTCTTCTAACTGAGCAGTGATCAGATTAAAATCTACAAAGATAGATGACGTTCGTTTTGTAAAAAATGACTTTTAGCGGTTTTTAATCCGTTATCAGCAGTGAAAAAAAGGAACTTTCTGTTAACGTTCAATGTTATCTGTTGTCATCTACTTATTTCAAACCACAACCAAACTTTAACTATGATGAAAACAGATACTCCTTACTCATTATAGATTTGTTGTGCTCAATATGTGTTGATGCATATATTTAGGAAGGACATGAACTTACAATTGCCACCTTTGAGGCTTTATAAAAGCCCTTCTCTAATGTAGTGTAGTTATCTCCATCAACCGCTAGATCTATTATGTTTCTGAATTTTTTAGATGAAGATTGATTATTGGTATTATTCGGATTACTGTTCTCATCTTGAATGTCATTTTCACAACATTTCGGTCGATGTAACCTTCGACTTTTTTCAAGTGTATTTTGTCGAACTAGGAAAAGTTTCTTTTGAACTTAAGAATCTGCATGAAATTTCGAACGGAACTCTTTATTTAATTCACGGGAATAGCATACTCTAGTTCCGTAAGCCAATACTATATAGAAAGCCTAAGTAGTTCGCAATTGTATATTCGGTCGCCCACATAAGGATTGAACCTTAAACCTTCAGCATAATATTACTTTTACGGCTGAATTTTTTCCAAATACTTAAACCACTGTGCCACGGGTCCTTGTTGGTTCGGTTCGAAATTCCCTGCAGATTCCCGAGTTCGACAGAAAGGTTCCCGGATTAGGCTAGATACACCTGGAAAAAGTCAGAGGTTACATCGACCGAAACGTTGTCGAAATAACACTTAAGATTAGAACAGTAGTCGGAAGATTTTATTTGTTTGAGAATCGCCGTCGGTCAGTAGAGAGAATCCTGGAAGCAACAAAGAAAAATGTCCCCCCCTCTCTCTCTCTCTCTCTCTCTCTCTCTCTCTCTCTCTCTCTCTCTCTCTCTCTATATATATATATATATATATATATATATATATATATATATATATATATATATATAAGGTAAAATTAAAAGCCAAGAACAATGCGAGATTTTTTTTTTATATAGAGTAAAATTAAATGCAAACAAAAGAAATAAAGTTCTTTTTTTTGTTGTTTGTTTTTTCTTTTTTACACAAATTTTAACTCTAAACAACAGTAATTTTTTTTTTCTGTTGTATTCAATGGTGATATAAATCTCAATATATTTCAGACTTATTAGTCCATTTTCAAGAGAAGACAGCGGAAGAGTGTTCAAAATTGGAAAAGTAGCCGCAGAGTTTGCCACGTGATACCGTGAAATATAGAACAAAAAATGACGTTAGGAGAACGTTAAAATAAATCAGTTGATGTTTGAAATACTTGTTGCGTTTGTGAATCAAGGGAGATGACTATTCAAGCAAGGTTTTTTTTTTTTTTTTTTTTTTTTTAATTATTGTTTTTCTTATGTTTTAAACTTATATTATAAAAGCGGAGCTCAATTCCAGTCTATTGTTTAGTGTGGGAGTATTTTTTGAAATAATTAAAGATTCGAGGATACGAAGTTGGCCTACGTTTCTTGAAGAAGCAAGAATGTTGATGTGAAAATCTGGTTCTGAATTAATGCAAGTGCGAATATGTTTATAGAACGACGAAGCAGTAGTGTTTAAGTGCTCTTTAATGCGGTGATGAAGCAATCTGGTAGTGCTTCCGATGTAAGATGCACTGCATTTAGCGCATTGTAGGTCGTAAACAACGTGGTTCTTAAAGCATAAACCTGTGTGTGATATTGGGCAATTAGAGAGTGAACAAGGGGAAGGTGTATGCGATGGATGTTTTCGGTTGAGCTGTTGTCTTAAAGTAGATCCAGTGTGGATAAGTTGAATGTTGAGCCCCTCGCTGCGGATGGCTTTTCGGATTGAAGATGAGATTTTGTCACTGAGGAAGGGTAGTTTTAGAAAACAATTGTTAGAGAAGGGTCGGGTGTTGCGTTTTTTCTTTTTAAGTGAGGATAGGATCGTATTAGGGTAGCCTTTTAGTGAGAGGGTCTGTAGGAAATTGTTAGTGTGTGTATGTTTGTCGGAGATGTTAGTGCATTTGTCTTGTATGCGTGAGATTTCGGCATGTGCGTAGTTTAGTTTGTCCTTGAGAGGTAGCGCAGATTTGAAATGTACGAAGAGGCGTTTGCTGGCGGGTTTTCTGTAGAATTCAGTGCATATGGCACCATTTTTTTTTATTTGTATTTTAAAATCAAGTAGAGAAAGAGATTCCGAAGAGTCTGGGTGTTCTATAGTAAATTTTAAGTTTGGGTCGGCGTTATTGAATTTGTGGAAAATGTTAATAGCTTCTTCGCGGGAGTATGTGATAATTAAAATGTCATCGATATATCTAGTAAAAAGGAGATAAGAATAGCAGGTACTAAGGGTGTGTCTTTCGAGTTTGTCCATATAAGCAATGGCAAGAATACCGGATAGACTGGAGCCCATGGGTAGTCCAGATACTTGTTTGAACGTGTTTTGTAGGAAAGTAAAGTAAGTGTTGTCTACTATAATACGGAGGAGTTGTAAGAGATCTCCTGGAGTGATTCCGAAGCATTATGGGTTTTTAGATGCTATAATGTCTGCCATGAGATTAATGGCTGGATGTGCAGGAATGGAGGTGTATAAAGAAACGACATCTAGGCTAAATGGGTATCTGTATAGTTTGAGTAGATGGTGTGGTAGATCGTTGAGTCTGTTAATTACTTGGTTGGAACTATTAACATGGGCTGGGAAGGTAGAGAGTAGAGGTTTAAGTAGGCGGGATATTAACCAAGAGATTTTATAAAGGGGACCGTTAACGCTTGAAACAATGGGTCTGATCTGTGTGTGTGTGCTATTTTTGTGGGTTTTAATAAGGTGATAAAAGGTAGGTAATTTGCTGTATTTAGTAATAAAATATATATATGTCTATCTCCCTCCCTCCCTCCCTCCCTCTCATGTTCCCGACCACTGGACATTCAAACATCGACCATCTTCACCTGAAGATAACTGCTGACAAAACTTCAACAGCCAAAAGAACTTTCCATCTTTCTTTTCTTCTCTTGGACACGGTCCAACTTTCTTCCATTTACACTGAACCGTGTAGGTAATCAAATAAATCTTTCAATTGTTGTTATAAAAAAGTTTTGTTTTTTTTTTTCTTTTTGTGCGGCAGTTTTCGTTACTCATATATAGAAATTCGTCTCCTTTCTATAAATAGGTAAGATTGAACGCTGATCGCAATCTGTTTTTACTTCTATTGTTTATTCGATGTTATAAGAATGTTATTAAAAATCTATTTGTTTCGTCTCTACTTTTATTAATCGTCAATTTATGGATGCTGCATAATTTCAAACATGTGCCGTGTGGAGGAAATATAAAATTATACTTCGACCATGTTTCATCTTTATTTCTATTAGAGGCCAATTTCTGATCTCAAGAATGCTGGAGTTGAACAGCATGGATTTGGGAAGATTTAAAATTAAGTCTTCAAGGGCTAGTTTTTGCGATGTCTTCGCAGAATATTCTCAAAGTTACTTTAGTAAAGTTTAGTGAGATTCTTTTTAAATTAGGAAGTGTTCGATATCCGGAAGAATAAATAACGGTTAGCGGTGTAGAAATAGGATGAATTCAAAGATTGCATAAGTCACCGGATAGCGTAAAAATTGAGAAGTAGAACACTGATATAACTTAGCTGATTTAATTTAATTTTCTTCTATCGGGAATAATCTGCAGGAAACCATCCCCTTTGTGTCACTTAGATCCGACAGAAAATTATAGGGTCATTTTTTTCTTTTAGTTATTAATTTCTTTGTGACTCTATTTCACATCGTCTAGAACAGCGTTTCTCAAGATTTTTACTCTTGCCTAACTCTTTAAATAAATCCCATGGCTCAAAGAACCTCTGCGAAAAAAATTATATACCATATATTTCTGAGTGTATTTTTCATCGAAGTTTCCATGGTAAATATCATAGTATATATATTTTTAAATAAGTGGTTTAAATTAAAATTTATACTTCTTTAATTTAAAAATATTAAAAAACGAAATGATTTTATAAAATATTTTATTAAATGATTAAAGCAATGTTTTTGAGGCATTAAGTTAGGCATGGCCAAAAAGTGAAAGAAAAATCAAGTTGTTTTTTAAACGGATTAAAATCTATTAAAATCTATTATTCTTAAGCAACTTTTTTCCAGAAAGATAAAAACTTGAATTTTATCATATGAAAAGCAGAATAATGTAAAACTTTTTCTACTATTTTTAATAGAATTTTAAATGTAAAATTCACCGCCATTTTTGTTTCGATCGCTAAAACATTAAAATATTTGTAAAGGGTTTTTAAAACAAATAATTTTTTGTCTAAAGTAGATTTAGGATGATTTGCTATAATAATATGCAAAAATATTATAATTACCTGAATTTCAAATAATTCCAACTTTTTATATCACTCTATAGATTTTCGTGGCGAAATTAATAATAAACAAAATTTAATGATAGTTCAAAATTAAGTATGAAGGCCTGGAGGGGACTATATAAACTATATTTAGCCATGTATTCATCTAGTATGTTTAGTAAGTTTAGCTGTACCCATAAACGTGCATACATAAACAGCATGAGGTACTAGAGAATAAGTGAAGGGTTTAATTATTTTTCCATAAGCGATACACACACACGCGTGCGCGCGCATATATATATATATATATATATATATATTAGTTGCCTACATAACCCCCGAACGTAAGCAACGATGAAGCTGACCAGTACCAGATGGGTGACCATTTTGGGAATGCTAGGCGTCCTATGTGTTGAAAACAACTCCAGCATCTTGTATCAGGGTTGAGCCACCATAGGTGAATAAACAAGAAATTGCCGAAAGAAATTATCGTATTTTTAGCAAAATGCGCAGTTATTTATTGATTTTTATTTTTTGGTATCCATTTTTCAAAGCATTTCCTATTTAATGGTATATTAGCAATATTAGGCTCACAAAAAGAAAAGCATTAATTTATTTTTCAAAGATTTAAAAGTAGTTTTTTTCGCAAAATAATGAAAATATATCATTTTTTTTCTAATCTTAAGAATAATTATTATTATTAACATATTCAACGAATTTTACACTTCAAAACGAAAGATGGAAAATAAAACATTAAAAATTCGGATTTTAAACCCTAAAATCTGATACGTGCGCAGTTGTTTTATTTTTTATCTACAATCCTAACCCTTCACACAATACAATATATTTTGCTCATTTTATTATTTAAAGCATGTTTGCACCTACAAATAAAGAGGGGGGTCTTGTAGGCGAAAGTACATATATATATATATATATATATATATATATATATATATATATATCGATTATGAAAAAGTGCACCATTATAAAGTTCATTCTTCACTTAATAATCGGTGAAAATGTTGTATTGATTGGATAATTACTTGATTTTTGGTAGAATTTTAAAGAGATAATCCGTCAAAAAATACGTATTTCCTCCTTTCGTTTTGGCCGTGCCTACAATAAGTGTAAGACTCTTTCTTTTTAACTGTTGTTTTTTATGGTGTTTTTCTGGTGGTATTAATCTTGGCGAATTCGTCATCTCGTGTTCTTGATGGCTGTTATACATCTTAAGTAGATGGGTATGCGCGTTGTTAGCGTGAATTTTAAATAGAAGTTTGCTCACATCTTTGAAAACATTCTTTCGTAGGGTTAATTTTAAAATATTAGAAAATCAAATCTTATAAAATATTTTATTAAATGATCAAAATAACTTTTTTCTGGATTTTCGGTGTAAACACCTCATTCAAAGAAGACTGTTGTTGTTTTGTTTTTGTTATTCTTTTTAGTTTTTTTGTTTCTTTTTTTTTGTTGTTTTTTTTTTTTTTTGCTGTTTTTTCATTTATTGGTAACACCTAATGTATTCTTTTGTCTCTCCACAAGGGGACAGCACCTCGTGGGGATAAAAAAGGATACATCCGGTGTTATTGACGGTTGTTGTTAATCAATCTTGCTGAATAATGTGTTCAAAAATTTAGCCAAACTCTTTCTATTTAATACTTCTTTGTCAATGTTTTGTTAATACTAACTAAATTTCATAATGTTTATTTATATTTCATTCACTCACAAAAATCTAGTCTCAAACGTAAAAAACCAATGCTTTAATGCCATAATCTAAATAGAAGGAAAACTGATAAGTTCATTATTATTTCTCGTTTACTGTTAAAAATGTTGAATCAAAACAGTAAAAGTATTTTAATGCATGTAGGCCCTGTTCACTGAATGGGCGCTGTCTATTAAACGTTGTTTCACACTGGTTAGATATGATCATATCTATTTTAAAATAACCAAGAATGCACTGTGCGTTTTATTAAGCACAGGAAATTTAATAAAAGGCCAAAATTACATTAGCTAATCTCATTTGTTCTTACTGAACCGTTAAGGACCTTTTGCAGAACCTTACGTTTCCCCGGAACTGTATCTAAGAAACGCTGTTTTAGAGAGTATTTAGTATGGAACTGCGTGTACAATCATGCAAATAATAGCAAATTATGTTCAAATAATCGTATAAAATGAAGCGTTTATACAAGACATTCCCATTCAAAGTTAAATATTGCAAAAAGGTTTGATTTACTGTAAAATAAATCGAACTGGAGGAGTTTACCGCAGTGGCAGTGCGATTGTATAACTTTTGTAAAAGGATTGATATGCCGTAAAATCTGTGGTCTATGTTGACCACAACAGATAAGTATTCTATTAAGTTGGAGTTCCTATTTACTTAGCGTACCACGGGGGAAGAGTTAGACACAAAGGTGCTTTTCAATATGAAATGATCCAGCATTAAAAAAGGACATGTTGCACTATGACAAAAAAGAATTGCCTCAGTCACTGACCGAGGAGAGAATAAATGAAGTGTAGTATCAGAAAAGATGTGCTACTCTTTACCCTGTGTAAACGGCTAAATGTTAAACTTTTGATCCTAATGAGGTCAAGCAATTTCCTTTTAATTGTTTTGTCCTGGAAGATTGACTCCATTCCTTTACTCCACCGTTTTATGACAAAGCTCGAGTATTTTAATCTATTTTATGAACCAGCCATTCTCCAGTCTAATTGTACATTTTTTTTAATTTGTATGGTTTCTTATTACTTCACATCCGCAGGCAAACATCCCTTTAATTGTTTGTCTTCAAGACATTATTTCACATGCAGAATGATTGAAACGATGAAAGAAAAAGAAACTTAATAGAAACCGTAATAAACTCAATTGAAAAGAGAACAAGAAAACATAGAGAAAGAAAAAAGAACGAATAAGAAAAAAGAGGAAAGGGGGGTATATGTTTCACGGTTAAAGAAATGAGAAAATACAGGTAAAAACAAAGAAAGAAGGAAATGTGCTTGAAACGAGATCGACAAAAGCGAGGAGACGTAAAGATGAAAAAATAGATGAAAAGAAAGAAAAGGAAAAGGGCAAACAGAGGAAGGGTAAAACAAGAGAAGAATTAAAGTTGAAAAGAGAAAAAAGTAAAGAAGAAAAAGAAAGAGTGAGGATATTGCAAAGGGGAGGGACTAAAATACTAACGATTCTGATTGGTCTAACACGGTGACCTGATAAGAGAGAATAGTAATTTCAAATAGGCAAGAGGTTAATGCTGATGAGTAGCAACAGGAAGACCTTTATCTTCATGATAACCGAGATAAAGAGTTAATGATCGAAGGTTCGAGTAATACGCACCATCACAACCACACCAAAAATAAGATCGGTAATGTTGAGGAATTGATTAAAATAAAGGTACTAGTGCATTTATTGATTTGTATTGAAATAATAATGGTATTATTTAGAAAGCCATTATTAACACGAAGAGGGGAGAGTGCTTTTACTTATTTTGTATTTTAACCTTAGAATTTAATAAAAACAGATATCATAAACTTTAATTAAACCTGAAAATACTATTTAAAAAAATAGCGCGGATCAATAAGTGAACTAACACCAAGATAAATTTTATACTATTTCGTTCATCCATTCATCCCAATCTAGCTTTTTAGGTGTTAAGAAAGAAATGCAAGATCGGACTCGTAATATCTCTGGCCGTCATTTTGGCTGAATTCTTTTTCTGTTTATAACGTCTTTCAATTTAGTTTTGAAATTGTTTTTTCTCTTAGATTATTAATGGAGAGAATTTAAAAGAATGGCAAACACATTTCCATCCTTTCTAATCTCTAATGTGCGAGAATGAAGCATTCGTTGATCATCATTCAATTCCGCCAATCACTCCGTGATATCGTTATAATCTATTTACTGCGTCCAATAAACTCCCTCTCTTTCCTTTTTCTTCCGCTCTTTCTCTTTCTTTTATTCTTTCTCTCTGTTTCTCTCTCTTTCTTTCTCCTATATGTTCCCTCACATTTTTTTATGTTTTTCTTCATTTCTTTCACATTCTCTTCTCTTTATTATTCCGTTGTCCAATAACCCATATCTTTTCTCTTTCTTTCTCTCTCTTTCTTCCTTATTTACATTCTGTTTCTTTCTCTTTCCTTTTCTCCCTCTTTCCCTCTTTCTTTTTTCTCTCACGGGTGCTCACACGCTCTTATATGTCTTTCTTCATCTCTTTTACCTTCTCTCATTTTTATCATTTTTCTGCCTTTATTACGTCCCAATTACTCATTTCTCTCTCTCTCTCTCTCTCTCTCTCTCTCTCTCTCTCTCTCTCTCTCCCTCCCTCTTTTTCTCTTTCTCTGTCTTTCTCTCCCTCCCTCTCTCTTTCTCTGTCTCTTTCTTTCTTTCTTTCTCTCTCTCTCTCTCTTACTATCTCCATCTCTTCCTTCATCGCCTACCCTGACATGTCCCTTTCTTTTTGTCCCCCTCTCTCCCTTTTCTTTGTCGCCTTAATGAACTCGTAATCCGATGCAAGCAGCGCAAACACTAAAAGATCGATCACTTTTCAATTAACGTTAAAATCTATTCGATTATCAAGTCAGAATATTTTTCAAAATTGAAATCTAAACTTTTTCACACAAATATCGATAAATGATTAAATATGTCGATTAAGTAGTACTTACTTTCTCATTTTCTTCAAGACTCTATATATGTATGTGTTTATAGACATATTTCTGTACATGTATATATACATGTGTGTGTGTGTGTGTTCCTCCGTGTGTAACTGGAGCACTGCGAAACGTGATACCGTTAGACAGATTCTATCACGTAAAGTCTTGTCCTTCTACATAGAATAGAGTTCTTTGGGTAAACGGTATGAAAGTAAAAAAGGCGCATAAACAATAAGATTTCATTGCACTCTTGGTAGAGACAAGATTCCTAACATCCTAATAAGAGATGCAAATAACGTGGCGATCGAGTTTTAAACCTCGATGTAAAATCATTTGCCATGTATAACCAAAGTGACGAGCCCTGTTAGCTTCCTCGCCTACCTTCGTTACTATCTTTGAATTGTTAATCAATCAAGCGATAGCCCAACACTTCATAAATGCTAAACTTCTTTTTGAAAGACAATATGGATTTAGGTAAACACTTTCTAATGTAGATATTCCAATGATCATCCCTGAACGCATATACAAAGCATTGGACAAGGCTGGTGAAGCTAAGGTGATAGTCCTTGATATATCCAAAACAGTTGTCATGGTCTAATATATGAATTATAAAAATTTAATCGCACCAATATCTGAACCAATATCTGAACCAATATCTTTATCTTTATTATTACATAAAAGAAACTTTATGTGTGAGAGTGAGAGAATTCTCTAAAAACTCTGTAACAGCTGTGCTGATTTTTGTGAAATTTCACACAAATATACTTTATGTATCTAGCAGTGTTCATAGATAGGTTTTGTATCGGAATGTCATCGATAAGTATCCATAATCGATAATCGAAAAAATCCGATGAAAGAAGGAACAAGCGATTTTGACAAAAGTTTTATTGCTACACAAGCAGAAAGGCCTGGCATATAAAAGCAACAATAGGTTTTTTTTTATATGACAGGGGCACGTTCGAAATTAATGCTTTTGTTAAGAGCACAATTGAGCCATGATGCTTGACTTTTGCATTTTAAACATAATTCGGGCCATTATATATAAAAAATATTGTTATAAAAGCAACAGTTGGTTCTCTACAGTGCAATCTAGACTTCAATGAATTGTGGACTAAGTCACTGCGGGGAAACATGTGAAACTTCCTCCTGGTGAACCATGATGGGTCTCGTAGAGTAGACCATCAATTGATTTGATTGAAAAATGAGCGATTTCACCGATTTTTATGACAATAAAATGTGAGAGAATGAAACATTCGTTGATCATCATTCAATTCCTGCAACGTCGGGCCTCCCTACTGGTTTCATATAATATCATTTATCATTTAAAGAAAGGTTTAAAGGTTGTCCTAGATAACCGTATTTCCTATACGACATCCGTGATAAAATTGTGTCCGAGATGGATATATTTGTTGATGACACTACGCTTTATTCTAGAGATGTGAGCAAAATCAATTCACACATATGAAAGGCGATATCGCAATCCTTAGAAAATGCCTTCCAGTTTGGAATGGAA
This sequence comes from Euprymna scolopes, assembly GCF_053919585.1. Classification (NCBI taxonomy): domain Eukaryota; kingdom Metazoa; phylum Mollusca; class Cephalopoda; order Sepiida; family Sepiolidae; genus Euprymna; species Euprymna scolopes. The sequence goes on from NC_136510.1 coordinate 69,540,486, forward strand.
AAGATACATAAATAGATGGTAACACTAAGTTCTACTAAGACAAAGCTGCTTTCATATAACAATTATGAAAAATCTTTTCAATCACTGATTATCATGACCAATAGCACTCTACTGGAGAGTTCATGATTCAAAATTCTCGACCTAACATTCACGGGCAATATGAATTGAAACAAATACGTAGAAGATATTTCCAAGGCTGTTGCAAAGAATGTGGATTCCTTCTGCCGCGCTAAAAAAAATCCCACACCTGAGTAACCAACACTTCTACAAAGCCGTCATTCACACATCCATGAAGCATTGTTATCATATCTCGACTTGTGCATCAACCACCAGTCTCTTTCTCTCATACAGAGCCCAAAAAGAGTCTCTAACCTAATAGGTTCGGCACTATCAACCAAGCTTTAACCCCTGTCACATCGCTGCAATGTTGTATTACTGTGCTTGTTTTGCAAGTACTGCAATAGAATGTGCTCCAATGAACTCATGGAACTGGTGCCCATTTGACGTAAATATTCTCGACCAATCCGACAAGCAAGAAAATCCTACCTCTTCCCTTTTGAAGTCCCCGGATGTCGGGAATCTTTCTACTCTAATAGTTTATTCCATCGAACCGTTAGTCTTTTGGAATCCCCTTTTTGTTCATTGCTTCCTTAACTGTATTGAAATGCAGAAATTCAAATATTTTGTATTTGCAATAAATTTTAAGTATATATTGTAGTAGTTGTTTAGCTTTCTTTTATGTGGTGCACTTTTTCAGTGCCAGAATTACTGCTTCGCAAATAGGTGATTCGGATTTTAAATTCAACATGGGGTCTACACTACTCAAATACCTAAAACAACACGAACGTTGAGTCCAGGATTTCCTATCGATGATTGTTTTTGTGATGGGGGGAGCTGTGGTGTGTGTCTGATTGCAGAGAAACAGATTTATCTCAAATTCAATTTTATATATGCACGTAGATATAGTAAGAGGTGAGAGATATAGGCATAAATGATAAAGACTGATAGACATTGGTTATTGAACACATAAACAGTGGAAAAGCTGTTTTGTAGAGTTTTCCTCTCTTCGCGATGATTGAGCTTATCTAAATCCAAATGAAAAAAAAAGTTCGCGATGTTTCAAAACGAAACCCTAGAAAGGTCAATAACACATAAATTTGATTTGACTTCGGTCTCGCAGAAAGGGCTGGCAAGATGGCCCATCAGTTGATGAAGCAACGCCACTTGTGGCAGTTATTATCAGACAATTATCAGATTTTAACGAAAAAATTTCGATTTTACCCGCAATTTCAACACACATAATGTTTACCAGACTAAAGTTGAATGGAATCTTAACCACTATCGAATTTTAATGGAAGCTTTATCTTTGCGTTTTTTGAGATGACAAAATGCCGAATGAATGTATGAAAATCTAGCTTTTCTGTATTTTCTTTTCTTCTTTTACTAAGTAAATTTCGTGTGAATTAGCATGGACGACCTTTTTTTGTACAGACTTGATTCTGTCGCTGGCATTTGCTTTCCCTGATTCCCTTTAGAATCAGGTACTTGTAGGAAGAATAAGGTGTGAAAGTTGCTAACATCCATAAGTGAAAGGACCCGTGTTGTAGTAGACAAAGTACTTGGTAAAATCCACTTGTAAGTTACATTTTTCTTAAGGTTGAATGTACAATCTTCAGTGTGCACGTCACTCAAAAATACAATTACGAATTATGTAGGACGTCTACTCAGTCATGGCTGACGGGGTGAGGGTATGCCAAATCCGTGGATTAAATAAAAGGTTTCTTTGTAAATTCTGTGCAGATTCCCGAGTTCGACAAGATACACCTAGACAAGGTCGGAGGTTACATCGACCGAAACGTTGTAAAAAACAAAACAAAAAAACACTCAAGACGAGAACAGCATTTCGAAGAATACGAATAATTTTGTGGCACGGATTGGATTCGCATTTGATATGTTTAGATCTTTAGTGCACATCATTTGTCACTTCACCACAACAGTATTCCTTCTTTTCTTTTCATTTTTTAGGCTTTATTTTATTTTTTAGTTGGTTATCATCACTTTCAAAACGTTTCCTCCACATACTGAAGAATGCAACCAATCATGTAATAACCGTTTCCAACATTTATTACCTTTTTATCTATTCAATTGTTTACCTTTTTCTAACCGTTTGAACCATTCCATTTAGATAAAACTACCATAAATCGAGCATTGCTTACAGTCTTGTAAGAAAATATGCATTTCTTTTGCTACCTCTAAATTTATGCTGATTAAATCATTCGAATATTTCTTTGTCTCTGTGTGTGATGGCACGATTTTTTCAGATTATTATGCAATTATCGATTCTGTTATAAATTCTCGATTATGATACAATTATCGATTGTGATATAAATTCTCGATTCAGATCCAATTATCGATTCTGCTATAAATTCTCGCTTTAAATCCAATTATCGATTCTGTTATAAATTCTAAATTATGATACAATTATCGATTCTGTTATAAATTCTCGCATCAGATACAGTTATCGATTCTGTTATAAATTCTCGATTCAGATAAATTATCGATTCTGTTATAAATTCTCGCACCAGATACAATTATCGATTCTGTTATAAATTCTCGCTTTAAATCCAATTATCGATTTTGTTATAAATTCTCAATTATGATACAATTATCGATTCTGTTATGAATTCTCGATTCTGATACAGTTATCGATTCTGTTATAAATCCTCGATTCTGAAACAATTATCGATTCTGTTATAAATTCTCGCTTAAGATACAATTATCGATGTTGTTATAAATTCTCGATTCTGATACAATGATCGATTCTGTTATAAATTCTCGCATCAGATACAATGATCGATTCTGTTATAAATTCTCGATTCAAATAAATTATCGATTCTGTTATAAATTCTCGCATCAGAAACAATTATCGATTCTGTTATTAATTCTCGCTTTAAATCAGTTCAGAATAAAATCACGCTTTCTCTTAACGGTTAATTTAAAAAAAAATCTTCTGAACGCTATTAAAAGTTAAATTCTTCACTAGTTTGGAGACGGAATGCGTTGTTGTGATAAGTGATTTTTTTCTCTACTAATTCGCACTTTTTATTTTAAGATTCAAATATTAATAACTACATTTTATTTCAGTATTTAATTTATGTATTTCTGCTGTATTAAATGCTAGCTTCTTTTTTTTTTTTTCTCGTCCATAAATGTTTATCTACCAAGTTGATCTTAAATATTGTATAATCAATCCATTATATTATCATTTTCAGTCCCCCACCCCTAATTTCTGGCTCCCATCTTATCTCGCAATTACTTATAACGTCACCAACTAACTTCGGAAGAACCCCCCCCCCATCCGATTTTGTTTTATATCATAAGTTGCTTAAAACGTGATTAGTTAAAGTTCAGAATAAAATCACGCTTTCTCTTAACGGTTAATTTAAAAAAAAAAAAATCTTCTGAACGCTATTAAAAGTTAAATTCTTCACTAGTTTGGAGACGGAATGCGTTGTTGTGATAAGTGATTTTTTTCTCTACTAATTCGCACTTTTTATTTTAAGATTCAAATATTAATAACTACATTTTATTTCAGTATTTAATTTATGTATTTCTGTTGTATTAAATGCTAGCTTCTTTTTTTTTTTTTTTTTTTTTCTCGTCCATAAATGTTTATCTACCAAGTTGATCTTAAATATTGTATAATCAATCCATTATATTATCATTTTCAGTCCCCCACCCCTAATTTCTGGCTCCCATCTTATCTCGCAATTACTTATAACGTCACCAACTAACTTCAGAAGAACCCCCCCCATCCGATTTTGTTTTATATCATAAGTTGCTTAAAACGTGATTAGTTAAAGTTCAGAATAAAATCACGCTTTCTCTTAACGGTTAATTTAAAAAAAAAAAAAATCTTCTGAACGCTATTAAAAGTTAAATTCTTCACTAGTTTGGAGACGGAATGCGTTGTTGTGATAAGTGATTTTTTTCTCTACTAATTCGCACTTTTTATTTTAAGATTCAAATATTAATAACTACATTTTATTTCAGTATTTAATTTATGTATTTCTGTTGTATTAAATATTAGCTTCTTTTTTTTTTTTTTTCTCGTCCATAAATGTTTATCTACCAAGTTGATCTTAAATATTGTATAATCAATCCATTATATTATCATTTTCAGTCCTCCACCCCTAATTTCTGGCTCCCATCTTATCTCGCAATTACTTATAACGTCACCAACTAACTTCGGAAGAACCCCCCCCATCCGATTTTGTTTTATATCATAAGTTGCTTAAAACGTGATTAGTTAAAGTTCAGAATAAAATCACGCTTTCTCTTAACGGTTAATTTAAAAAAAAAAAATCTTCTGAACGCTATTAAAAGTTAAATTCTTCACTAGTTTGGAGACGGAATGCGTTGTTGTGATAAGTGATTTTTTTCTCTACTAATTCGCACTTTTTATTTTAAGATTCAAATATTAATAACTACATTTTATTTCAGTATTTAATTTATGTATTTCTGTTGTATTAAATGCTAGCTTCTTCTTTTTTTTTTTTTTTTCTTGTCCATAAATGTTTATCTACCAAGTTGATCTTAAATATTGTATAATCAATCCATTATATTATCATTTTCAGTCCCCCACCCCTAATTTCTGGCTCCCATCTTATCTCGCAATTACTTATAACGTCACCAACTAACTTCGGAAGAACCCCCCCCATCCGATTTTGTTTTATATCATAAGTTGCTTAAAACGTGATTAGTTAAAGTTCAGAATAAAATCACGCTTTCTCTTAACGGTTAATTTAAAAAAAAAAAATCTTCTGAACGCTATTAAAAGTTAAATTCTTCACTAGTTTGGAGACGGAATGCGTTGTTGTGATAAGTGATTTTTTTCTCTACTAATTCGCACTTTTTATTTTAAGATTCAAATATTAATAACTACATTTTATTTCAGTATTTAATTTATGTATTTCTGTTGTATTAAATGCTAGCTTCTTCTTTTTTTTTTTTTTTTTTTCTTGTCCATAAATGTTTATCTACCAAGTTGATCTTAAATATTGTATAATCAATCCATTATATTATCATTTTCAGTCCCCCACCCCTAATTTCTGGCTCCCATCTTATCTCGCAATTACTTATAACGTCACCAACTAACTTCGGAAGAAACCCCCCCCCCATCCGATTTTGTTTTATATCATAAGTTGCTTAAAACGTGATTAGTTAAAGTTCAGAATAAAATCACGCTTTCTCTTAACGGTTAATTTAAAAAAAAAAAAATCTTCTGAACGCTATTAAAAGTTAAATTCTTCACTAGTTTGGAGACGGAATGCGTTGTTGTGATAAGTGATTTTTTTCTCTACTAATTCGCACTTTTTATTTTAAGATTCAAATATTAATAACTACATTTTATTTCAGTATTTAATTTATGTATTTCTGTTGTATTAAATGCTAGCTTCTTTTTTTTTTTTTTTCTCGTCCATAAATGTTTATCTACCAAGTTGATCTTAAATATTGTATAATCAATCCATTATATTATCATTTTCAGTCCTCCACCCCTAATTTCTGGCTCCCATCTTATCTCGCAATTACTTATAACGTCACCAACTAACTTCGGAAGAACCCTCCCCATCCGATTTTGTTTTATATCATAAGTTGCTTAAAACGTGATTAGTTAAAGTTCAGAATAAAATCACGCTTTCTCTTAACGGTTAATTTAAAAAAAAAAAAATCTTCTGAACGCTATTAAAAGTTAAATTCTTCACTAGTTTGGAGACGGAATGCGTTGTTGTGATAAGTGATTTTTTTCTCTACTAATTCGCACTTTTTATTTTAAGATTTCAATATTAATAACTACATTTTATTTCAGTATTTAATTTATGTATTTCTGTTGTATTAAATGCTAGCTTCTTTTTTTTTTTTTTTTTTTTTTTTTTTCTCGTCCATAAATGTTTATCTACCAAGTTGATCTTAAATATTGTATAATCAATCCATTATATTATCATTTTCAGTCCCCCACCCCTAATTTCTGGCTCCCATCTTATCTCGCAATTACTTATAACGTCACCAACTAACTTCGGAAGAACCCCCCCCATCCGATTTTTTTTTTATATCATAAGTTGCTTAAAACGTGATTAGTTAAAGTTCAGAATAAAATCACGCTTTCTCTTAACGGTTAATTTAAAAAAAAAAAATCTTCTGAACGCTATTAAAAGTTAAATTCTTCACTAGTTTGGAGACGGAATGCGTTGTTGTGATAAGTGATTTTTTTCTCTACTAATTCGCACTTTTTATTTTAAGATTCAAATATTAATAACTACATTTTATTTCAGTATTTAATTTATGTATTTCTGTTGTATTAAATGCTAGTTTCTTTTTTTTTTTTTTCTCGTCCATAAATGTTTATCTACCAAGTTGATCTTAAATATTGTATAATCAATCCATTATATTATCATTTTCAGTCCCCCACCCCTAATTTCTGGCTCCCATCTTATCTCGCAATTACTTATAACGTCACCAACTAACTTCGGAAGAACCCCCCCCCATCCGATTTTGTTTTATATCATAAGTTGCTTAAAACGTGATTAGTTAAAGTTCAGAATAAAATCACGCTTTCTCTTAACGGTTAATTTAAAAAAAAAAATCTTCTGAACGCTATTAAAAGTTAAATTCTTCACTAGTTTGGAGACGGAATGCGTTGTTGTGATAAGTGATTTTTTTCTCTACTAATTCGCACTTTTTATTTTAAGATTCAAATATTAATAACTACATTTTATTTCAGTATTTAATTTATGTATTTCTGTTGTATTAAATATTAGCTTCTTTTTTTTTTTTTCTCGTCCATAAATGTTTATCTACCAAGTTGATCTTAAATATTGTATAATCAATCCATTATATTATCATTTTCAGACCTCCACCCCTAATTTCTGGCTCCCATCTTATCTCGCAATTACTTATAACGTCACCAACTAACTTCGGAAGAACCCCCCCCCATACGATTTTGTTTTATATCATAAGTTGCTTAAAACGTGATTAGTTAAAGTTCAGAATAAAATCACGCTTTCTCTTAACGGTTAATTTTAAAAAAAAAAAATCTTCTGAACGCTATTAAAAGTTAAATTCTTCACTAGTTTGGAGACGGAATGCGTTGTTGTGATAAGTGATTTTTTTCTCTACTAATTCGCACTTTTTATTTTAAGATTCAAATATTAATAACTACATTTTATTTCAGTATTTAATTTATGTATTTCTGTTGTATTAAATGCTAGCTTCTTCTTTTTTTTTTTTTTTTTTCTCGTCCATAAATGTTTATCTACCAAGTTGATCTTAAATATTGTATAATCAATCCATTATATTATCATTTTCAGTCCCCCACCCCTAATTTCTGGCTCCCATCTTATCTCGCAATTACTTATAACGTCACCAACTAACTTCGGAAGAACCCCCCCCCATCCGATTTTGTTTTATATCATAAGTTGCTTAAAACGTGATTAGTTAAAGTTCAGAATAAAATCACGCTTTCTCTTAACGGTTAATTTTAAAAAAAAAAAAATCTTCTGAACGCTATTAAAAGTTAAATTCTTCACTAGTTTGGAGACGGAATGCGTTGTTGTGATAAGTGATTTTTTTCTCTACTAATTCGCACTTTTTATTTTAAGATTCAAATATTAATAACTACATTTTATTTCAGTATTTAATTTATGTATTTCTGTTGTATTAAATGCTAGCTTCTTTTTTTTTTTTTTTTTTTTTTCTCGTCCATAAATGTTTATCTACCAAGTTGATCTTAAATATTGTATAATCGATCCATTATATTATCATTTTCAGTCCTCCACCCCTAATTTCTGGCTCCCATCTTATCTCGCAATTACTTATAACGTCACCAACTAACTTCGGAAGAACCCCCCCCATCCGATTTTGTTTTATATCATAAGTTGCTTAAAACGTGATTAGTTAAAGTTCAGAATAAAATCACGCTTTCTCTTACCGGTTAATTTAAAAAAAAAAAATCTTCTGAACGCTATTAAAAGTTAAATTCTTCACTAGTTTGGAGACGGAATGCGTTGTTGTGATAAGTGATTTTTTTCTCTACTAATTCGCACTTTTTATTTTAAGATTCAAATATTAATAACTACATTTTATTTCAGTATTTAATTTATGTATTTCTGTTGTATTAAATGCTAGCTTCTTTTTTTTTTTTTTTTTTTTTCTCGTCCATAAATGTTTATCTACCAAGTTGATCTTAAATATTGTATAATCAATCCATTATATTATCATTTTCAGTCCCCCACCCCTAATTTCTGGCTCCCATCTTATCTCGCAATTACTTATAACGTCACCAACTAACTTCAGAAGAACCCCCCCCATCCGATTTTGTTTTATATCATAAGTTGCTTAAAACGTGATTAGTTAAAGTTCAGAATAAAATCACGCTTTCTCTTAACGGTTAATTTAAAAAAAAAAAATCTTCTGAACGCTATTAAAAGTTAAATTCTTCACTAGTTTGGAGACGGAATGCGTTGTTGTGATAAGTGATTTTTTTCTCTACTAATTCGCACTTTTTATTTTAAGATTCAAATATTAATAACTACATTTTATTTCAGTATTTAATTTATGTATTTCTGTTGTATTAAATGCTAGCTTCTTTTTTTTTTTTTCTCGTCCATAAATGTTTATCTACCAAGTTGATCTTAAATATTGTATAATCAATCCATTATATTATCATTTTCAGTCCTCCACCCCTAATTTCTGGCTCCCATCTTATCTCGCAATTACTTATAACGTCACCAACTAACTTCGGAAGAACCCCCCCCCATCCGATTTTGTTTTATATCATAAGTTGCTTAAAACGTGATTAGTTAAAGTTCAGAATAAAATCACGCTTTCTCTTAACGGTTAATTTAAAAAAAAAAAAATCTTCTGAACGCTGTTAAAAGTTAAATTCTTCACTAGTTTGGAGACGGAATGCGTTGTTGTGATAAGTGATTTTTTTCTCTACTAATTCGCACTTTTTATTTTAAGATTCAAATATTAATAACTACATTTTATTTCAGTATTTAATTTATGTATTTCTGTTGTATTAAATGCTAGCTTCTTTTTTTTTTTTTTTTTTTTTCTCGTCCATAAATGTTTATCTACCAAGTTGATCTTAAATATTGTATAATCGATCCATTATATTATCATTTTCAGTCCTCCACCCCTAATTTCTGGCTCCCATCTTATCTCGCAATTACTTATAACGTCACAAACTAACTTCGGAAGAACCCCCCCCCCCATCCGATTTTGTTTTATATCATAAGTTGCTTAAAACGTGATTAGTTAAAGTTCAGAATAAAATCACGCTTTCTCTTAACGGTTAATTTAAAAAAAAAAAAAATCTTCTGAACGCTATTAAAAGTTAAATTCTTCACTAGTTTGGAGACGGAATGCGTTGTTGTGATAAGTGATTTTTTTCTCTACTAATTCGCACTTTTTATTTTAAGATTCAAATATTAATAACTACATTTTATTTCAGTATTTAATTTATGTATTTCTGTTGTATTAAATGCTAGCTTCTTTTTTTTTTTTTTTTTTTTTTCTCGTCCATAAATGTTTATCTACCAAGTTGATCTTAAATATTGTATAATCAATCCATTATATTATCATTTTCAGTCCCCCACCCCTAATTTCTGGCTCCCATCTTATCTCGCAATTACTTATAACGTCACCAACTAACTTCAGAAGAACCCCCCCCATCCGATTTTGTTTTATATCATAAGTTGCTTAAAACGTGATTAGTTAAAGTTCAGAATAAAATCACGCTTTCTCTTAACGGTTAATTTAAAAAAAAAAAAATCTTCTGAACGCTATTAAAAGTTAAATTCTTCACTAGTTTGGAGACGGAATGCGTTGTTGTGATAAGTGATTTTTTTCTCTACTAATTCGCACTTTTTATTTTAAGATTCAAATATTAATAACTACATTTTATTTCAGTATTTAATTTATGTATTTCTGTTGTATTAAATGCTAGCTTCTTTTTTTTTTTTTTTTTCTCGTCCATAAATGTTTATCTACCAAGTTGATCTTAAATATTGTATAATCAATCCATTATATTATCATTTTCAGTCCTCCACCCCTAATTTCTGGCTCCCATCTTATCTCGCAATTACTTATAACGTCACCAACTAACTTCGGAAGAACCCCCCCCCCATCCGATTTTGTTTTATATCATAAGTTGCTTAAAACGTGATTAGTTAAAGTTCAGAATAAAATCACGCTTTCTCTTAACGGTTAATTTAAAAAAAAAAAATCTTCTGAACGCTGTTAAAAGTTAAATTCTTCACTAGTTTGGAGACGGAATGCGTTGTTGTGATAAGTGATTTTTTTCTCTACTAATTCGCACTTTTTATTTTAAGATTCAAATATTAATAACTACATTTTATTTCAGTATTTAATTTATGTATTTCTGTTGTATTAAATGCTAGCTTCTTTTTTTTTTTTTTTTTTCTCGTCCATAAATGTTTATCTACCAAGTTGATCTTAAATATTGTATAATCAATCCATTATATTATCATTTTCAGTCCCCCACCCCTAATTTCTGGCTCCCATCTTATCTCGCAATTACTTATAACGTCACCAACTAACTTCGGAAGAACCCCCCCAATCCGATTTTGTTTTATATCATAAGTTGCTTAAAACGTGATTAGTTAAAGTTCAGAATAAAATCACGCTTTCTCTTAACGGTTAATTTAAAAAAAAAAAAAATCTTCTGAACGCTATTAAAAGTTAAATTCTTCACTAGTTTGGAGACGGAATGCGTTGTTGTGATAAGTGATTTTTTTCTCTACTAATTCGCACTTTTTATTTTAAGATTCAAATATTAATAACTACATTTTATTTCAGTATTTAATTTATGTATTTCTGTTGTATTAAATGCTAGCTTCTTTTTTTTTTTTCTTTTTTTTTTTCTCGTCCATAAATGTTTATCTACCAAGTTGATCTTAAATATTGTATAATCAATCCATTATATTATCATTTTCAGTCCTCCACCCCTAATTTCTGGCTCCCATCTTATCTCGCAATTACTTATAATGTCACCAACTAACTTCGGAAGAACCCCCCCCCCATCCGATTTTGTTTTATATCATAAGTTGCTTAAAACGTGATTAGTTAAAGTTCAGAATAAAATCACGCTTTCTCTTAACGGTTAATTTAAAAAAAAAAAATCTTCTGAACGCTATTAAAAGTTAAATTCTTCACTAGTTTGGAGACGGAATGCGTTGTTGTGATAAGTGATTTTTTTCTCTACTAATTCGCACTTTTTATTTTAAGATTCAAATATTAATAACTACATTTTATTTCAGTATTTAATTTATGTATTTCTGTTGTATTAAATGCTAGCTTCTTTTTTTTTTTTTTTTTTTTTTTTTTTTCTCGTCCATAAATGTTTATCTACCAAGTTGATCTTAAATATTGTATAATCAATCCATTATATTATCATTTTCAGTCCCCCACCCCTAATTTCTGGCTCCCATCTTATCTCGCAATTACTTATAACGTCACCAACTAACTTCAGAAGAACCCCCCCCCATCCGATTTTGTTTTATATCATAAGTTGCTTAAAACGTGATTAGTTAAAGTTAAGAATAAAATCACGCTTTCTCTTAACGGTTAATTTAAAAAAAAAAAAAATCTTCTGAACGCTATTAAAAGTTAAATTCTTCACTAGTTTGGAGACGGAATGCGTTGTTGTGATAAGTGATTTTTTTCTCTACTAATTCGCACTTTTTATTTTAAGATTCAAATATTAATAACTACATTTTATTTCAGTATTTAATTTATGTATTTCTGTTGTATTAAATGCTAGCTTCTTTTTTTTTTTTTTTTCTCGTCCATAAATGTTTATCTACCAAGTTGATCTTAAATATTGTATAATCAATCCATTATATTATCATTTTCAGTCCTCCACCCCTAATTTCTGGCTCCCATCTTATCTCGCAATTACTTATAACGTCACCAACTAACTTCGGAAGAACCCCCCCCCATCCGATTTTGTTTTATATCATAAGTTGCTTAAAACGTGATTAGTTAAAGTTCAGAATAAAATCACGCTTTCTCTTAACGGTTAATTTAAAAAAAAAAAAAATCTTCTGAACGCTGTTAAAAGTTAAATTCTTCACTAGTTTGGAGACGGAATGCGTTGTTGTGATAAGTGATTTTTTTCTCTACTAATTCGCACTTTTTATTTTAAGATTCAAATATTAATAACTACATTTTATTTCAGTATTTAATTTATGTATTTCTGTTGTATTAAATGCTAGCTTCTTCTTTTTTTTTTTTTTTCTCGTCCATAAATGTTTATCTACCAAGTTGATCTTAAATATTGTATAATCAATCCATTATATTATCATTTTCAGTCCCCCACCCCTAATTTCTGGCTCCCATCTTATCTCGCAATTACTTATAACGTCACCAACTAACTTCGGAAGAACCCCCCCATCCGATTTTGTTTTATATCATAAGTTGCTTAAAACGTGATTAGTTAAAGTTCAGAATAAAATCACGCTTTCTCTTAACGGTTAATTTAAAAAAAAAAAAAATCTTCTGAACGCTATTAAAAGTTAAATTCTTCACTAGTTTGGAGACGGAATGCGTTGTTGTGATAAGTGATTTTTTTCTCTACTAATTCGCACTTTTTATTTTAAGATTCAAATATTAATAACTACATTTTATTTCAGTATTTAATTTATGTATTTCTGTTGTATTAAATGCTAGCTTCTTTTTTTTTTTTTTTTTTTTTCTCGTCCATAAATGTTTATCTACCAAGTTGATCTTAAATATTGTATAATCAATCCATTATATTATCATTTTCAGTCCTCCACCCCTAATTTCTGGCTCCCATCTTATCTCGCAATTACTTATAACGTCACCAACTAACTTCGGAAGAACCCCCCCCCCATCCGATTTTGTTTTATATCATAAGTTGCTTAAAACGTGATTAGTTAAAGTTCAGAATAAAATCACGCTTTCTCTTAACGGTTAATTTAAAAAAAAAAAAAATCTTCTGAACGCTATTAAAAGTTAAATTCTTCACTAGTTTGGAGACGGAATGCGTTGTTGTGATAAGTGATTTTTTTCTCTACTAATTCGCACTTTTTATTTTAAGATTCAAATATTAATAACTACATTTTATTTCAGTATTTAATTTATGTATTTCTGTTGTATTAAATGCTAGCTTCTTTTTTTTTTTTTTTTTTTCTCGTCCATAAATGTTTATCTACCAAGTTGATCTTAAATATTGTATAATCAATCCATTATATTATCATTTTCAGTCCCCCACCCCTAATTTCTGGCTCCCATCTTATCTCGCAATTACTTATAACGTCACCAACTAACTTCAGAAGAACCCCCCCCCCCATCCGATTTTGTTTTATATCATAAGTTGCTTAAAACGTGATTAGTTAAAGTTCAGAATAAAATCACGCTTTCTCTTAACGGTTAATTTAAAAAAAAAAAAAATCTTCTGAACGCTATTAAAAGTTAAATTCTTCACTAGTTTGGAGACGGAATGCGTTGTTGTGATAAGTGATTTTTTTCTCTACTAATTCGCACTTTTTATTTTAAGATTCAAATATTAATAACTACATTTTATTTCAGTATTTAATTTATGTATTTCTGTTGTATTAAATGCTAGCTTCTTTTTTTTTTTTTCTCGTCCATAAATGTTTATCTACCAAGTTGATCTTAAATATTGTATAATCAATCCATTATATTATCATTTTCAGTCCTCCACCCCTAATTTCTGGCTCCCACTTTATCTCGCAATTACTTATAACGTCACCAACTAACTTCGGAAGAACCCCCCCCCCCCCATCCGATTTTGTTTTATATCATAAGTTGCTTAAAACGTGATTAGTTAAAGTTCAGAATAAAATCACGCTTTCTCTTAACGGTTAATTTAAAAAAAAAAAAATCTTCTGAACGCTGTTAAAAGTTAAATTCTTCACTAGTTTGGAGACGGAATGCGTTGTTGTGATAAGTGATTTTTTTCTCTACTAATTCGCACTTTTTATTTTAAGATTCAAATATTAATAACTACATTTTATTTCAGTATTTAATTTATGTATTTCTGTTGTATTAAATGCTAGCTTCTTTTTTTTTTTTTTTTTTTTTCTCGTCCATAAATGTTTATCTACCAAGTTGATCTTAAATATTGTATAATCAATCCATTATATTATCATTTTCAGTCCTCCACCCCTAATTTCTGGCTCCCATCTTATCTCGCAATTACTTATAACGTCACCAACTAACTTCGGAAGAACCCCCCCCCATCCGATTTTGTTTTATATCATAAGTTGCTTAAAACGTGATTAGTTAAAGTTCAGAATAAAATCACGCTTTCTCTTAACGGTTAATTTAAAAAAAAAAAATCTTCTGAACGCTATTAAAAGTTAAATTCTTCACTAGTTTGGAGACGGAATGCGTTGTTGTGATAAGTGATTTTTTTCTCTACTAATTCGCACTTTTTATTTTAAGATTCAAATATTAATAACTACATTTTATTTCAGTATTTAATTTATGTATTTCTGTTGTATTAAATGCTAGCTTCTTTTTTTTTTTTTTTTTTCTCGTCCATAAATGTTTATCTACCAAGTTGATCTTAAATATTGTATAATCAATCCATTATATTATCATTTTCAGTCCCCCACCCCTAATTTCTGGCTCCCATCTTATCTCGCAATTACTTATAACGTCACCAACTAACTTCAGAAGAACCCCCCCCCATCCGATTTTGTTTTATATCATAAGTTGCTTAAAACGTGATTAGTTAAAGTTCAGAATAAAATCACGCTTTCTCTTAACGGTTAATTTAAAAAAAAAAAATCTTCTGAACGCTATTAAAAGTTAAATTCTTCACTAGTTTGGAGACGGAATGCGTTGTTGTGATAAGTGATTTTTTTCTCTACTAATTCGCACTTTTTATTTTAAGATTCAAATATTAATAACTACATTTTATTTCAGTATTTAATTTATGTATTTCTGTTGTATTAAATGCTAGCTTCTTTTTTTTTTTTTCTCGTCCATAAATGTTTATCTACCAAGTTGATCTTAAATATTGTATAATCAATCCATTATATTATCATTTTCAGTCCTCCACCCCTAATTTCTGGCTCCCATCTTATCTCGCAATTACTTATAACGTCACCAACTAACTTCGGAAGAACCCCCCCCCCATCCGATTTTGTTTTATATCATAAGTTGCTTAAAACGTGATTAGATAAAGTTCAGAATAAAATCACGCTTTCTCTTAACGGTTAATTTAAAAAAAAAAAAATCTTCTGAACGCTGTTAAAAGTTAAATTCTTCACTAGTTTGGAGACGGAATGCGTTGTTGTGATAAGTGATTTTTTTCTCTACTAATTCGCACTTTTTATTTTAAGATTCAAATATGAATAACTACATTTTATTTCAGTATTTAATTTATGTATTTCTGTTGTATTAAATGCTAGCTTCTTCTTTTTTTTTTTTTTTTTTTTCTCGTCCATAAATGTTTATCTACCAAGTTGATCTTAAATATTGTATAATCAATCCATTATATTATCATTTTCAGTCCCCCACCCCTAATTTCTGGCTCCCATCTTATCTCGCAATTACTTATAACGTCACCAACTAACTTCGGAAGAACCCCCCCCATCCGATTTTGTTTTATATCATAAGTTGCTTAAAACGTGATTAGTTAAAGTTCAGAATAAAATCACGCTTTCTCTTAACGGTTAATTTAAAAAAAAAAAAAAATCTTCTGAACGCTATTAAAAGTTAAATTCTTCACTAGTTTGGAGACGGAATGCGTTGTTGTGATAAGTGATTTTTTTCTCTACTAATTCGCACTTTTTATTTTAAGATTCAAATATTAATAACTACATTTTATTTCAGTATTTAATTTATGTATTTCTGTTGTATTAAATGCTAGCTTCTTTTTTTTTTTTTTTTTCTCGTCCATAAATGTTTATCTACCAAGTTGATCTTTAATATTGTATAATCAATCCATTATATTATCATTTTCAGTCCTCCACCCCTAATTTCTGGCTCCCATCTTATCTCGCAATTACTTATAATGTCACCAACTAACTTCGGAAGAACCCCCCCCATCCGATTTTGTTTTATATCATAAGTTGCTTAAAACGTGATTAGTTAAAGTTCAGAATAAAATCACGCTTTCTCTTAACGGTTAATTTAAAAAAAAAAAAAAATCTTCTGAACGCTATTAAAAGTTAAATTCTTCACTAGTTTGGAGACGGAATGCGTTGTTGTGATAAGTGATTTTTTTCTCTACTAATTCGCACTTTTTATTTTAAGATTCAAATATTAATAACTACATTTTATTTCAGTATTTAATTTATGTATTTCTGTTGTATTAAATGCTAGCTTCTTTTTTTTTTTTTTTTTTTTCTCGTCCATAAATGTTTATCTACCAAGTTGATCTTAAATATTGTATAATCAATCCATTATATTATCATTTTCAGTCCCCCACCCCTAATTTCTGGCTCCCATCTTATCTCGCAATTACTTATAACGTCACCAACTAACTTCAGAAGAACCCCCCCCCCATCCGATTTTGTTTTATATCATAAGTTGCTTAAAACGTGATTAGTTAAAGTTCAGAATAAAATCACGCTTTCTCTTAACGGTTAATTTAAAAAAAAAAAAAATCTTCTGAACGCTGTTAAAAGTTAAATTCTTCACTAGTTTGGAGACGGAATGCGTTGTTGTGATAAGTGATTTTTTTCTCTACTAATTCGCACTTTTTATTTTAAGATTCAAATATTAATAACTACATTTTATTTCAGTATTTAATTTATGTATTTCTGTTGTATTAAATGCTAGCTTCTTTTTTTTTTTTTTTTCTCGTCCATAAATGTTTATCTACCAAGTTGATCTTAAATATTGTATAATCAATCCATTATATTATCATTTTCAGTCCTCCACCCCTAATTTCTGGCTCCCATCTTATCTCGCAATTACTTATAACGTCACCAACTAACTTCGGAAGAACCCCCCCCCATCCGATTTTGTTTTATATCATAAGTTGCTTAAAACGTGATTAGTTAAAGTTCAGAATAAAATCACGCTTTCTCTTAACGGTTAATTTAAAAAAAAAAAAATCTTCTGAACGCTGTTAAAAGTTAAATTCTTCACTAGTTTGGAGACGGAATGCGTTGTTGTGATAAGTGATTTTTTTCTCTACTAATTCGCACTTTTTATTTTAAGATTCAAATATTAATAACTACATTTTATTTCAGTATTTAATTTATGTATTTCTGTTGTATTAAATGCTAGCTTCTTCTTTTTTTTTTTTCTCGTCCATAAATGTTTATCTACCAAGTTGATCTTAAATATTGTATAATCAATCCATTATATTATCATTTTCAGTCCCCCACCCCTAATTTCTGGCTCCCATCTTATCTCGCAATTACTTATAACGTCACCAACTAACTTCGGAAGAACCCCCCCCATCCGATTTTGTTTTATATCATAAGTTGCTTAAAACGTGATTAGTTAAAGTTCAGAATAAAATCACGCTTTCTCTTAACGGTTAATTTAAAAAAAAAAAATCTTCTGAACGCTATTAAAAGTTAAATTCTTCACTAGTTTGGAGACGGAATGCGTTGTTGTGATAAGTGATTTTTTTCTCTACTAATTCGCACTTTTTATTTTAAGATTCAAATATTAATAACTACATTTTATTTCAGTATTTAATTTATGTATTTCTGTTGTATTAAATGCTAGCTTCTTTTTTTTTTTTTTTTTTTTTTCTCGTCCATAAATGTTTATCTACCAAGTTGATCTTAAATATTGTATAATCAATCCATTATATTATCATTTTCAGTCCTCCACCCCTAATTTCTGGCTCCCATCTTATCTCGCAATTACTTATAATGTCACCAACTAACTTCGGAAGAACCCCCCCCCATCCGATTTTGTTTTATATCATAAGTTGCTTAAAACGTGATTAGTTAAAGTTCAGAATAAAATCACGCTTTCTCTTAACGGTTAATTTAAAAAAAAAAAAATCTTCTGAACGCTATTAAAAGTTAAATTCTTCACTAGTTTGGAGACGGAATGCGTTGTTGTGATAAGTGATTTTTTTCTCTACTAATTCGCACTTTTTATTTTAAGATTCAAATATTAATAACTACATTTTATTTCAGTATTTAATTTATGTATTTCTGTTGTATTAAATGCTAGCTTCTTTTTTTTTTTTTTTTTTTTTTTTTTCTCGTCCATAAATGTTTATCTACCAAGTTGATCTTAAATATTGTATAATCAATCCATTATATTATCATTTTCAGTCCCCCACCCCTAATTTCTGGCTCCCATCTTATCTCGCAATTACTTATAACGTCACCAACTAACTTCGGAAGAACCCCCCCCCCATCCGATTTTGTTTTATATCATAAGTTGCTTAAAACGTGATTAGTTAAAGTTCAGAATAAAATCACGCTTTCTCTTAACGGTTAATTTAAAAAAAAAAAATCTTCTGAACGCTATTAAAAGTTAAATTCTTCACTAGTTTGGAGACGGAATGCGTTGTTGTGATAAGTGATTTTTTTCTCTACTAATTCGCACTTTTTATTTTAAGATTCAAATATTAATAACTACATTTTATTTCAGTATTTAATTTATGTATTTCTGTTGTATTAAATGCTAGTTTCTTTTTTTTTTTTTTCTCGTCCATAAATGTTTATCTACCAAGTTGATCTTAAATATTGTATAATCAATCCATTATATTATCATTTTCAGTCCCCCACCCCTAATTTCTGGCTCCCATCTTATCTCGCAATTACTTATAACGTCACCAACTAACTTCGGAAGAACCCCCCCCCCATCCGATTTTGTTTTATATCATAAGTTGCTTAAAACGTGATTAGTTAAAGTTCAGAATAAAATCACGCTTTCTCTTAACGGTTAATTTAAAAAAAAAAAAATCTTCTGAACGCTATTAAAAGTTAAATTCTTCACTAGTTTGGAGACGGAATGCGTTGTTGTGATAAGTGATTTTTTTTGCACTTTTTATTTTAAGATTCAAATATTAATAACTACATTTTATTTCAGTATTTAATTTATGTATTTCTGTTGTATTAAATGCTAGCTTTTTTTTTTTTTTTTTTTTTTTTTTTTCTCGTCCATAAATGTTTATCTACCAAGTTGATCTTAAATATTGTATAATCAATCCATTATATTATCATTTTCAGTCCCCCACCCCTAATTTCTGGCTCCCATCTTATCTCGCAATTACTTATAACGTCACCAACTAACTTCGGAAGAACCCCCCCCCCCATCCGATTTTGTTTTATATCATAAGTTGCTTAAAACGTGATTAGTTAAAGTTCAGAATAAAATCACGCTTTCTCTTAACGGTTAATTTAAAAAAAAAAATCTTCTGAACGCTATTAAAAGTTAAATTCTTCACTAGTTTGGAGACGGAATGCGTTGTTGTGATAAGTGATTTTTTTCTCTACTAATTCGCACTTTTTATTTTAAGATTCAAATATTAATAACTACATTTTATTTCAGTATTTAATTTATGTATTTCTGTTGTATTAAATGCTAGCTTCTTTTTTTTTTTTTTTTTTTCTCGTCCATAAATGTTTATCTACCAAGTTGATCTTAAATATTGTATAATCAATCCATTATATTATCATTTTCAGTCCTCCACCCCTAATTTCTGGCTCCCATCTTATCTCGCAATTACTTATAACGTCACCAACTAACTTCGGAAGAACCCCCCCCATCCGATTTTGTTTTATATCATAAGTTGCTTAAAACGTGATTAGTTAAAGTTCAGAATAAAATCACGCTTTCTCTTAACGGTTAATTTAAAAAAAAAAAAATCTTCTGAACGCTATTAAAAGTTAAATTCTTCACTAGTTTGGAGACGGAATGCGTTGTTGTGATAAGTGATTTTTTTCTCTACTAATTCGCACTTTTTATTTTAAGATTCAAATATTAATAACTACATTTTATTTCAGTATTTAATTTATGTATTTCTGTTGTATTAAATGCTAGCTTCTTTTTTTTTTTTTTTTTTTTTTTCTCGTCCATAAATGTTTATCTACCAAGTTGATCTTAAATATTGTATAATCAATCCATTATATTATCATTTTCAGTCCCCCACCCCTAATTTCTGGCTCCCATCTTATCTCGCAATTACTTATAACGTCACCAACTAACTTCGGAAGAACCCCCCCCATCCGATTTTGTTTTATATCATAAGTTGCTTAAAACGTGATTAGTTAAAGTTCAGAATAAAATCACGCTTTCTCTTAACGGTTAATTTAAAAAAAAAAAAATCTTCTGAACGCTATTAAAAGTTAAATTCTGCACTATTTTGGAGACGGAATGCGTTGTTGTGATAAGTGATTTTTTTCTCTACTAATTCGCACTTTTTATTTTAAGATTCAAATATTAATAACTACATTTTATTTCAGTATTTAATTTATGTATTTCTGTTGTATTAAATGCTAGCTTCTTTTTTTTTTTTTTTTTTTCTCGTCCATAAATGTTTATCTACCAAGTTGATCTTAAATATTGTATAATCAATCCATTATATTATCATTTTCAGTCCTCCACCCCTAATTTCTGGCTCCCATCTTATCTCGCAATTACTTATAACGTCACCAACTAACTTCGGAAGAACCCCCCCCCATCCGATTTTGTTTTATATCATAAGTTGCTTAAAACGTGATTAGTTAAAGTTCAGAATAAAATCACGCTTTCTCTTAACGGTTAATTTAAAAAAAAAAAAAATCTTCTGAACGCTATTAAAAGTTAAATTCTTCACTAGTTTGGAGACGGAATGCGTTGTTGTGATAAGTGATTTTTTTCTCTACTAATTCGCACTTTTTATTTTAAGATTCAAATATTAATAACTACATTTTATTTCAGTATTTAATTTATGTATTTCTGTTGTATTAAATGCTAGCTTCTTTTTTTTTTTTTTTTTTTCTCGTCCATAAATGTTTATCTACCAAGTTGATCTTAAATATTGTATAATCAATCCATTATATTATCATTTTCAGTCCCCCACCCCTAATTTCTGGCTCCCATCTTATCTCGCAATTACTTATAACGTCACCAACTAACTTCAGAAGAACCCCCCCCATCCGATTTTGTTTTATATCATAAGTTGCTTAAAACGTGATTAGTTAAAGTTCAGAATAAAATCACGCTTTCTCTTAACGGTTAATTTAAAAAAAAAAAATCTTCTGAACGCTATTAAAAGTTAAATTCTTCACTAGTTTGGAGACGGAATGCGTTGTTGTGATAAGTGATTTTTTTCTCTACTAATTCGCACTTTTTATTTTAAGATTCAAATATTAATAACTACATTTTATTTCAGTATTTAATTTATGTATTTCTGTTGTATTAAATGCTAGCTTCTTTTTTTTTTTTTTTCTCGTCCATAAATGTTTATCTACCAAGTTGATCTTAAATATTGTATAATCAATCCATTATATTATCATTTTCAGTCCTCCACCCCTAATTTCTGGCTCCCATCTTATCTCGCAATTACTTATAATGTCACCAACTAACTTCGGAAGAACCCCCCCCCCCATCCGATTTTGTTTTATATCATAAGTTGCTTAAAACGTGATTAGTTAAAGTTCAGAATAAAATCACGCTTTCTCTTAACGGTTAATTTAAAAAAAAAAAATCTTCTGAACGCTATTAAAAGTTAAATTCTTCACTAGTTTGGAGACGGAATGCGTTGTTGTGATAAGTGATTTTTTTCTCTACTAATTCGCACTTTTTATTTTAAGATTCAAATATTAATAACTACATTTTATTTCAGTATTTAATTTATGTATTTCTGTTGTATTAAATGCTAGCTTCTTTTTTTTTTTTTTTTTTTTTTTTTCTCGTCCATAAATGTTTATCTACCAAGTTGATCTTAAATATTGTATAATCAATCCATTATATTATCATTTTCAGTCCCCCACCCCTAATTTCTGGCTCCCATCTTATCTCGCAATTACTTATAACGTCACCAACTAACTTCGGAAGAACCCCCCCCATCCGATTTTGTTTTATATCATAAGTTGCTTAAAACGTGATTAGTTAAAGTTCAGAATAAAATCACGCTTTCTCTTAACGGTTAATTTAAAAAAAAAAAATCTTCTGAACGCTATTAAAAGTTAAATTCTTCACTAGTTTGGAGACGGAATGCGTTGTTGTGATAAGTGATTTTTTTCTCTACTAATTCGCACTTTTTATTTTAAGATTCAAATATTAATAACTACATTTTATTTCAGTATTTAATTTATGTATTTCTGTTGTATTAAATGCTAGTTTCTTTTTTTTTTTTTTTTTCTCGTCCATAAATGTTTATCTACCAAGTTGATCTTAAATATTGTATAATCAATCCATTATATTATCATTTTCAGTCCCCCACCCCTAATTTCTGGCTCCCATCTTATCTCGCAATTACTTATAACGTCACCAACTAACTTCGGAAGAACCCCCCCCCCATCCGATTTTGTTTTATATCATAAGTTGCTTAAAACGTGATTAGTTAAAGTTCAGAATAAAATCACGCTTTCTCTTAACGGTTAATTTAAAAAAAAAAAAAAATCTTCTGAACGCTATTAAAAGTTAAATTCTTCACTAGTTTGGAGACGGAATGCGTTGTTGTGATAAGTGATTTTTTTTGCACTTTTTATTTTAAGATTCAAATATTAATAACTACATTTTATTTCAGTATTTAATTTATGTATTTCTGTTGTATTAAATGCTAGCTTTTTTTTTTTTTTTTTTTTTTTTTCTCGTCCATAAATGTTTATCTACCAAGTTGATCTTAAATATTGTATAATCAATCCATTATATTATCATTTTCAGTCCCCCACCCCTAATTTCTGGCTCCCATCTTATCTCGCAATTACTTATAACGTCACCAACTAACTTCGGAAGAACCCCCCCCCCCCATCCGATTTTGTTTTATATCATAAGTTGCTTAAAACGTGATTAGTTAAAGTTCAGAATAAAATCACGCTTTCTCTTAACGGTTAATTTAAAAAAAAAAAATCTTCTGAACGCTATTAAAAGTTAAATTCTTCACTAGTTTGGAGACGGAATGCGTTGTTGTGATAAGTGATTTTTTTCTCTACTAATTCGCACTTTTTATTTTAAGATTCAAATATTAATAACTACATTTTATTTCAGTATTTAATTTATGTATTTCTGTTGTATTAAATGCTAGCTTCTTTTTTTTTTTTTTTTTTTTCTCGTCCATAAATGTTTATCTACCAAGTTGATCTTAAATATTGTATAATCAATCCATTATATTATCATTTTCAGTCCTCCACCCCTAATTTCTGGCTCCCATCTTATCTCGCAATTACTTATAACGTCACCAACTAACTTCGGAAGAACCCCCCCCCATCCGATTTTGTTTTATATCATAAGTTGCTTAAAACGTGATTAGTTAAAGTTCAGAATAAAATCACGCTTTCTCTTAACGGTTAATTTAAAAAAAAAAAAATCTTCTGAACGCTATTAAAATTTAAATTCTTCACTAGTTTGGAGACGGAATGCGTTGTTGTGATAAGTGATTTTTTTCTCTACTAATTCGCACTTTTTATTTTAAGATTCAAATATTAATAACTACATTTTATTTCAGTATTTAATTTATGTATTTCTGTTGTATTAAATGCTAGCTTTTTTTTTTTTTTTTTTTTTTTTTCTCGTCCATAAATGTTTATCTACCAAGTTGATCTTAAATATTGTATAATCAATCCATTATATTATCATTTTCAGTCCCCCACCCCTAATTTCTGGCTCCCATCTTATCTCGCAATTACTTATAACGTCACCAACTAACTTCGGAAGAACCCCCCCCATCCGATTTTGTTTTATATCATAAGTTGCTTAAAACGTGATTAGTTAAAGTTCAGAATAAAATCACGCTTTCTCTTAACGGTTAATTTAAAAAAAAAAAAATCTTCTGAACGCTATTAAAAGTTAAATTCTTCACTAGTTTGGAGACGGAATGCGTTGTTGTGATAAGTGATTTTTTTCTCTACTAATTCGCACTTTTTATTTTAAGATTCAAATATTAATAACTACATTTTATTTCAGTATTTAATTTATGTATTTCTGTTGTATTAAATGCTAGCTTCTTTTTTTTTTTTTTTTTTTCTCGTCCATAAATGTTTATCTACCAAGTTGATCTTAAATATTGTATAATCAATCCATTATATTATCATTTTCAGTCCCCCACCCCTAATTTCTGGCTCCCATCTTATCTCGCAATTACTTATAACGTCACCAACTAACTTCAGAAGAACCCCCCCCATCCGATTTTGTTTTATATCATAAGTTGCTTAAAACGTGATTAGTTAAAGTTCAGAATAAAATCACGCTTTCTCTTAACGGTTAATTTAAAAAAAAAAAAATCTTCTGAACGCTATTAAAAGTTAAATTCTTCACTAGTTTGGAGACGGAATGCGTTGTTGTGATAAGTGATTTTTTTCTCTACTAATTCGCACTTTTTATTTTAAGATTCAAATATTAATAACTACATTTTATTTCAGTATTTAATTTATGTATTTCTGTTGTATTAAATGCTAGCTTCTTTTTTTTTTTTTTTTTTTCTCGTCCATAAATGTTTATCTACCAAGTTGATCTTAAATATTGTATAATCAATCCATTATATTATCATTTTCAGTCCTCCACCCCTAATTTCTGGCTCCCATCTTATCTCGCAATTACTTATAATGTCACCAACTAACTTCGGAAGAACCCCCCCCCATCCGATTTTGTTTTATATCATAAGTTGCTTAAAACGTGATTAGTTAAAGTTCAGAATAAAATCACGCTTTCTCTTAACGGTTAATTTAAAAAAAAAAAAATCTTCTGAACGCTATTAAAAGTTAAATTCTTCACTAGTTTGGAGACGGAATGCGTTGTTGTGATAAGTGATTTTTTTCTCTACTAATTCGCACTTTTTATTTTAAGATTCAAATATTAATAACTACATTTTATTTCAGTATTTAATTTATGTATTTCTGTTGTATTAAATGCTAGCTTCTTTTTTTTTTTTTTTTTTTTTTTTTTCTCGTCCATAAATGTTTATCTACCAAGTTGATCTTAAATATTGTATAATCAATCCATTATATTATCATTTTCAGTCTCCCACCCCTAATTTCTGGCTCCCATCTTATCTCGCAATTACTTATAACGTCACCAACTAACTTCGGAAGAACCCCCCCCATCCGATTTTGTTTTATATCATAAGTTGCTTAAAACGTGATTAGTAAAAGTTCAGAATAAAATCACGCTTTCTCTTAACGGTTAATTTAAAAAAAAAAAAATCTTCTGAACGCTATTAAAAGTTAAATTCTTCACTAGTTTGGAGACGGAATGCGTTGTTGTGATAAGTGATTTTTTTTCTCTACTAATTCGCACTTTTTATTTTAAGATTCAAATATTAATAACTACATTTTATTTCAGTATTTAATTTATGTATTTCTGTTGTATTAAATGCTGGTTTCTTTTTTTTTTTTTTTTTTCTCGTCCATAAATGTTTATCTACCAAGTTGATCTTAAATATTGTATAATCAATCCATTATATTATCATTTTCAGTCCCCCACCCCTAATTTCTGGCTCCCATCTTATCTCGCAATTACTTATAACGTCACCAACTAACTTCGGAAGAACCCCCCCATCCGATTTTGTTTTATATCATAAGTTGCTTAAAACGTGATTAGTTAAAGTTCAGAATAAAATCACGCTTTCTCTTAACGGTTAATTTAAAAAAAAAAAAAAATCTTCTGAACGCTATTAAAAGTTAAATTCTTCACTAGTTTGGAGACGGAATGCGTTGTTGTGATAAGTGATTTTTTTTGCACTTTTTATTTTAAGATTCAAATATTAATAACTACATTTTATTTCAGTATTTAATTTATGTATTTCTGTTGTATTAAATGCTAGCTTCTTTTTTTTTTTTTTTTTTTTTTCTCGTCCATAAATGTTTATCTACCAAGTTGATCTTAAATATTGTATAATCAATCCATTATATTATCATTTTCAGTCCCCCACCCCTAATTTCTGGCTCCCATCTTATCTCGCAATTACTTATAACGTCACCAACTAACTTCGGAAGAACCCCCCCCATCCGATTTTGTTTTATATCATAAGTTGCTTAAAACGTGATTAGTTAAAGTTCAGAATAAAATCACGCTTTCTCTTAACGGTTAATTTAAAAAAAAAAAAATCTTCTGAACGCTATTAAAAGTTAAATTCTTCACTAGTTTGGAGACGGAATGCGTTGTTGTGATAAGTGATTTTTTTCTCTACTAATTCGCACTTTTTATTTTAAGATTCAAATATTAATAACTACATTTTATTTCAGTATTTAATTTATGTATTTCTGTTGTATTAAATGCTAGCTTCTTTTTTTTTTTTTTTTTTCTCGTCCATAAATGTTTATCTACCAAGTTGATCTTAAATATTGTATAATCAATCCATTATATTATCATTTTCAGTCCTCCACCCCTAATTTCTGGCTCCCATCTTATCTCGCAATTACTTATAACGTCACCAACTAACTTCGGAAGAACCCCCCCCATCCGATTTTGTTTTATATCATAAGTTGCTTAAAACGTGATTAGTTAAAGTTCAGAATAAAATCACGCTTTCTCTTAACGGTTAATTTAAAAAAAAAAAAAAAATCTTCTGAACGCTATTAAAAGTTAAATTCTTCACTAGTTTGGAGACGGAATGCGTTGTTGTGATAAGTGATTTTTTTCTCTACTAATTCGCACTTTTTATTTTAAGATTCAAATATTAATAACTACATTTTATTTCAGTATTTAATTTATGTATTTCTGTTGTATTAAATGCTAGCTTCTTTTTTTTTTTTTTTCTCGTCCATAAATGTTTATCTACCAAGTTGATCTTAAATATTGTATAATCAATCCATTATATTATCATTTTCAGTCCTCCACCCCTAATTTCTGGCTCCCATCTTATCTCGCAATTACTTATAACGTCACCAACTAACTTCGGAAGAACCCCCCCCCCCATCCGATTTTGTTTTATATCATAAGTTGCTTAAAACGTGATTAGTTAAAGTTCAGAATAAAATCACGCTTTCTCTTAACGGTTAATTTAAAAAAAAAAAATCTTCTGAACGCTGTTAAAAGTTAAATTCTTCACTAGTTTGGAGACGGAATGCGTTGTTGTGATAAGTGATTTTTTTCTCTACTAATTCGCACTTTTTATTTTAAGATTCAAATATTAATAACTACATTTTATTTCAGTATTTAATTTATGTATTTCTGTTGTATTAAATGCTAGCTTCTTCTTTTTTTTTTTTTTTTCTCGTCCATAAATGTTTATCTACCAAGTTGATCTTAAATATTGTATAATCAATCCATTATATTATCATTTTCAGTCCCCCACCCCTAATTTCTGGCTCCCATCTTATCTCGCAATTACTTATAACGTCACCAACTAACTTCGGAAGAACCCCCCCCCATCCGATTTTGTTTTATATCATAAGTTGCTTAAAACGTGATTAGTTAAAGTTCAGAATAAAATCACGCTTTCTCTTAACGGTTAATTTAAAAAAAAAAAAAATCTTCTGAACGCTATTAAAAGTTAAATTCTTCACTAGTTTGGAGACGGAATGCGTTGTTGTGATAAGTGATTTTTTCTCTACTAATTCGCACTTTTTATTTTAAGATTCAAATATTAATAACTACATTTTATTTCAGTATTTAATTTATGTATTTCTGTTGTATTAAATGCTAGCTTCTTTTTTTTTTTTTTTTTTTTTCTCGTCCATAAATGTTTATCTACCAAGTTGATCTTAAATATTGTATAATCAATCCATTATATTATCATTTTCAGTCCTCCACCCCTAATTTCTGGCTCCCATCTTATCTCGCAATTACTTATAATGTCACCAACTAACTTCGGAAGAACCCCCCCCCCATCCGATTTTGTTTTATATCATAAGTTGCTTAAAACGTGATTAGTTAAAGTTCAGAATAAAATCACGCTTTCTCTTAACGGTTAATTTAAAAAAAAAAAAATCTTCTGAACGCTATTAAAAGTTAAATTCTTCACTAGTTTGGAGACGGAATGCGTTGTTGTGATAAGTGATTTTTTTCTCTACTAATTCGCACTTTTTATTTTAAGATTCAAATATTAATAACTACATTTTATTTCAGTATTTAATTTATGTATTTCTGTTGTATTAAATGCTAGCTTCTTTTTTTTTTTTTTTTTTCTCGTCCATAAATGTTTATCTACCAAGTTGATCTTAAATATTGTATAATCAATCCATTATATTATCATTTTCAGTCCCCCACCCCTAATTTCTGGCTCCCATCTTATCTCGCAATTACTTATAACGTCACCAACTAACTTCAGAAGAACCCCCCCCCCATCCGATTTTGTTTTATATCATAAGTTGCTTAAAACGTGATTAGTTAAAGTTCAGAATAAAATCACGCTTTCTCTTAACGGTTAATTTAAAAAAAAAAAAAATCTTCTGAACGCTATTAAAAGTTAAATTCTTCACTAGTTAGGAGACGGAATGCGTTGTTGTGATAAGTGATTTTTTTCTCTACTAATTCGCACTTTTTATTTTAAGATTCAAATATTAATAACTACATTTTATTTCAGTATTTAATTTATGTATTTCTGTTGTATTAAATGCTAGCTTCTTTTTTTTTTTTTTCTCGTCCATAAATGTTTATCTACCAAGTTGATCTTAAATATTGTATAATCAATCCATTATATTATCATTTTCAGTCCTCCACCCCTAATTTCTGGCTCCCATCTTATCTCGCAATTACTTATAACGTCACCAACTAACTTCGGAAGAACCCCCCCCCATCCGATTTTGTTTTATATCATAAGTTGCTTAAAACGTGATTAGTTAAAGTTCAGAATAAAATCACGCTTTCTCTTAACGGTTAATTTAAAAAAAAAAAAATCTTCTGAACGCTGTTAAAAGTTAAATTCTTCACTAGTTTGGAGACGGAATGCGTTGTTGTGATAAGTGATTTTTTTCTCTACTAAT
Organism: Euprymna scolopes; assembly: GCF_053919585.1. NCBI lineage: Eukaryota > Metazoa > Mollusca > Cephalopoda > Sepiida > Sepiolidae > Euprymna > Euprymna scolopes. Next base: position 69,569,558 of record NC_136510.1, read on the forward strand.
TCGCACTTTTTATTTTAAGATTCAAATATTAATAACTACATTTTATTTCAGTATTTAATTTATGTATTTCTGTTGTATTAAATGCTAGCTTCTTCTTTTTTTTTTTCTCGTCCATAAATGTTTATCTACCAAGTTGATCTTAAATATTGTATAATCAATCCATTATATTATCATTTTCAGTCCCCCACCCCTAATTTCTGGCTCCCATCTTATCTCGCAATTACTTATAACGTCACCAACTAACTTCGGAAGAACCCCCCCCCATCCGATTTTGTTTTATATCATAAGTTGCTTAAAACGTGATTAGTTAAAGTTCAGAATAAAATCACGCTTTCTCTTAACGGTTAATTTAAAAAAAAAAAATCTTCTGAACGCTATTAAAAGTTAAATTCTTCACTAGTTTGGAGACGGAATGCGTTGTTGTGATAAGTGATTTTTTTCTCTACTAATTCGCACTTTTTATTTTAAGATTCAAATATTAATAACTACATTTTATTTCAGTATTTAATTTATGTATTTCTGTTGTATTAAATGCTAGCTTCTTTTTTTTTTTTTTTTTTTTTTTTCTCGTCCATAAATGTTTATCTACCAAGTTGATCTTAAATATTGTATAATCAATCCATTATATTATCATTTTCAGTCCTCCACCCCTAATTTCTGGCTCCCATCTTATCTCGCAATTACTTATAATGTCACCAACTAACTTCGGAAGAACCCCCCCCCCCATCCGATTTTGTTTTATATCATAAGTTGCTTAAAACGTGATTAGTTAAAGTTCAGAATAAAATCACGCTTTCTCTTAACGGTTAATTTAAAAAAAAAAAAATCTTCTGAACGCTATTAAAAGTTAAATTCTTCACTAGTTTGGAGACGGAATGCGTTGTTGTGATAAGTGATTTTTTTCTCTACTAATTCGCACTTTTTATTTTAAGATTCAAATATTAATAACTACATTTTATTTCAGTATTTAATTTATGTATTTCTGTTGTATTAAATGCTAGCTTCGTTTTTTTTTTTTTTTTTTTTTTTTTTCTCGTCCATAAATGTTTATCTACCAAGTTGATCTTAAATATTGTATAATCAATCCATTATATTATCATTTTCAGTCCCCCACCCCTAATTTCTGGCTCCCATCTTATCTCGCAATTACTTATAACGTCACCAACTAACTTCGGAAGAACCCCCCCCATCCGATTTTGTTTTATATCATAAGTTGCTTAAAACGTGATTAGTTAAAGTTCAGAATAAAATCACGCTTTCTCTTAACGGTTAATTTAAAAAAAAAATCTTCTGAACGCTATTAAAAGTTAAATTCTTCACTAGTTTGGAGACGGAATGCGTTGTTGTGATAAGTGATTTTTTTCTCTACTAATTCGCACTTTTTATTTTAAGATTCAAATATTAATAACTACATTTTATTTCAGTATTTAATTTATGTATTTCTGTTGTATTAAATGCTAGTTTCTTTTTTTTTTTTTTTTCTCGTCCATAAATGTTTATCTACCAAGTTGATCTTAAATATTGTATAATCAATCCATTATATTATCATTTTCAGTCCCCCACCCCTAATTTCTGGCTCCCATCTTATCTCGCAATTACTTATAACGTCACCAACTAACTTCGGAAGAACCCCCCCCCCATCCGATTTTGTTTTATATCATAAGTTGCTTAAAACGTGATTAGTTAAAGTTCAGAATAAAATCACGCTTTCTCTTAACGGTTAATTTAAAAAAAAAAAAAAATCTTCTGAACGCTATTAAAAGTTAAATTCTTCACTAGTTTGGAGACGGAATGCGTTGTTGTGATAAGTGATTTGTTTTGCACTTTTTATTTTAAGATTCAAATATTAATAACTACATTTTATTTCAGTATTTAATTTATGTATTTCTGTTGTATTAAATGCTAGCTTTTTTTTTTTTTTTTTTTTTCTCGTCCATAAATGTTTATCTACCAAGTTGATCTTAAATATTGTATAATCAATCCATTATATTATCATTTTCAGTCCCCCACCCCTAATTTCTGGCTCCCATCTTATCTCGCAATTACTTATAACGTCACCAACTAACTTCGGAAGAACCCCCCCCCCCCATCCGATTTTGTTTTATATCATAAGTTGCTTAAAACGTGATTAGTTAAAGTTCAGAATAAAATCACGCTTTCTCTTAACGGTTAATTTAAAAAAAAAAAAATCTTCTGAACGCTATTAAAAGTTAAATTCTTCACTAGTTTGGAGACGGAATGCGTTGTTGTGATAAGTGATTTTTTTCTCTACTAATTCGCACTTTTTATTTTAAGATTCAAATATTAATAACTACATTTTATTTCAGTATTTAATTTATGTATTTCTGTTGTATTAAATGCTAGCTTCTTTTTTTTTTTTTTTCTCGTCCATAAATGTTTATCTACCAAATTGATCTTAAATATTGTATAATCAATCCATTATATTATCATTTTCAGTCCTCCACCCCTAATTTCTGGCTCCCATCTTATCTCGCAATTACTTATAACGTCACCAACTAACTTCGGAAGAACCCCCCCCCATCCGATTTTGTTTTATATCATAAGTTGCTTAAAACGTGATTAGTTAAAGTTCAGAATAAAATCACGCTTTCTCTTAACGGTTAATTTAAAAAAAAAAAATCTTCTGAACGCTATTAAAAGTTAAATTCTTCACTAGTTTGGAGACGGAATGCGTTGTTGTGATAAGTGATTTTTTTCTCTACTAATTCGCACTTTTTATTTTAAGATTCAAATATTAATAACTACATTTTATTTCAGTATTTAATTTATGTATTTCTGTTGTATTAAATGCTAGCTTCTTTTTTTTTTTTTTTTTTTTTCTCGTCCATAAATGTTTATCTACCAAGTTGATCTTAAATATTGTATAATCAATCCATTATATTATCATTTTCAGTCCCCCACCCCTAATTTCTGGCTCCCATCTTATCTCGCAATTACTTATAACGTCACCAACTAACTTCGGAAGAACCCCCCCCATCCGATTTTGTTTTATATCATAAGTTGCTTAAAACGTGATTAGTTAAAGTTCAGAATAAAATCACGCTTTCTCTTAACGGTTAATTTAAAAAAAAAATCTTCTGAACGCTATTAAAAGTTAAATTCTTCACTAGTTTGGAGACGGAATGCGTTGTTGTGATAAGTGATTTTTTTCTCTACTAATTCGCACTTTTTATTTTAAGATTCAAATATTAATAACTACATTTTATTTCAGTATTTAATTTATGTATTTCTGTTGTATTAAATGCTAGCTTCTTTTTTTTTTTTTTTTTTTTCTCGTCCATAAATGTTTATCTACCAAGTTGATCTTAAATATTGTATAATCAATCCATTATATTATCATTTTCAGTCCCCCACCCCTAATTTCTGGCTCCCATCTTATCTCGCAATTACTTATAACGTCACCAACTAACTTCGGAAGAACCCCCCCCCCATCCGATTTTGTTTTATATCATAAGTTGCTTAAAACGTGATTAGTTAAAGTTCAGAATAAAATCACGCTTTCTCTTAACGGTTAATTTAAAAAAAAAATCTTCTGAACGCTATTAAAAGTTAAATTCTTCACTAGTTTGGAGACGGAATGCGTTGTTGTGATAAGTGATTTTTTTCTCTACTAATTCGCACTTTTTATTTTAAGATTCAAATATTAATAACTACATTTTATTTCAGTATTTAATTTATGTATTTCTGTTGTATTAAATGCTAGCTTCTTTTTTTTTTTTTTTTTTTTTCTCGTCCATAAATGTTTATCTACCAAGTTGATCTTAAATATTGTATAATCAATCCATTATATTATCATTTTCAGTCCCCCACCCCTAATTTCTGGCTCCCATCTTATCTCGCAATTACTTATAACGTCACTAACTAACTTCGGAAGAACCCACCCCATCCGATTTTGTTTTATATCATAAGTTGCTTAAAACGTGATTAGTTGAAGTTCAGAATAAAATCACGCTTTCTCTTAACGGTTAATTTAAAAAAAAAAAATCTTCTGAACGCTATTAAAAGTTAAATTCTTCACTAGTTTGGAGACGGAATGCGTTGTTGTGATAAGTGATTTTTTTCTCTACTAATTCGCACTTTTTATTTTAAGATTCAAATATTAATAACTACATTTTATTTCAGTATTTAATTTATGTATTTCTGTTGTATTAAATGCTAGCTTCTTTTTTTTTTTCTCGTCCATAAATGTTTATCTACCAAGTTGATCTTAAATATTGTATAATCAATCCATTATATTATCATTTTCAGTCCCCCACCCCTAATTTCTGGCTCCCATCTTATCTCGCAATTACTTATAACGTCACCAACTAACTTCGGAAGAACCCCCCCCATCCGATTTTGTTTTATATCATAAGTTGCTTAAAACGTGATTAGTTAAAGTTCAGAATAAAATCACGCTTTCTCTTAACGGTTAATTTAAAAAAAAAAATCTTCTGAACGCTATTAAAAGTTAAATTCTTCACTAGTTTGGAGACGGAATGCGTTGTTGTGATAAGTGATTTTTTTCTCTACTAATTCGCACTTTTTATTTTAAGATTCAAATATTAATAACTACATTTTATTTCAGTATTTAATTTATGTATTTCTGTTGTATTAAATGCTAGTTTCTTTTTTTTTTTTTTTTTCTCGTCCATAAATGTTTATCTACCAAGTTGATCTTAAATATTGTATAATCAATCCATTATATTATCATTTTCAGTCCCCCACCCCTAATTTCTGGCTCCCATCTTATCTCGCAATTACTTATAACGTCACCAACTAACTTCGGAAGAACCCCCCCCCATCCGATTTTGTTTTATATCATAAGTTGCTTAAAACGTGATTAGTTAAAGTTCAGAATAAAATCACGCTTTCTCTTAACGGTTAATTTAAAAAAAAAAAAAATCTTCTGAACGCTATTAAAAGTTAAATTCTTCACTAGTTTGGAGACGGAATGCGTTGTTGTGATAAGTGATTTGTTTTGCACTTTTTATTTTAAGATTCAAATATTAATAACTACATTTTATTTCAGTATTTAATTTATGTATTTCTGTTGTATTAAATGCTAGCTTTTTTTTTTTTTTTTTTTTTTTTTTTCTCGTCCATAAATGTTTATCTACCAAGTTGATCTTAAATATTGTATAATCAATCCATTATATTATCATTTTCAGTCCCCCACCCCTAATTTCTGGCTCCCATCTTATCTCGCAATTACTTATAACGTCACCAACTAACTTCGGAAGAACCCCCCCCCCCATCCGATTTTGTTTTATATCATAAGTTGCTTAAAACGTGATTAGTTAAAGTTCAGAATAAAATCACGCTTTCTCTTAACGGTTAATTTAAAAAAAAAAAATCTTCTGAACGCTATTAAAAGTTAAATTCTTCACTAGTTTGGAGACGGAATGCGTTGTTGTGATAAGTGATTTTTTTCTCTACTAATTCGCACTTTTTATTTTAAGATTCAAATATTAATAACTACATTTTATTTCAGTATTTAATTTATGTATTTCTGTTGTATTAAATGCTAGCTTCTTTTTTTTTTTTTTTTTTTCTCGTCCATAAATGTTTATCTACCAAGTTGATCTTAAATATTGTATAATCAATCCATTATATTATCATTTTCAGTCCTCCACCCCTAATTTCTGGCTCCCATCTTATCTCGCAATTACTTATAACGTCACCAACTAACTTCGGAAGAACCCCCCCCCCCATCCGATTTTGTTTTATATCATAAGTTGCTTAAAACGTGATTAGTTAAAGTTCAGAATAAAATCACGCTTTCTCTTAACGGTTAATTTAAAAAAAAAAAAATCTTCTGAACGCTATTAAAAGTTAAATTCTTCACTAGTTTGGAGACGGAATGCGTTGTTGTGATAAGTGATTTTTTTCTCTACTAATTCGCACTTTTTATTTTAAGATTCAAATATTAATAACTACATTTTATTTCAGTATTTAATTTATGTATTTCTGTTGTATTAAATGCTAGCTTCTTTTTTTTTTTTTTTTTTTTTTCTCGTCCATAAATGTTTATCTACCAAGTTGATCTTAAATATTGTATAATCAATCCATTATATTATCATTTTCAGTCCCCCACCCCTAATTTCTGGCTCCCATCTTATCTCGCAATTACTTATAACGTCACCAACTAACTTCGGAAGAACCCCCCCCATCCGATTTTGTTTTATATCATAAGTTGCTTAAAACGTGATTAGTTAAAGTTCAGAATAAAATCACGCTTTCTCTTAACGGTTAATTTAAAAAAAAAAATCTTCTGAACGCTATTAAAAGTTAAATTCTTCACTAGTTTGGAGACGGAATGCGTTGTTGTGATAAGTGATTTTTTTCTCTACTAATTCGCACTTTTTATTTTAAGATTCAAATATTAATAACTACATTTTATTTCAGTATTTAATTTATGTATTTCTGTTGTATTAAATGCTAGCTTCTTTTTTTTTTTTTTTTTTTTTTTCTCGTCCATAAATGTTTATCTACCAAGTTGATCTTAAATATTGTATAATCAATCCATTATATTATCATTTTCAGTCCCCCACCCCTAATTTCTGGCTCCCATCTTATCTCGCAATTACTTATAACGTCACCAACTAACTTCGGAAGAACCCCCCCCCCATCCGATTTTGTTTTATATCATAAGTTGCTTAAAACGTGATTAGTTAAAGTTCAGAATAAAATAACGCTTTCTCTTAACGGTTAATTTAAAAAAAAAAAATCTTCTGAACGCTATTAAAAGTTAAATTCTTCACTAGTTTGGAGACGGAATGCGTTGTTGTGATAAGTGATTTTTTTCTCTACTAATTCGCACTTTTTATTTTAAGATTCAAATATTAATAACTACATTTTATTTCAGTATTTAATTTATGTATTTCTGTTGTATTAAATGCTAGCTTCTTTTTTTTTTTTTTTTTTTTTCTCGTCCATAAATGTTTATCTACCAAGTTGATCTTAAATATTGTATAATCAATCCATTATATTATCATTTTCAGTCCCCCACCCCTAATTTCTGGCTCCCATCTTATCTCGCAATTACTTATAACGTCACTAACTAACTTCGGAAGAACCCACCCCATCCGATTTTGTTTTATATCATAAGTTGCTTAAAACGTGATTAGTTGAAGTTCAGAATAAAATCACGCTTTCTCTTAACGGTTAATTTAAAAAAAAAAAAAATCTTCTGAACGCTATTAAAAGTTAAATTCTTCACTAGTTTGGAGACGGAATGCGTTGTTGTGATAAGTGATTTTTTTCTCTACTAATTCGCACTTTTTATTTTAAGATTCAAATATTAATAACTACATTTTATTTCAGTATTTAATTTATGTATTTCTGTTGTATTAAATGCTAGCTTCTTTTTTTTTTTCTCGTCCATAAATGTTTATCTACCAAGTTGATCTTAAATATTGTATAATCAATCCATTATATTATCATTTTCAGTCCTCCACCCCTAATTTCTGGCTCCCATCTTATCTCGCAATTACTTATAACGTCACCAACTAACTTCGGAAGAACCCCCCCCCCATCCGATTTTGTTTTATATCATAAGTTGCTTAAAACGTGATTAGTTAAAGTTCAGAATAAAATCACGCTTTCTCTTAACGGTTAATTTAAAAAAAAAAAAAATCTTCTGAACGCTATTAAAAGTTAAATTCTTCACTAGTTTGGAGACGGAATGCGTTGTTGTGATAAGTGATTTTTTTCTCTACTAATTCGCACTTTTTATTTTAAGATTCAAATATTAATAACTACATTTTATTTCAGTATTTAATTTATGTATTTCTGTTGTATTAAATGCTAGCTTCTTCTTTTTTTTTTTTTTTTTTTTTTTTTTTCTCGTCCATAGATGTTTATCTACCAAGTTGATCTTAAATATTGTATAATCAATCCATTATATTATCATTTTCAGTCCCCCACCCCTAATTTCTGGCTCCCATCTTATCTCGCAATTACTTATAACGTCACCAACTAACTTCGGAAGAACCCCCCCCCATCCGATTTTGTTTTATATCATAAGTTGCTTAAAACGTGATTAGTTAAAGTTCAGAATAAAATCACGCTTTCTCTTAACGGTTAATTTAAAAAAAAAAAAAATCTTCTGAACGCTATTAAAAGTTAAATTCTTCACTAGTTTGGAGACGGAATGCGTTGTTGTGATAAGTGATTTTTTTCTCTACGAATTCGCACTTTTTATTTTAAGATTCAAATATTAATAACTACATTTTATTTCAGTATTTAATTTATGTATTTCTGTTCTATTAAATGCTAGCTTCTTTTTTTTTTTTTTTTTTTTTTTCTCGTCCATAAATGTTTATCTACCAAGTTGATCTTAAATATTGTATAATCAATCCATTATATTATCATTTTCAGTCCTCCACCCCTAATTTCTGGCTCCCATCTTATCTCGCAATTACTTATAACGTCACCAACTAACTTCGGAAGAACCCCTCCCCATCCGATTTTGTTTTATATCATAAGTTGCTTAAAACGTGATTAGTTAAAGTTCAGAATAAAATCACGCTTTCTCTTAACGGTTAATTTAAAAAAAAAAATCTTCTGAACGCTATTAAAAGTTAAATTCTTCACTAGTTTGGAGACGGAATGCGTTGTTGTGATAAGTGATTTTTTTCTCTACTAATTCGCACTTTTTATTTTAAGATTCAAATATTAATAACTACATTTTATTTCAGTATTTAATTTATGTATTTCTGTTGTATTAAATGCTAGCTTCTTTTTTTTTTTTTTTTTTTTTTCTCGTCCATAAATGTTTATCTACCAAGTTGATCTTAAATATTGTATAATCAATCCATTATATTATCATTTTCAGTCCTCCACCCCTAATTTCTGGCTCCCATCTTATCTCGCAATTACTTATAACGTCACCAACTAACTTCGGAAGAACCCCCCCCCCATCCGATTTTGTTTTATATCATAAGTTGCTTAAAACGTGATTAGTTAAAGTTCAGAATAAAATCACGCTTTCTCTTAACGGTTAATTTAAAAAAAAAATCTTCTGAACGCTATTAAAAGTTAAATTCTTCACTAGTTTGGAGACGGAATGCGTTGTTGTGATAAGTGATTTTTTTCTCTACTAATTCGCACTTTTTATTTTAAGATTCAAATATTAATAACTACATTTTATTTCAGTATTTAATTTATGTATTTCTGTTGTATTAAATGCTAGTTTCTTTTTTTTTTTTTTTTTTCTCGTCCATAAATGTTTATCTACCAAGTTGATCTTAAATATTGTATAATCAATCCATTATATTATCATTTTCAGTCCCCCAACTCCTAATTTCTGGCTCCCATCTTATCTCGCAATTACTTATAACGTCACCAACTAACTTCGGAAGAACCCCCCCCCATCCGATTTTGTTTTATATCATAAGTTGCTTAAAACGTGATTAGTTAAAGTTCAGAATAAAATCACGCTTTCTCTTAACGGTTAATTTAAAAAAAAAAATCTTCTGAACGCTATTAAAAGTTAAATTCTTCACTAGTTTGGAGACGGAATGCGTTGTTGTGATAAGTGATTTTTTTCTCTACTAATTCGCACTTTTTATTTTAAGATTCAAATATTAATAACTACATTTTATTTCAGTATTTAATTTATGTATTTCTGTTGTATTAAATGCTAGCTTCTTTTTTTTTTTTTTTTTTTCTCGTCCATAAATGTTTATCTACCAAGTTGATCTTAAATATTGTATAATCAATCCATTATATTATCATTTTCAGTCCTCCACCCCTAATTTCTGGCTCCCATCTTATCTCGCAATTACTTATAACGTCACCAACTAACTTCGGAAGAACCCCCCCCCATCCGATTTTGTTTTATATCATAAGTTGCTTAAAACGTGATTAGTTAAAGTTCAGAATAAAATCACGCTTTCTCTTAACGGTTAATTTAAAAAAAAAAAATCTTCTGAACGCTATTAAAAGTTAAATTCTTCACTAGTTTGGAGACGGAATGCGTTGTTGTGATAAGTGATTTTTTTCTCTACTAATTCGCACTTTTTATTTTAAGATTCAAATATTAATAACTACATTTTATTTCAGTATTTAATTTATGTATTTCTGTTGTATTAAATGCTAGCTTCTTTTTTTTTTTTTTTTTTTTTCTCGTCCATAAATGTTTATCTACCAAGTTGATCTTAAATATTGTATAATCAATCCATTATATTATCATTTTCAGTCCCCCACCCCTAATTTCTGGCTCCCATCTTATCTCGCAATTACTTATAACGTCACCAACTAACTTCGGAAGAACCCCCCCCATCCGATTTTGTTTTATATCATAAGTTGCTTAAAACGTGATTAGTTAAAGTTCAGAATAAAATCACGCTTTCTCTTAACGGTTAATTTAAAAAAAAAAAATCTTCTGAACGCTATTAAAAGTTAAATTCTTCACTAGTTTGGAGACGGAATGCGTTGTTGTGATAAGTGATTTTTTTCTCTACTAATTCGCACTTTTTATTTTAAGATTCAAATATTAATAACTACATTTTATTTCAGTATTTAATTTATGTATTTCTGTTGTATTAAATGCTAGCTTCTTTTTTTTTTTTTTTTTTTCTCGTCCATAAATGTTTATCTACCAAGTTGATCTTAAATATTGTATAATCAATCCATTATATTATCATTTTCAGTCCCCCACCCCTAATTTCTGGCTCCCATCTTATCTCGCAATTACTTATAACGTCACCAACTAACTTCGGAAGAACCCCCCCCCCATCCGATTTTGTTTTATATCATAAGTTGCTTAAAACGTGATTAGTTAAAGTTCAGAATAAAATCACGCTTTCTCTTAACGGTTAATTTAAAAAAAAAAATCTTCTGAACGCTATTAAAAGTTAAATTCTTCACTAGTTTGGAGACGGAATGCGTTGTTGTGATAAGTGATTTTTTTCTCTACTAATTCGCACTTTTTATTTTAAGATTCAAATATTAATAACTACATTTTATTTCAGTATTTAATTTATGTATTTCTGTTGTATTAAATGCTAGCTTCTTTTTTTTTTTTTTTTTTTCTCGTCCATAAATGTTTATCTACCAAGTTGATCTTAAATATTGTATAATCAATCCATTATATTATCATTTTCAGTCCCCCACCCCTAATTTCTGGCTCCCATCTTATCTCGCAATTACTTATAACGTCACTAACTAACTTCGGAAGAACCCACCCCATCCGATTTTGTTTTATATCATAAGTTGCTTAAAACGTGATTAGTTGAAGTTCAGAATAAAATCACGCTTTCTCTTAACGGTTAATTTAAAAAAAAAAAAATCTTCTGAACGCTATTAAAAGTTAAATTCTTCACTAGTTTGGAGACGGAATGCGTTGTTGTGATAAGTGATTTTTTTCTCTACTAATTCGCACTTTTTATTTTAAGATTCAAATATTAATAACTACATTTTATTTCAGTATTTAATTTATGTATTTCTGTTGTATTAAATGCTAGCTTCTTTTTTTTTTTTTTTTCTCGTCCATAAATGTTTATCTACCAAGTTGATCTTAAATATTGTATAATCAATCCATTATATTATCATTTTCAGTCCTCCACCCCTAATTTCTGGCTCCCATCTTATCTCGCAATTACTTATAACGTCACCAACTAACTTCGGAAGAACCCCCCCCCATCCGATTTTGTTTTATATCATAAGTTGCTTAAAACGTGATTAGTTAAAGTTCAGAATAAAATCACGCTTTCTCTTAACGGTTAATTTAAAAAAAAAAAAATCTTCTGAACGCTATTAAAAGTTAAATTCTTCACTGGTTTGGAGACGGAATGCGTTGTTGTGATAAGTGATTTTTTTCTCTACTAATTCGCACTTTTTATTTTAAGATTCAAATATTAATAACTACATTTTATTTCAGTATTTAATTTATGTATTTCTGTTGTATTAAATGCTAGCTTCTTCTTTTTTTTTTTTTTTTTTTTTTTTCTCGTCCATAAATGTTTATCTACCAAGTTGATCTTAAATATTGTATAATCAATCCATTATATTATCATTTTCAGTCCCCCACCCCTAATTTCTGGCTCCCATCTTATCTCGCAATTACTTATAACGTCACCAACTAACTTCGGAAGAACCCCCCCCCCATCCGATTTTGTTTTATATCATAAGTTGCTTAAAACGTGATTAGTTAAAGTTCAGAATAAAATCACGCTTTCTCTTAACGGTTAATTTAAAAAAAAAAAAAAATCTTCTGAACGCTATTAAAAGTTAAATTCTTCACTAGTTTGGAGACGGAATGCGTTGTTGTGATAAGTGATTTTTTTCTCTACGAATTCGCACTTTTTATTTTAAGATTCAAATATTAATAACTACATTTTATTTCAGTATTTAATTTATGTATTTCTGTTCTATTAAATGCTAGCTTCTTTTTTTTTTTTTTTTTTTTTTCTCGTCCATAAATGTTTATCTACCAAGTTGATCTTAAATATTGTATAATCAATCCATTATATTATCATTTTCAGTCCTCCACCCCTAATTTCTGGCTCCCATCTTATCTCGCAATTACTTATAACGTCACCAACTAACTTCGGAAGAACCCCTCCCCATCCGATTTTGTTTTATATCATAAGTTGCTTAAAACGTGATTAGTTAAAGTTCAGAATAAAATCACGCTTTCTCTTAACGGTTAATTTAAAAAAAAAAAATCTTCTGAACGCTATTAAAAGTTAAATTCTTCACTAGTTTGGAGACGGAATGCGTTGTTGTGATAAGTGATTTTTTTCTCTACTAATTCGCACTTTTTATTTTAAGATTCAAATATTAATAACTACATTTTATTTCAGTATTTAATTTATGTATTTCTGTTGTATTAAATGCTAGCTTCTTTTTTTTTTTTTTTTTTTTTTTCTCGTCCATAAATGTTTATCTACCAAGTTGATCTTAAATATTGTATAATCAATCCATTATATTATCATTTTCAGTCCTCCACCCCTAATTTCTGGCTCCCATCTTATCTCGCAATTACTTATAACGTCACCAACTAACTTCGGAAGAACCCCCCCCATCCGATTTTGTTTTATATCATAAGTTGCTTAAAACGTGATTAGTTAAAGTTCAGAATAAAATCACGCTTTCTCTTAACGGTTAATTTAAAAAAAAAAAATCTTCTGAACGCTATTAAAAGTTAAATTCTTCACTAGTTTGGAGACGGAATGCGTTGTTGTGATAAGTGATTTTTTTCTCTACTAATTCGCACTTTTTATTTTAAGATTCAAATATTAATAACTACATTTTATTTCAGTATTTAATTTATGTATTTCTGTTGTATTAAATGCTAGTTTCTTTTTTTTTTTTTTTCTCGTCCATAAATGTTTATCTACCAAGTTGATCTTAAATATTGTATAATCAATCCATTATATTATCATTTTCAGTCCCCCAACTCCTAATTTCTGGCTCCCATCTTATCTCGCAATTACTTATAACGTCACCAACTAACTTCGGAAGAACCCCCCCCCCCCCATCCGATTTTGTTTTATATCATAAGTTGCTTAAAACGTGATTAGTTAAAGTTCAGAATAAAATCACGCTTTCTCTTAACGGTTAATTTAAAAAAAAAAAAAATCTTCTGAACGCTATTAAAAGTTAAATTCTTCACTAGTTTGGAGACGGAATGCGTTGTTGTGATAAGTGATTTTTTTCGCACTTTTTATTTTAAGATTCAAATATTAATAACTACATTTTATTTCAGTATTTAATTTATGTATTTCTGTTGTATTAAATGCTAGCTTTTTTTTTTTTTTTTTTTTTCTCGTCCATAAATGTTTATCTACCAAGTTGATCTTAAATATTGTATAATCAATCCATTATATTATCATTTTCAGTCCCCCACCCCTAATTTCTGGCTCCCATCTTATCTCGCAATTACTTATAACGTCACCAACTAACTTCGGAAGAACCCCCCCCCATCCGATTTTGTTTTATATCATAAGTTGCTTAAAACGTGATTAGTTAAAGTTCAGAATAAAATCACGCTTTCTCTTAACGGTTAATTTAAAAAAAAAAAAATCTTCTGAACGCTATTAAAAGTTAAATTCTTCACTAGTTTGGAGACGGAATGCGTTGTTGTGATAAGTGATTTTTTTCTCTACTAATTCGCACTTTTTATTTTAAGATTCAAATATTAATAACTACATTTTATTTCAGTATTTAATTTATGTATTTCTGTTGTATTAAATGCTAGCTTCTTTTTTTTTTTTTTTTTTTCTCGTCCATAAATGTTTATCTACCAAGTTGATCTTAAATATTGTATAATCAATCCATTATATTATCATTTTCAGTCCTCCACCCCTAATTTCTGGCTCCCATCTTATCTCGCAATTACTTATAACGTCACCAACTAACTTCGGAAGAACCCCCCCCCATCCGATTTTGTTTTATATCATAAGTTGCTTAAAACGTGATTAGTTAAAGTTCAGAATAAAATCACGCTTTCTCTTAACGGTTAATTTAAAAAAAAAAAATCTTCTGAACGCTATTAAAAGTTAAATTCTTCACTAGTTTGGAGACGGAATGCGTTGTTGTGATAAGTGATTTTTTTCTCTACTAATTCGCACTTTTTATTTTAAGATTCAAATATTAATAACTACATTTTATTTCAGTATTTAATTTATGTATTTCTGTTGTATTAAATGCTAGCTTCTTTTTTTTTTTTTTTTTTTTTTCTCGTCCATAAATGTTTATCTACCAAGTTGATCTTAAATATTGTATAATCAATCCATTATATTATCATTTTCAGTCCCCCACCCCTAATTTCTGGCTCCCATTTTATCTCGCAATTACTTATAACGTCACCAACTAACTTCGGAAGAACCCCCCCCCATCCGATTTTGTTTTATATCATAAGTTGCTTAAAACGTGATTAGTTAAAGTTCAGAATAAAATCACGCTTTCTCTTAACGGTTAATTTAAAAAAAAAAAATCTTCTGAACGCTATTAAAAGTTAAATTCTTCACTAGTTTGGAGACGGAATGCGTTGTTGTGATAAGTGATTTTTTTCTCTACTAATTCGCACTTTTTATTTTAAGATTCAAATATTAATAACTACATTTTATTTCAGTATTTAATTTATGTATTTCTGTTGTATTAAATGCTAGCTTCTTTTTTTTTTTTTTTTTCTCGTCCATAAATGTTTATCTACCAAGTTGATCTTAAATATTGTATAATCAATCCATTATATTATCATTTTCAGTCCTCCACCCCTAATTTCTGGCTCCCATCTTATCTCGCAATTACTTATAACGTCACCAACTAACTTCGGAAGAACCCCCCCCCATCCGATTTTGTTTTATATCATAAGTTGCTTAAAACGTGATTAGTTAAAGTTCAGAATAAAATCACGCTTTCTCTTAACGGTTAATTTAAAAAAAAAAAAATCTTCTGAACGCTATTAAAAGTTAAATTCTTCACTAGTTTGGAGACGGAATGCGTTGTTGTGATAAGTGATTTTTTTCTCTACTAATTCGCACTTTTTATTTTAAGATTCAAATATTAATAACTACATTTTATTTCAGTATTTAATTTATGTATTTCTGTTGTATTAAATGCTAGCTTCTTTTTTTTTTTTTTTTTTTTTTCTCGTCCATAAATGTTTATCTACCAAGTTGATCTTAAATATTGTATAATCAATCCATTATATTATCATTTTCAGTCCCCCACCCCTAATTTCTGGCTCCCATCTTATCTCGCAATTACTTATAACGTCACCAACTAACTTCGGAAGAACCCCCCCCCATCCGATTTTGTTTTATATCATAAGTTGCTTAAAACGTGATTAGTTAAAGTTCAGAATAAAATCACGCTTTCTCTTAACGGTTAATTTAAAAAAAAAAAAATCTTCTGAACGCTATTAAAAGTTAAATTCTTCACTAGTTTGGAGACGGAATGCGTTGTTGTGATAAGTGATTTTTTTCTCTACTAATTCGCACTTTTTATTTTAAGATTCAAATATTAATAACTACATTTTATTTCAGTATTTAATTTATGTATTTCTGTTGTATTAAATGCTAGCTTCTTTTTTTTTTTTTTTTTTTTTTCTCGTCCATAAATGTTTATCTACCAAGTTGATCTTAAATATTGTATAATCAATCCATTATATTATCATTTTCAGTCCCCCACCCCTAATTTCTGGCTCCCATCTTATCTCGCAATTACTTATAACGTCACTAACTAACTTCGGAAGAACCCCCCCCCCATCCGATTTTGTTTTATATCATAAGTTGCTTAAAACGTGATTAGTTGAAGTTCAGAATAAAATCACGCTTTCTCTTAACGGTTAATTTAAAAAAAAAAAAATCTTCTGAACGCTATTAAAAGTTAAATTCTTCACTAGTTTGGAGACGGAATGCGTTGTTGTGATAAGTGATTTTTTTCTCTACTAATTCGCACTTTTTATTTTAAGATTCAAATATTAATAACTACATTTTATTTCAGTATTTAATTTATGTATTTCTGTTGTATTAAATGCTAGCTTTTTTTTTTTTTTTTTTTTTTCTCTCGTCCATAAATGTTTATTTATCTACCGAGTTGATTGCAAAAATAGATTACCTAATTGTACTCATTTTTAGTGCGTGGGAGGGGAATCTATCACCATACTTTCCCTTAAACAGGTCCGTTGGACTTTTATTAAGTACAATACTTAATAGTTATTTTTTATTTGTTATTTATTTATTTATTTATTTATTTATTTATTTTTATTTTTTTTTTTAATGGAGAGTAGAAAACGCATTGTGGATGCGTTATCGGCAGCTCCTGTTACTCTCGCTTCTTCTTATTTGTCCCTCAGTCCTCATTTTTTAAATGATTGATTTTTCTGACAAAGGGAGAAGAAAAAGCTGTTTTCTAGGTTGGCAGTATTTTTGCGCGAACAGTTGGCAGAGTTGGTGGAAATTTTCTGTTTCTATGTCTATCCTTGTAGCCATGTCACTAGTAAGGGTGCTGGAGGTAAACGTTTTGTCTGGGCTGACGTTATCCGCCTGATAGTCAGGGACCCGAACCTTGGATTAACCACTAAGGAGGCTGTCCTATCAGCAGGTGCAAAGTACTGGGGCTGCTGTATTGCCATTTGGTGAATGGAATCTGGACCATGCAGTAGCTTCTGGTGGGGCCTCTCGATGCCATACTAGTGGGTAATTGTTACGGCTTTACCTTATCATGTGGTACAAAAAAAAAAAATTCTTCGTTTCTTTTTCTCTCTTAGTTTCCCCTCTCTGTCCTGCTCTAAGTAAATCTGTCGACCTAGTCCACAAATTCCAAAATTTCATCATGACAAGTTTCAAGAAAAAATACACGATTAAACCCGGTTATCCAACTTCCAACGTAGACCCCTACTACCATGTCTCCTTCTCCAACATCAGGGGTCTACGTTCTAACCTTCCAGAGGTTGAAACCCAATTACAGGAGACTAAACCAGACCTTTTATTTTTAAGTGAAACTGGCATTGGACAGGCTATTTCCCTAGATGAGTTTGCAATTACAGGATACTCTAACTTAACTTCTAAATCTGACCCCCAAGATCGCCATGGGCATGGAATATGTGCCTATATTAAAGATAGCTTTCCATGTGGGAGGGACATCTCCAGGGAAGATCCTAACTTACCCTATATGTGCTTCCGGGTTGCTTTAGCTCACACTACTGCATTTATATTTACTCTCTATCGCCCCCACAACAGCGGAGTTACTATCTTTCAAAGCATATCTGAGAAAATTGACCAAGTCCTTTCTACTTATCCTTCAGCTAACATTCACGTATGTGGAGACTTCAATGTTCACAACGTCGAATGGTTGACCCACTCAAACAAGACCGATGATGAGGGGAGGTTCTGTCATGATTTCTCCATTGCCTATGACCTCACTCAGATTGTTCAGGAACCTACCCGTGTGCCCGATAATGACGGCCAGTATGCGAGCCTACTAGACCTTTTTCTCACAACTTGCCCTGAACTATGTTCAGTTTCTGTTCTGTCGCCTCTTGGATCTTCCGACCACTCTGTTGTATCAATTAAGATAAAAATGAAATGTAATAAGTCCCCAGACGTACCACTTCATCGTACAGTATATCGATACACTAAGGCTGACTGGGATAGCTTCCGTACATTTATATCTGATCTACCTCTGCATTCCATGTTTAAAAAGGATGTGTCCTCTATAGTATTAGACCTAACTGAATGGTTAATTGTAGGTATTGACCATTTCATACCCTCTAAAAAGTTTCAGCAAAAACCTAACAGCCAGACATGGTTCTCTCCAGAATGTGCTGCTGCCATTGCGCACAGAAATCACTTTTTCCACTGCTTCAAACGTAATAGATGTATGGAAACTAAAGCCGTTTTCAGGACTGCCAGCAACCATTGTAAGAAAGTAATAAGGAACGCAAGAGAGTTGTATGCTCAATCTGTTAAGTCCAAAGTAGCTGAGCAGCGGCTTGGTTCCCACCAGTTTTGGCAAATAGCAAACAGAATCCTGAACAGAAGCGTGTGCTCCATCCCAACTATTATCAATGGACCTGAGGTAATCTCGTCAGCATCAGACAAAGCCAAACTCTTTGTCAAGAACTTTGCAGCTAATTCTACCCTTTGCGACCAAGACCGCCAACCCCCAATATTTCCTCCTGTATCAGAAAACACGCTATGTGATATACGTATATCTGTACGTGATGTTGCCAAGCTAATCAAAAACCTTGATTCCAGTAAAGCAACTGGCCCTGATGGTATTCCAATTATAGTACTCAAAAAACTTCAACCTGAACTAGCGCCCATACTTACAAAACTGTTTAAACGTTGTCTTAAGGAGAATAGTTTCCCATCTCCCTGGAAAATCTCATCAGTATGCCCTGTATTTAAGAATTCAGGTGATCGCTCATCCCCCTCTCAGTACAGGCCAATAAGTCTCCTGTGCGTCATGAGTAAGTTGCTAGAATCTGTGTTAAATACAGAAGTAATCAAACATCTCAACAAAAATAACCTTCTTAGTGACACTCAATATGGTTTCCGTTCTGCTAGATCTACAGCAGATGTCCTTACAGTTATATCGCATAGGATTAGCAAATCTCTCGACGGTGGCAATCTTTCTAGGGCAATTGCTCTTGACATATCTAAAGCCTTTGATAGGGTATGGCATAAAGGTTTACTTCATAAGATCGCTAGCTATGGTATAGCTGGAAAAGTCTTCTCAATTATTAAATCATTTCTTTCTGATAGGTTCATAAGAGTAGTAGTTGAGGGGCAAAAATCAGAAGCTCTCAGTATTAATGCCGGTGTCCCTCAGGGATCCATCCTGGGCCCAACTCTTTTCCTGATCTACATTAATGATCTTCCAAATCATATCCTTACATCATTTGTAGACATTTATGCTGACGACACTACCATTTATGGTACCACATCTAAAACAGTAAACGAGCAAGTACTCTCCAATTCTCTCTCCTCTGATCTTGAGCATGTAGTACAATGGGGAAAGGAGTGGCTGGTTACTTTTAATGCATCTAAAACCAAGCTTCTCTCTTTACATCATCAACATTTTAATCCACATTTGTCATCAATTGAAATGAATGGCTCTCGTCTTCAGGAGGCCTCAAGTTTTGACAAGCTTCTGGGCTTGACCATTACTCCTGATCTTAAATGGAACACGTATATCAAATCTGTTGCCAAGGCCGCTGGAAAAATGGTGGGATCTTTCTATCGATCCAGTAGATATCTCACTGCTGAGGCTATTCTCTATCTATATAAGAGCCAGGTACGTCCAAGGATGGAATACTGTTGCCACATCTGGGCAGGAGCTGCTAGAAAGGACTTGTCCTGCCTTGATAGAGTTCAAAATAGACTTCGTAGCCTCGTAGGAGATGTCCTTTTCTCCTCCTTACAACCTCTATCTCACAGAAGAGATGTTGCGAGTTTGTCTCTGATGTATCGTTATTTTCATGGAAAGTGTTCAACTGAGCTTCAATCTATGGTCCCCCCTCGCCAAACTTTCACAAGAAACACTCGTCTAGCTGTAAACACTATCAATAATTTCCCCCACTCTTTATCTGTGCCTAAACCTAAACATAGATTCCATGAACAAAGCTTCTTTCTTAGAACTGCACGCCTGTGGAATTGTCTTCCGTTTTCCTGCTTTCCGGCTGACTACAATATGGTTGTGTTCAAGTCTAAGGTAAATAAGTTCTTGATGAGCCGTTCCATATAAGTTATTAAATTTACCAAATTTTCATTACTAATGATTACTATATTGACCAACTTCTACTGTACACTCTTTAACCCTTATCCTTGAGTGGCCTCTGGGCCTTGATAATGTGGTGATGCCTTTGTAAAAAAAAAAAAAAAAAAAAAAAATCAAATTATCGATTTTGTTATAAATTCTCAATTATGATACAATTATCGATTCTGTTATAAATTCTCGATTCTGATACAATTATCGATTCTGTTATAAATTCTCGCTTAAGATACCATTATCGATTTTGTTATGAATTCTCGATTCTGATACAATGATC
This sequence comes from Euprymna scolopes, assembly GCF_053919585.1. Lineage (NCBI taxonomy): Eukaryota > Metazoa > Mollusca > Cephalopoda > Sepiida > Sepiolidae > Euprymna > Euprymna scolopes. Next base: position 69,590,067 of record NC_136510.1, read on the forward strand.
GATTCTGTTATTAATTCTCGCTTCAGATACAATTATCGATTCTGTTATAAATTCTCGATTCTGATACAATTATCGATTCTGTTATAAATTCTCGATTCTGATATAATTATCGATTCTGTTATGAATTCTCGATTCTGATACAATTATCGATTTTGTTATTGATTCTCGAGTCTGATACAATTATCGATTCTGTTATAAATTCTCGCTTAAGATACAATGATCGATTCTGTTATTAATTCGCGATTCTGATACACTTATCGATTCTGCTATAAGTTCTCGATTCTGATACAATGATCGATTCTATTATAAATTCTTGCTTAAGATACAATTATCGATTTTGTTATGAATTCTCGATTCTGATACAATGATCGATTCTGTTATAAATTCTCGCTTCAGATACCATTATCGATTTTGTTATGAATTCTCGATTCTGATACAATGATCGATTCTGTTATAAATTCTCGCTTAAGATACCATTATCGATTTTGTTATGAATTCTCGATTCTGATACAATTATCGATTCTGTTATAAATGCTCGCTTCGGATACAATTATCGATTCTGTTATAAATTCTCGCTTAAGATACCATTATCGATTTTGTTATGAATTCTCGATTCTGATACAATTATCGATTTTGTTATGAATTCTCGATTCTGATACAATTATCGATTCTGTTATAAATGCTCGCTTCAGATACAATTATCGATTCTGTATAAATTCTCGCTTCAGATACCATTATCGATTTTGTTATAACTTCTCGATTCTGATACAATTATCGATTCTGTTATAAATTCTCGCTTAAGATACAATTATCGATTTTGTTATGAATTCTCGATTATGATACAATGATCGATTCTGTTATAAATTCTCGCTTCATATACAATTATCGATTCTGTTATAAATTCTCGCATCAGATACAGTTATCGATTCTGTTATAAATTCTCGATTCAGATAAATTATCGATTTTGTTATAAATTCTAGCATCAGATACAATTATCGATTCCGTTATAAATTCTCGCTTTAAATCCAATTATCGATTTTGTTATAAATTCTCAATTATGATACAATTATCGATTCTGTTATGAATTCTCGATTCTGATACAGTTATCGATTCTGTTATAAATTCTCGATTCTGATACAATTATCGATTCTGTTATAAATTCTCGCTTAAGATACAATTATCGATTTTTTATGAATTCTCAATTCTGATACAATGATTGATTCTGTTATAAATTCTCACTTCATATACAATTTTCGATTCTGTTATAAATTCTCGCTAAAGATACAATTATCGATTCTTTTATTAATTCGCGATTCTGATACACTTATCGATTCTGCTATAAATTCTCGATTCTGATACAATGATCGATTCTATTATAAATTCTTGCTTAAGATACAATTATCGATTCTGTTGTAAATTTTCGCTTCAGATACAATTATCGATTCTGTATAAATTCTCGCTTCAGATACAATTATCGATTCTGTTATAAATTCTCGATTCTGATACAATTATCGATTCTGGTTTAAATTCTCGCATCAGATACAATTATCGATTCTGCTATAAATTCTCGAGTCTGATACAATTATCGATTCTGTTATAAATTCCCGCTTCAGACCCAATTATCGATTCTGTTATAAATTTTCGCTTTAAATCCATTCACTGATTCTGCTATAAATTCTCGATTATGATACAATTATCGATTAATCTGTTATAAATTATGGCTTAAGATACACTCATCGATTCTGTTATAAATTCTCGATTATGATACAATTGTCGATTTTGTTATAAATTCTCGGTTCTGATACAATTATCGATTCTGATATAAATTCTGGCTTCAGACCCAATTATCGATTCTGTTATAAATTCTTGCTTCAGATACAATTATCGATTCCGTAATAAATTCTCGATTCGGATACAATTATCGATTCTGTTATAAATTCTCGATTATGATACAATTATCGATTCTGTAATAAATTCTCGCGTCAGATCCAATTATCGGTTCTGTTATAAATTCTCGATTATGATGCAATTATCGATTCTGTTATAAATTCTCACTTAAGATACAATTATCGATTCTGTTATAAATTCTCGCATCAGATCTAATTATCGATTCAGCTATAAATTCTCGATTCAGATACAATTATCGATTCTGTTATAAATTCTCGATTATGATACAATTATTGATTCTGTTCTGAATTTCTGATTTCGATACAATTATCGATTCGAATTATTTTTGATTTTCTAAATATTTAGTTATAAAGTACGTTTGTTTTTTATTGTTGGATTACTGTAAAAGCCTGTGTTATTTGTGCATATATTTTTGCAAAAGTAAATGTACACTTAGGGGGTACATTACGCGAATCAATCTTTCTATTTTTCTCTACTCTTTTTCTCGTAGTTAATTTAAAATAGTGATTTGATAAAATCATTGTGAGATTTACATTTACATTTTTCACTTGTGCTATTTTTTCTATCTATCAATGCATTCCATTTTACCTGTATCATTTTACCGTGCTATTCCATTCGATTTCATTTTTACCTAAAGTTGTTATTATAATGTATAGTTTTACTCGTAATTTAAAATCATTCAATATTTATCATTTTATTATTATGTAATACTAGCAATGGTAAATTTTAGATATCAAACGAAAAAGAAAAAGTAAAAGAATTGTTTTAGAATCAGAAATTGTGATCAAATGCTTTCGATGCCGATATGCCAAAACGTTCCGATCTTTCCGCTTCCGATTCTGATAAATCTTTCCAATATCATTTTTTGCAAATATGTAGAAAAAGGGTAGCTCTCTTTTTTCAGCCTAGTCATCAAATTTTTATAAGTTTGTAAATTATATCGCAAAATAATAATTCGCTTTACTTATACACAATAACGAGAAAAATAGGCAAAATTAATTCATCTAACAGAACAGTTTTGCACTATTTTATGTCCCTTTGTGAATATTAAAATTAGTATATTATGATACACCACCTTATATTCAGAATTATTCTTCTAACTTTAATAAAAAATCCATTACATTATTTTTCAAAGCTTAAGCTTAAGCTGTCTTAAGAAGTTTAAATTAAGAGAATCTTGCTTAGTTTGTGTCTAATGACTATGGATCAAATTCAATACAAATTTGATGTATCTAAACTTTCAAATGAGATATTTTCTTCATATTATGTCCCTATGACTCTATAAAATTTTCAAAAGAATCCGTTATTTATAATACCTATTGTTAAAAATTAACAAAAAGTCGGATTTTTTTTTTTTTTACAAAATGTTTCCACCCAACTTTACTCCTGATGCATAAAACTAAATTCAGCTATGTATAGCTTACATTATTTCAAAATCCTAATAAATCTATTTATGGGTTTTGATGTAGTCCTGGTCAAAATCATAAGACCACTTAAGAAAGTAAGCGTTTACGCATATTATCGAATTTTTAACCAAACAAATGGTTGAAACCATTGCCAAAAGGGAAAATATGATGAAAAAAAAATGAAATCTGCTTCATTCGAAACCGTCACCCTGATCTAATAATTATTTTTTTAAAAAACAAACATTTTCACCTGGTAAAAATGATAAGACCACTGATAATTTATCTAACAAAAGGCAATTATAAATTACTAAAAAGGGTCTCAGTATTTAGTATAGCCTCCATTATTACGAATTACTTCAAAAATTCTCTTCGGCATGCTTGCGACTAAGTTTTTATCAGTTGCGAAGGAATTTTATCCCATATACTGAAAACTGAATCAGAAAGTTCCTTTATCGAATCATACTGGGTTCTATCCTTGAACACTTCTTTTGCCATCCATCCCCAAAGATTTTCAATGGGATTGAGGTCCGGAGAACATGCTGGATGATCTAACAATTCTATATTATTTTAAGAAAAGTATTGTCGTGCTTGTCGAGAAGTGTGTATCGCAGCGTTGTCTTGCTGGAAAATCCAATTTCTTCCACACAAACGTGGACGTTCAGTCCTAATAGCAACATTTTCAAGCATTGAAATGTACTTCAATGATGTTTGCCGGCCTTTCACTACTTGCAACTTTAGGGTCCCAGCTGACGAGAAAACATCCCAGATCATTAAAGACCCTCCTCCACTATGCCGAGTTGGAAAAGTCTCTTTGGGTAAATTTTTATCATGCCAATAGTGTTGAAATCCATCTGAACCATCTAGATTAAACATTTTCTCATCGGAGAAAATTACATTTTCCAACTTCTGTTCATCCCAAGTCTGGTATTTGGCGGCATATTTAAGTCGGTTAGTTTTGCGCTGTTCAAGAAGACGTGGTTTCTGCAGTCGCTTTAAATGATTGAACCTCTTCATTTTCAGATGCCTTCTGATAGTTTTAGGACTACATTCTGCTGCTGTTTGGCTTTTCAATCGACTTGAGCTCATACTGGATTTTTTTTTTAAACTTCTTCTGATACGGCGATCCAGTGATGGGATTATTTTTTTATTTTATTTTTTTTGGGTGGACCTGGACTCTTTTTGTGCCCATATTGATCTGGATTTCTTAAAAAATTTATGATGACCATTTTGCTACGATTCACTTCGTTTGCAATGGATCTATAAGAGAGTCCACCCCTATTAAGCTCAAAGATCCTTCCTCTCTCAAACGCTGATAATGGTTTCCCTTTTACCATTTATAATTTAGTAAGATGATTTTTATCCATTAACAAGTTGTTTTTAGTAACATAGAAAGCTATTCGTATTCATTTTTTCAAAACTAGCCGATTTTATTAAAGTGGTCTTATCATTTTGACCAGGTGAAAATGTGTGTTTTTTAAAATATAATTATTAGATCAAGGTTAAGGTTTCGAATGAAGCAGATTTCATTTTTTTTCCATCATATTTTCCCTTTTGGCAATGGTTTCGACTATTTGTTTGATTAAAAATTCGATAATATGCGTAAACGCTTACTTTCTTAAGTGGTCTTATGATTTTGACCAGGACTATATATATATATATATATATATATATATATGGATAGAGAGAGAAGGTCTGTATATCTTCTATATAGAAATATATAAACATACACATGCTTTAGTTTATTCATATAGAGATAATATAGAATAATAATACTTCGTTATAATAATGATAATAATAATAAGAAGAAGAAGAAGAAGTAGTATAGAAACAAGTGACTTATCTTTCGTCCGGCAAGAAGAATGTTTTAACAGATCTGTCACATTTTATCAATTTTGGAATGAAATCAAAATAGAATAAATAAGCGATAGTAGTTGTGGCCCAACGGGGTACAAGTATGCTTACTGTAATAATATGATCCTATATAAGAAGGTTGGCAGGTGTAAAGCTTAACTCCACTCTTGAAGTCGTGTTCCCTTCTACTCACCCAAACCCCCCAAAAATCGCTCCATTTTGGCATGGCAAAGACAGTTGTCTTTTGATGGTAATTAAGTGTGAATCTCTTGCGAATCTTCTCCGCCATTTTGTTTTGCAATATGGCCGCTGGCCTTTCCAATGTTTGTCCATGATCACTCTCCATTAGATTCAACAAACAACATTTTACTTCCACCATTTGCGCTTCGTTGAGTAAGTATATTTTTATTTTTGCTTCGGGGGGGAAATGATTGGAAAATTTTACAGGCTGGATGACTACGAGTGGGCATTAGTTATAATGAAAAAAAAATCGTTGTGTAAGTTATCACTTGTTTCAAATTTTAAAGAAAGAAAGTTACATGAATGTACGCACACCGGGACGAAAATATTATATGACATTACATGAAACCACATTATATATATATATATATATATATATATATATATATATATATATATATATATATATATACAAAGAGTTGAATGATAAAATTGACAATTTTCGCCCTAGAAAAGACATGATTCCATTCCCGTTTAATGAAAAACGGTTGTTGACTAGTTGTGTATAAATTACAAGAGCGATAGGAGCCTTCTGTCATCTCTCAAAGTGATACTATGTTCAACGAGCGAGATCGAAGGTGCCCGCTGTACAACTCATGCTTTTTACCGATCTAAGTTGTGACAACAGGACCATTACCAGCACCTTCAAAATGCAAATCCGGACGGTTTTTTTACATAGAAATCGCCACTTATCAAGGCCAAGAGGCCACTCGAGAATAAGGATTAAAGAGTGTACAGTAGAAATTGTACAGTATAGTAATATATATATATATATATATATATATATATATATATATATATATATATATATACACTATGGAAATAAAAGATTTTTTTACATTAAATATAAATATTAATAACAGAAAGTTCATTTGGATAGCTAAATAGTTCAATACTAGAGCTATAAATAATTTCAGAATATATTGGCTTCACTGGAAACAGACACTCATTTTAATCGTCATCTCAAAAATGTTCAGTTTTATTTACTATCCAATCGTACAATTGTTTCGACCTTTTACTGATTTTTTTTTATGTATAGTAGAAACCATCTACCGGTCGATGTGACTTTTGCTATTTTGTTCTTTATGTATTTTTAGCGCTGATGAATTCCCCACTTGTATAAGAATGATAAAAACATATATCCAAAGAATTATATGTAAAATATCAGCAAAAGAATGAAACAAAATAAAACTGCACCAGGATGAGCATGAAAATGAGTGTTTATTCCCAGTGAAGCGTTATATTATTTAATTATATGTATCTAATTATTGCAACTTTGAAGAGAACAAATATTTTATCAATCATGATTAAAATAAAATAAGTCAGCCGCCCGGTTTCGCACTCACTGTTACTTACATTGTTGTTACATTCATTACATGTCATTCATTACATGTCATTCATTACAATGTTATTAAGACTGAATTCAACGGATGAGGTGTCAAATTTCATCAGCTTAACGAATATGCTTTCGGCTATGGACAGGAGATAACCGACAACGATATAATATAATATTATATAGATATAAATATGTTTACATATATATATTTACATGCATATATATATACTAGCTGTACTCGGCCACGCGTTGCTGTGGCTCAGTTTATTTAAATGAACACAAAAAATGTATGTTTATGTTCTCAATATTTGTGGATACACAATATTTTGAGGTATTCTTTTTCTGTGTAGATATACTTGTCTGTGTGAGAAGCAATTAGGGTGTAGATGTAAGTCACACAAATGTAAAAATTGTCCCTGAGCTTTGTTAATGGTTATTGCAAACGCCAGGCGAATTGTGAAGTGCAATAGCTTTAATTAAAAAGGTATATCTGTTTAAATCATTCAGTGCCCGTTCACTGTCCGTTATTCCTGAGGTTGACAGAAGGGAAAAGAGTTTAATTTTACTATAAACATGTATGTGAGTACTCACTGGAAAATCTCGTTAATTAAAAAATCTGATTTTCTTTTTATATAAAAGTTTCTTTCAAAAATAAATCAATAGAAAAACTAAAAAGAAAAACTGAAAAAAAAAAGAATAAACCAACAAAGTGGGAAACCGATGATAATTCACACGAAAGAAAAACAGAAGAAAATAATGTAGAAACGTAGGATGAGTTTAAAAATAGGAAATAGTTTGGCAAATTGTTGGTTTCTTTTATTCAAATAAATATCCTTATTTTCGCACATTTTGGGGAGAAAAAGTATTGCTTGCAAATATAATTTATGAGAATATTCGTAAACATTTTGGTGCTTCGTCGTTATTGTAGCGAAATTCAAACATCGAAATATTAATTTTCAAGTGAAACCAATACTGAATTGCTATGTTGCAATAATGAAAATACCCAAAACTTACGAAAAACGATAAGATAGCAATTAATTATTAAAGAAAATAGTTTTCGAAGAATGTAGAAATTTTATCTATATTCCTTGTGTTTACGTCACATGTCACGTGACAAAACAAACATAGCCAAAACCATTTTTTCGTTGAATCATGGAAGAGTTAAATAATTGTGACAATTAGGTAGATAACATTGCTTATTGTATCGTATTTTTTTAAAATTAAATATCAACATTTCGGCTGGCTGATTTCGCTACAATAATGAAGAATCACCCTTTTTCTCGCCCGACCTGTACAATGAACACCCCATATATATATATAAAGAGAACAAGAGAGAGTGAGAAAAGAGAGAGGGAAGAAAGAAAGAGAGAGAGAGAGAGAGTGTGTGTGTGTGTGTGTGTGTGTGTGTGTGTGTGTGTGTGTGTGTGTGTGTGTGTGTGTGTGATAGAGAGAAGGAGAGAGAGAGGGATATATATATATATATATATATATATATATATATATATATATATATATATATATTGGTACTCTTGTAGAATTTCGCCCGAATCTTCGGAATATTTTGTCAATTATGGTTCGGGCTCAACCGACGACAGTCACCGGATTAAGCCGATCAAAGTAACAGAAGCAGACGAATTTCAAACCGGAAAAAATAGAAATTCAATAAATTAAAAATAAGAAAAACCTACTGTAAATTTTACTGAATATATATATATATATATATATATATATATATATATATATATATGTATATATACATATATATACACATATATATATATGTATATATATGTATATGTATATATACATATATATATATATGTATATATACATATATATATATATAGAGAGAGAGAGATTCCTCAAGAGAAGTTGCATTTGTATTGTTTATTTACTTTTATTATTTTTTTCAATTTTTTTATCAACAAAAGGCGTTTCTTTTCCTTGAAGAATGAACTTTTTACCGTAAATTGTTAGATGAATTTTTTTTTTCAAGAAAACTTACATTTTTCTTTTTTTTTTTTTTTTTAGAGAAAATTGGCAATAAAAGTTTTTTTTTTGTAAACAGAATTTTCTTTTTATAAGAAAAGATGTATGCTTTATATGAAAACCTTAAATTATTAGGTGAAAGTACAGAAAACTTTTTCTAGAAAATTTACAAATTATTTTTGTCAACAGATTTAACATATGTTGACAAAAAATAATTTGTAAATAATTTGTAAATTGTAAAATAAACAGAAAAAAATAATTTAAAATACAAAAAACAAAAATAAATGTCGATTTAGCGTTTCAACATTTGAACAGCTCTCGATTTAATCCGGTGATTGCCGGTCGAGCCGTAACCATAACTGATGGAAAATTCAATATTTAAAGATTTTTAGGGGTCACTCAGTTTCTAATATAATGTAAACAGATATAGAAGTTTGTGGTGGCTTCACAATAAAACTTGTAATAACTTAGTGCATAAATGTTTTTTTAAGTAAAAATAATGTATATATATATATTTTTACATGGGGGTCACCACTTATCAAGGCCCAAAGGCCACTCAGGGATAAGAGTTATTGCGTGTACAGTAATCAATGAGATAGTATTGTAGTAATCATTAGTATTGGAGGTTTGATAGAGTGTCTTACTAAAGGGGGCGGTTTGTCAGGAGTTTGTTTATGTTGGACTTAAAGACATCCAAGTTGTAGTCAGGTGGGAAACAGGCAAGCGGCAGAGAGTTCCACTGGCGTGCAGTTCTAAGAAAGAAGCTTTGCTTATGGAATCTACGTTTGGATTTAGGCACAGATAAAGAGCGGGAAAAAATATTGACAGTAGTTTCAGCCAGACGGGTGTTTCTCGTGAAAGATTGGCGAGGGGGGACCAGAGATTGGAGCTCAGACGAGCACCTGCCATGGAAATAACGATAAAACAATGGCAGGCTTGCAACGTCTCTTCTGTGGGAGAGATGTTGCAGAGAAGAGAAAAGGGCATCCTCCCCTAAACCACGAAGTCTATTTTGTACTCTGTCAAGGCAGGATAGGCTGTTTTTAGCAGCTCTTGCCCAGATGTGGCAGCAGTACTCCATCATTGGACGTACTTGGCTTTTATACAGATAGAGAATTGCATCAGTTGTGAGATATCTTCTGGAGCGGTAGAAGGATCCCACCATTTTCCCAGCGTCCTTGGCAACAGACCTGATGTATGTGTTCCATTTAAGATCAGGAGTAAAGGTCAAACCCAGAAGCTTGTCAAAACATGGAGCCTCCCCAAGACGAGAGCCATCCATTTCAATTGATGCCAGATTAAGATCAAAGAGTTGATGATGTAAAAATAGAAGCTTGGTTTTGGATGCATTAAAAGTGATCAGCCTCCTCTTCCCCCATTGTACCACGCGCTCAAGATCAGAGGAGAGAGAATTAGAGAGAACTTTCTCATTTACGGCCTTTGATGTGTTGCCATAGATGGTCGTGTCATCAGCATAGATGTCAACGAATGATTTAAGTATGTGTTTTGGGAGATCATTAATGTAGATCAGCAAGAGAGTTGGGCCCAGGGTGGACCCCTGAGGGACTTCAGCATTAATACTGTGGGCTTCTGATTTCTGCCCATCAACTACTACTCTTATGAACCTATCGGAGAGAAATGATTTTATGACCGAGGAAACATTTCCAATGATACCGAAGCTGGAAATCTTGTGAACTATGCCCTTATGCCATACCTTATCGAAGGCCTTTGATATGTCAAGAGCAATTGCCCTAGAAAGGAAGCCTTTGTCAAGAGATTCACTAATCCTATGATATAACCGTCAGCACATCTGTTGTAGATCTTGCAGAGCGGAAACCATATTGCATGTCACTAAGAAGGTTGTTTCTGTTGAGGTGGTTGACAACTTCTTTATTTAATATGGATTCCAGCAACTTACTCATGACACACAGGAGACTTATTGGTCTGTACTGAGAGGGAGATGACCTGTCACCTGAATTCTTAAATACAGGGCATACTGATGAGGTTTTCAAGGGTGTTGGAAAGCACTTTTTCCTTAAGGCAACGCTTAAACTGTTTTGTAAGTATGGGGGCAAGTTCTGGTTGGAGCTTTTTCAGCACTATAACTGGAATGCTGTCAGGGTCAGTTGCTTTACTGGAATCAAGGTTCTTGATTAGCTTGGCGACCTCACGCACAGATATTTGCATGTTGCATAGTGTGTTGTCTGTTATAGGGGGAAATACAGGGAGTTGATGGCCTTTGTCGCATGGGGTAGAATTAGCTGCAAAGTTCTTGGCAAATAGTCTGACCTTGTCTGATGCTGACGAGATAACATCAGGTCCATTGATGATAGTTGGGATAGAACGCACGCTTCTGTTCAGGATCCTGTTTGCTATTTGCCAAAACTGGTGGGAACCAAGCCGCTGCTCAGCTACTTTGGATTTAACGGACTGAGCATATAGCTCTCTTGTATTTTTTATTACTTTTTTACAGTGGTTGCTGGCATTCCTGAAAGCAGCTTTAGTCTCAGTACATCTATTACGTTGGTAGCTATGGGAAAAGTGATTTCTGTGCGCGATGGCAGCAGCAATTCTGGGGAGAACCATGGCTGGCTGTTAGGTTTTTGTTGGAATTTTTTTGATGGTATGAATCTCTCTATGCCTACAATTAACCATTCGGTCAGGTCTGATACTATGAAGGACACGTCCTTTTTAAATATGTAATGCAGTGGTAGATCAGATATGAATGTACGGAAGCTATTTCAGTCAGCCATAGAGTATCGATATACAGTATAGTGGAAAGGTACGTCTGAAGACTTATTACATTTCATTTTTATCTTAACTGCTACAACAGCGTGGTCGGGGGATCTCAGAGGAGATAGAACGGAACATGAACATTGCTCAGGGGAAGTTGTAAGGAAAAGGTCTAGAACGCTTGCATACTGACCGGTAGTATCAGGCACACGGGTGGGTTCGTGAACAATCTGAGTGAGGTCATAGGCAGTGGCAAAATCATGACAGAACCTCCCCTCGTCATCGGTTTTATTTGAGTGGGTCAGCCATTCCACATTATGGACATTTAAGTCACCGCAAATGTGAATGTTAGCCGAAGGATGAGCAGACAGGATGTGGTCAATTTTCTCAGATATGCTCTTAAAGATAGTAACCCCACAGGGAAGTGGTTGGTCCTATGCCAGTTTCACTTAGAAAGAATATGTCCGGCTTCGTCTCCTGTAATTGTGCTTCAACCTCTGGAAGGTTGAAACGTAGACCCCTGATGTTGGAGAAGGAGACCTGGTAGTAGGAGGGTCTACGTTGAAGGATGGGGTTCTAGGTTTATTCGTGTTTTTTTTTTTGTTTTTTGTTTGTTTTTTAGATTTATCATGTTGAGATTTTCGGATTTGTGAAGCAGGTCGATAGACTTGGTTGGAGCAGGACAGAGAGGGAAAGTAAGAGAGAAAACGACAAGAATTTTTTTGTAGCACATGATAAGATAAAGCTGTAACAATTACCCACTAGCATGGCATCGAGAGGGCCTACCAGAAACTACTGTATGGTCCAGAATCCATTCACTAAATGGCAATACAGCAGCCCCGGTACTTTGCACCTGCTGATAGGACAGCCTCCTTAGTGGTTAATCCAAGGTTCGGGTCCCTGACTATCAGGCGGGTAACGTCAGCCCAGATGAAACGTTTACCTCCAGCACCCTTACTAGTGACATGACCACAAGGATAGACATAGAAACAGAAATTTTCCGACATCCCAGGCTACTGTTTACAAAGTACTACCGACCTGGAAAGCAGCTCTTTCTTCACCCTTTGTCAGAAAAATCACTCATTGGAAATGAGGACTGAATGACAAAATAGGAGAAGCTAGAGTTACTGGAGCTGCCGATTCTAAAACTCAGTTCACTCTAAATAATTTATGTGACTGAAATAGGAATCTAATTAGTCATTGAACAAATATTCGTCAAATTACATTTGAATTACATTCGCTTTACTACTGATAGCCATTTTCGAATAATAATTAACAGGAAAGCGACCACACATGGTTAATTAAAATTAAAATTTAATCACACCGTTACACTTTCTAATAATCACATAATAAAATTTTACCAATTTATAATTTGTGAAACATTTCTAATATAGCCATATTGAAAATTAGTAGTTTTAAATAAAAGAATGTTTATTTAAAAAATAAAAATACCACACGTATCCCATCTTCTAACCGTCATGTTTTTTAATCAAAATTCTGTTTACATGAAGCGAGATACTGTGTTGTGAAAGTTTAATGTTTTATCGGTGTTGCTTGATTGGTGAAACCCTGGTGATATTCCCCATATAAAAAATGGCAACATCGTTACAAAGAAAACCACCTGAGATTAAGTATAACGTTATAATTAAATATATAGATATATAAAAACACGCATGGGTGCGATGAAAATACTATACTAAAATGTCGAAGCAATCGGCCCATTTTATTTTGTATTGTATTTTACATGGTTTTAAAAAGGATCATCATCATATATCTGTGTAAACGCTTCGCATGTTAGTCATAAATTCAAAACCTATGAATGTGATTAGTTACAGCGAGCGCAGTAAGCTCGACGTTCGAATCCAGGACCTGTAGGTTGTTATTACTAACTCTGAAAGTACAACGCCGCCGTCATCTCTGGCAACATGCCGCTTTTATTTACGATAACCAGTAAGTTTAGAGAATTCAATTCTCTTTTAGTGAAGGATCTTATGTATTATCTAAGTGGAAACCGTGATTTTCTATATCAGAGAAACTAATATAACAAACACACGCACATATATAGGGACAGCGGGACAGAGATAGAGGCCGAGAGAGATGGTAAGTTATAAAAATATATGTGTAACAACTAAGCTACGCAGTTCCGTTGAGAATAATATGCATTAGCCTGACGATTCCCGGCGGGGGTGAAATGCAGGCTCTTCTGTATAGCGTAATGGCCATAACTATATTTTATAACGGTTATCTGTTCTACTTATGTACTGATCACTGTTTAAAATTTATACATAATATATCTCATAATATTATATGTGTATATGCATGAAATAATAGTATATATATATGTGTGTGTATTAGGGTTGTATCAAATACAATTGTATTTGTATTTCAATTGTATTTAAATACAATTTTAATGTAATTGTATTTGTATTTGTATTTTTAGATTTAGGAATAAATGTATTTGTATTTGTATTTGTATTTTTAGACTTAGGAGTAAAAGTATTTGTATTTGTATTTCTGGTAACCTAAACGAAAGTATTTGCATTTCAATTGTTAAAAGTCAGTATTTGATCCAACCCTGTTCACATACATGTTGCGTACGTGTACCAGTCTACCAGCCCTGTCCACTTCCAGTCACACACGCTGCTGCTAGTTGAGTGACGATAAGTCTGTGAGTCAAGTAGCTTCAATTCAGGGTTGCCAGCTTGGCTTTTTTAAGGCCAAATTTCGCGAATTTGGCTTTTTTTGAAGCAGTTTGGCTTTCAAAATTTTTGTTTGTTTTTTTTTTCAAATTTATGCTTCAAATTTGGCCTTTTTCGGATAATTTTATATAAATATTTATTAAATATGGATTATTAAAGAAAAAGTTATAATAAAGTAATTTAAACAGTTGTTTGGATGTCTAAACTTGTAGATTAAAAAAAAAAAACGAATTTGAAAACCTCAGTCTTATTTACCTGACACTAGACCTCTGGACAAATCGGAAAATGGTATCTTTTCTTGGTGTCACCGTACACTTCATCAACTCATCATGGGAGCTGAAGTCGCGGGTCATTGCTTGTGATAAGTTTGAGGGGCGACACACAGCTGTAAATATTGCTACAGCATATGAGGATGTAGTGACTAAATTTGGAATTCGTGGCAAAGTGAGGAAAGTGGTTGCAGACAATGCTTCGTCTATGGTGAGAGCATTTGATATATGTCTACCAGGATTATATGGAAATGAAGTGAAAAATGAAAGTATCAAGGAAAATGGAGACATAGATAACATTGATATTTTGGAAGAAGAACTTGATATTTTGGAAGAAGAACTTGATCTGAATTAAGTCCTTGCCCTTCTTCCACCGGATCGGCCCAGTTGCTTTGCACAAACACAACAAATCTGCATACGAGATGCCTTCAATGATCCCAGTGTCAGATGCAGCGCAATTGCAACTGTGATACACAAGTGCTGTAGTATTGTAGCTGCAATACGGCGATCTACTGTGGCAGCACCGTTCTTGGAAAATATTGGGATTTCACTGCAGGCTGCTAATGCTACTAGATGGAACTCTCAACTGACTATGCTTAAGTCAGTTCTCAAAGATGTCAATGGCGTCAACTCAGCTATTTGTCTCCTAGGATCGTGCAAGAACATACGAGAATTGAACGTAGTGGAAATAGCAATGCTAAAAGAAGTGGTGCAAATTTTGGACCCATTCCAAGAGGCAATGTCGCAAGTGGAAGGAGAAAACATGGTGACACTTTCTTGCGTTGCACCAGTTGTATTTGGCCTTGAACACAGCCTCAAACTATTCATGGAAAGTAAACCAACCTACTGCTTAAACTTGGCTAATGCACTACAGTCTTCTATCAAAAAAAAGATTGCATCCGTTTCTTGATAGGACTGATGTCATTGCTGCAGCTGTCATGGACCCCAGGTTTAAGCTGTCATGGCTGTCATGTGAAAAAATGAAAAATAAAAATATTTCAAAGATTGTGGACCTAATTATTTCGCAGTCAACTCAGTTGTCTTTGAAGAACACAGTTCAAGAGAGGAAGTTTTTCATGACCGTGAACACAAATCAAGACGAGGCTGACATGAATGCAAAACGCCCTCGTCTTTTTGCCTACATGCCACCAGCTGGGAAGCTAAATGTAAGTCCATCAATAAGCGACACTACAGCGGTAAAGGCAGAACTCGATTCCTACTTAGAAGAATGTGTTCTGGCTTTTGACGTCAACCCACTGAGGTACTGGCGGGAAAACAAGAGCTTCAAGATTTTGAAGCCTTTCACCAGAAATATTCTAGGGTGCTGTGCAACATCGGCACCATCTGAAAGAGTTTTCAGCAAGGCTGGTAATTTTTATACCCCAGAGCGAGCCAAACTTGGCCCGGAAACTTTCAGAGCTCTAATGATGATAAAATGCAATGAGGACATGATGTAGAGTGTAATGTAAATGTCAAATTTGGAAGGAAATATTTCTTCTTTTTTCTTCTTTTCTTCGCATATTTTCAGATTGTTTAAATCAGTTATTGTATTTTTATTTGTATTTTGAGATTGAGGAATAAAAGTATTTGTATTTGTATTTTTAGCGTTAGTATTTGTATTTGTATTTGTATTTTTAGAGTTAGGAATAAAAGTATTTGTATTTGTATTTGTATTTCTGGTAAGCTTAACGAAAGTATTTGTATTTGTATTTCAATTGTTAAAAGTCATTATTTGATCCAACCCTGGTGTGTATGCATGAAATAATAGTATATATATATATATATATATATATCAACCATGTGCACGGGTTTCGTCTATTTATAATATAGCTATTTCGTAGCAGGTACTAGTCAAGATTGTCGATTCAGCGTGTTTTTATTTTCTGGGAATTTCTGCAGAGTATAATGCATTAATATGCGCATAAAAAAAAACATTGTATTTTTGCTTACTTTACTAACATGTGTCTGGCGGCAATTCGTACCTCTTTAAAAATCATTATTTTTTGCGTTTATTTTCTCATTTTTTAACTTTTCCTGCAACGAAACTGAAATCTGACATGTTAGTGTCTTGTAACGTCACAGTGCGATGTCTTTTATTTCCTTTGTTGAACCTGTGAGGCCAGATCAATAAGTCGTCAAATTATTCCGTGACAATTTTAATGCACTTAGACAATCTATGCTTCAATATCTTTATGCTCTTGAAACAAACATAATATTATGAATAGTTTGCCAATTGAGTGATGAGCAATATAATGAGAGGATTGAAAGCAATGAATAAAGTGAACAAAAAGTGATTACATATTAGGATAGTTTATAACAAATATTTGTTTATAATGGATTTGGAAACAACCCTGTTGTAAGAAAATAGTCTCGTTGTAATGGGTTCCACAAATGAAGAATTTTAAGAAAGAAACTGTGTTCATGGAAGTTCCGTATAATAGCTATGCACACCTAAGAAGAAATGAAAGTTTTTTTTAGTTGCTGGAAAAACATGGATACTTGATGAGAATTTCTTACACGGATTGGAGTTCAGTCGAGCATCTTTCATGTATATATAGATAGAGTAAAAGAACCTGCGATAGTGTGTCGATACTTCCAGTTATCAATTATGGAAATTCTCTTAAAGTTCCAGAAGACCGTTACTAGAAACTTGCCTATGCTACATTGTTCATGAAGTTTTTGAATGCCAGGGGAACCATTGCGTTTCCAATCCATGGATTATATTTTTGTTTCAGGACCAAAATAGTGAATTTAGGTTCTATATCATTCTACAAACAGTCTGCAGAACTAGTATATACACCGCTGGATCTTAGACAAAAGATATTGATAGGTGATCACTCGTTCTCTTTTTTGATCAGCAGTGAATATTCAGTGTGTTTTTCTTGCCAAAACCATAAACCAAAATTGATTGTATTCGGTCATACCACATAATATATCGTCTGCTATTTTGCGTTTGGCTATCCGTGGAATCAGAAATAGAATTTAAAATAGTGTCTGTAATATAATAATATTTGGTACAAATAAACTGCTATCTAGGCTTGACTTTCCCGCCGAGTCGCAGTCATGATGTCTAGCAGACTTTTTTTTATCGCCGTTCAATCATAAGAGAAACATCTGAATACAACATGGAAAATTGTCAATAATTCTAACATACTTTTTCTCTTGGCACTGTTCCAATTTTGTTAAGGCTGGTCGTTTTCACTTCAAGAAAAGATCATCTTTGAGATAACCCTACAGATAAAATCAGAATTTTTAAGGTGTGGTGAGAGTGAAGCCCATTTAGGATCACAACTACTAGTGACGAGATTTTCAAATGGTCCCATTGAAGGATATAATACAATGTCTATTGCACATTAATAACTGAGAATTTGTTAATACATCAGGTAAATCATTTTTACCATATCCTACTAGAGGTTATGAAAATATTTTTGTAGATGTATTTTTAGCAGTTCGGATTTTAACTATATAGACAAGATAACTTTAATATAATAGATTATGTAGGCACAATATGACAGCCATCAACGAATTTGTATATGTTTTTAATACTGTTGAATTCCAAAAAGGATTCTGAACTTTATTAACGATTCCAGGCTATCATTTTCTTAAGGGAATGTTACATTTATTATAATAAAGTCGTATTCTTGTTTGTTCATAATTTGATAAATATGTATGAAAGGTAGACTGTTTTACAAATTAATGTTCATATTGTATGATACTATTGCTTCTCCGGGGAGAGTTACTTGGTTGAAAAACGTCCTGGGAACGCAACCAGCTCCCCTGGGGAATAAACAATATCCACCGATATCTAAGCGATAGGCACATGTTGGAAACATCAACAAAAACGTGTCGAGATGTCGTCGGCTATAACCGGCTGGCATGGGTCGCTTCTTGCCTTCATTGTGTTATTACAGGTATCTTCCCATTATCGGCATTAATGGCATGCTGAAGCTTAATGCTTACACAAAAATAGCGAACAAATGCATTTTATAAAAAAATATATATAATTTATTTAAAATTTAACAATGAGTAGCAGATTTTTATAAAGACCGGTTGAAACGAGATGCATGCTATGTCGCGTTCGCCGACTCCAGAATGCAAGCGTCAACTGTTTAAAACAATAGAATTATATTTAATTCTCTCTTTCTTCATTGAAAGAAAGAGAAGGGGAGTGAAAGAGATAAATAGAGAATAGAGAGAGGGGGGAGAAGGACATCCATACATAACGTTTAAACATTGTTTTGTTTTTGTATCCATGGGTTGTTTCGGATTTGACTTTTCAAATTCTAAGTTTAGCCTTGGTTCAATATTATAAATAAACTGTCATTCTTGGCTTGAGTTATACCAGAACATTTTCAAAGTTACAAACACCTCCTTTACACATCTGCACCTCACAAGTACAGACCAAGTAAGGCACAAGGTTTATTAATGTAGAAGTCTCCAGCTCCCTCAAAAGGGGCTACATCATTGTGCCACACTGAAAACGATCATTTACACACTTTCGTTCCAGCATGAATTCTATATAAAGGAAACATGCATTCAAGAAGTAACCTTATTTACGTATTACATTATGTTACGTATTACATTATGTTACTATGATGGGGTATGATCTCACACAGTCGGGAGATTCTATTTATAAACGATGCTACTAGGAACTGACGAATCGAATTAATTTACGTCCTGCTACCAACCAATCAGAAACCAGAATTGCTCCATAAATATTAAATCTTTTTGTAACAATTTCGCATATATTTTTTTCTTGTCAACACGGGAAGAATCTTTTGCTCTGTGGATTCCAACTCGAGAACTGTCTACTTCAAACCAGTCACCTCTCAGGACTTGTGTAGAATAACGAACCATCAGAAACTGTTCTGAAACTAAACATGGCTTACACTTCTAGAGGTTATAGACCCAACATGCGTCTTTATTTCGATAGATCCTAATCAAAATTCGAATTGTAGCAAGTAAAATTTCTAGGCTATCTACGAATCCAAAAGCTACACAAAGTACTTCAAACACAACCTGAAAAAAAACGACCCCGATTTCATTGAAAAGAACGCAACTGTCTTTGCAGAATTAATACAGTGCTTAGATGACCGAAGTCTATCACTGGTAATGAATGAAGCACTGGACGATGGCTACAAAGCATTGAACATATTGAGAGCATTATTTATCGAAAGGAAACCCCAAAATTATTTCTTTATATACTGAACTGACCTCTTTAAAACGAATGGAAGCCGAAACCATTACTGATTATATTATAAGAGCTGAAATGACTGCAAATTCTTTAAAAATGTCTGAAGTTATAAGCGACAGTCTGTTCATTTCCATGGTTCTTAAGGTATTACCGAGTGATTTCAAGCCATTTACCACCGTGATAACCCAGAAAGAAAAACCCATGACTTTTAGCCAATTCAAGGTAGCACTCAGAAGTTACGAGGAAACTGAAAAATGCTCACAGAAAAAAAAACGAATCTACAAATATCATGAATTTTATAACTGCACACATAAAAAAACACCAAAATTAAATTATACCCATGCCGGGAATAAAAACTGCAACTTTGCCGAAAACAATTTTTCTCCTAAGAAAAGTACAAAAATCATTTGCTATAATTGACAAGAGTTTCCAATATAGATACAGGACCCAAAATGGTGACTCCGTTAAAAATGTGGAGAGCTCTGTTCGCAAACATACATTCTTATTTTTATGTACGTTTAACGCTTCAATAAACAATAATTTTCTTGTCGATTGTGATGCAACGGCACATGTGATTACAATCTGATTTTATCAATTTTGATCCCAACTTTAAGTGACAAAATCATTTTGTAGAACTAACTGACGGGAGTCGAGTAAATGATATCGTTTTGAAACGAGGCGATGCTAAAACCTCGCTAAGGAACAATAAAGGTGAACTGTGTTTCTGTATTCTAGAAAACGCTCTTCTGATCCCGAAATTTAAACAAAATATTTTTTTCTGTACAAGCTGCCATTAAACAAGGTGCCAATATAAACTTTAGCCCCAATAAATCAAACCTGGTGTACCCGAATGGAACTGTATTCGACATTAAAGAAAATGGAAGGCTATATTATTTACATAGCGTAGTCTCATCAAACACCGCCTGCCATGATCTACAGACATGGTATAAAATTCTTGGACACTGCAATACTCCTGATATCAAAAAGTTGCCGACTGTAGTTGATGGAATGAAAATACAAACATCAAAAAACTTCAACTGCGACGTTTGTACGCAGGGGAAAATAACAAACTATCAAAACGAGATACCAGATAAGAAGGCCAAGAAAATCTTATCAATGGTGCATTGTGGCTTGAACGGCCCCGTGAAACCGAGGGCCAGAAAACATTATAGATATGTGTTAAATCTAGTAGATGACCATTCAGGTTTAATAATAGTTTATTTTTTAAAGAACAAATCTGATGCCCTGCTAGCAACTTAAAAATATTTAGCCGACATGGCTCCCTACGGTGAAGTAAAGTGTATTCGCTCTGACAACGGTACGAAATTCACTAATAAAGACTTAGAACTTTTACTAATTAACCATCGTATCAAGCATGAAAAATCAGCTCCTAGATCGCCACACCAAAACGGGACTGCGGAACGAGCATGGCGGACACTTTTTGAAATGGCAAGATGTCTACTCATTGAATCAAAACTCCCCAAAAAGCTCTGAACGTACGCACTTACGGCAGCTGCCTATATATGCTTTAACAAAACACTATCTAAAACCCCATATGAAGCTTTCTGTGGTTAAAAAAAAAACAATTTAAGCCGAATGCATATATTTAGTTCAACTTGCTTCGCATATATAGAGAAAAAGAGTAAATTAAATATTAAAACCGATATAGAGGTATATTTTTTGGATACGATAAAAACAGTCCAACCAATTTAGTATTTTTTCCAGAGAAAATAAAATAAAAAGAATCCGATGTGTAAAATTCACAGACGCGTTCAGTTTTAAAGACGAAACTCCGTCATATGAAGAGGATGAAATTATATTTCCTCAAATTATTAAAACAACTGAAGACAATGAAGATGACGGAGACAAGAGTATCCATGATGATGATGATGATGATGATGATGATGATGATGATGATGATGATGATGATGATGATCGAAAGATATCCCAAAAGAAACAGTAGGCGACCCGGGTTTTTTTGTGGTCGACAATATAAAAGATTATTAAATCGACTATTGCTATTCCATGGAAAATATGCCAAAAAGCAATTAATTCAGAACATTGTAATGAACGGAAAATATTCATGAAAAAGGAAATAGATGCTTTGACCGAAAATAATACCTATATGATATTATCTCTCCCAAAAGATAAACATGTTATTTCTACAAGATGGGTCTTTACAAAAAAGAATACAGCATCAGGTGTTGAACAGTACAAAGCTAGATTTGTTGCTAGAGGATACTCTCAGATTTATGGTATAGAATATTTTCACCGACCACAAACCTAACGACAATCAGAATTTTATTGCAAATCGCATCGCAATATGACCTAAACATCCATCAAATGGACGTAAAGAAAATGCTTATTTGAATGCTCCAATAGACTGTGAAATTTATATTACCCCTCCAGAGGGATTTTTATTTATAATGAAAAATAAAAATAGCGTGTGGCGACTTAACAAGTCATTGTACGGTCTAAAGCAGAGTGCTCAGTGTTGGAATACAGTATTTCATGATTATATGATTAAACAACAATTTAGACAGTGCGCTGCATACCCCTGTTTATATACCCAACACAAAGACAATAAACTACTGATTTTGGTTTTATGGGTCGATGATATTTTAATTGCATCAAATTGTGACATAATGTTGACCGATGTTAAGAACAAATTAAGTAAAAGATTCGAATTGACCGATCTTGGTAAAATATCCTGGTTTTGGGGGGATAGAATTAACTCAAAGGAAAGGACTTATTACGATGAATCAATCGAGATATATTAACAAAATACTATTAAAATTTGGAATGAGAAAGTGCAAGAAACGCTTTACACCGGTCGAAAATGATATTATTAAAAATATACACACAGAATCTAAAATAATAGACGATAAATTATACGGAGAAATCATAGGCAGTCTTGTATATTTAATGACTGCGACCAGACCTGATATATGCTATACAGTAACAAAACTGTCACAAAAATTATCAAGACAGACAATTGAGGATTTAAACAGAGCTAAACAAGTCCTTCGTTATTTAAAAGGAACTAAAGAACAGAAGTTAGTATTTAGAAAATCAAAAAATCCCCTGAAATTTTCGGATTCAGATTGGGGAAACACGAAGATCGAAAAAGTATATCTGGATATTGTTTCAAACTATCAGAAAATGGGCCTATTATTTCATGGAAATCTAAAAAGACACAGATTGTATTTCTCTATACGTGTGAAGCAGAATTTATCGCGATGACACACACGACCCAGGAAGCACTCTACCTTAAAAATATCCTAAAGACTATTTTAGAGTCAGAATTAACTAAAAGTCCCGTAGTAATTAATTGTGATAATCAATCCAGTATAGTCTTAGCACAGAACACGGTAATCAACCAAAGATCTAAGCACATAGATATAAAATACGATTTCATAAAGAACCGAGGTGAAAAAGGAATCCATTATTTTGAATCACATATCATCAGAACAAAATATCGCTGATGTATTCACGAAACCCGCAACAAGAATAAAGTTAAAGTGTTTTTCTTCAAAACTTGTTGGGGGATTCGACTGAATAATTTTTTTTCACGGGCCTGTATGCATATAAATTTCTATATATTAAAAAAAATAGTCCTGGGCAAGACGTTAAACTGCGTCTATTTCTTTTGTATTAACACTTTAACCTCGTAATGCGTAACTAATACTTTTACTGAGATAAAAAAGACGTAAAAATGTCACTTTTTTTAAACCTTTTCTTTGTAAATTTCCTTTTTGACAAAAAATTTTTGCATCATTTTTTGCAAACATTTTCCGTGCGAATTTTCTTTGCTACAAATACATTTCGCATGCTTATTTAAAGGCGCGCATAAATTACAATTGACTTTTATTATTTTTGTGCACATTAGTTTTCTTTCGTATTTATAAAAAATGTCCTATTTTTTCTTTGCATTGTTTTAATTAACAAAACAAAAACAAAAAAAAACTCTTTTCAAACAGGTACATATTGCATGTATGTTTATTTATATGTATATTAATATAAATATATATATATATATATGTATGCGTATTTTAGCAAAACTGCATAATCAAATTAAAGAAATGGTTTCTTTTTCACATGCCCATCCTTTTTCAAGATAAAAATACGTTCCATTTTTCTTTTATTTCTTTTCTCTGTACACATATGAATCTGTTTGACATTTGAACACAATTAAAAATAGCGTCTTTTTACATGCTAAAATTTTAAGATCCAAATGATTTCTAATGTTGTTATGTATAATTGAATATAAAAATATATTTTTACTTTTGAGTAGAAGCACACAAGGGACTTCCTCCATTATAAAAAGTAGCGGGGATGTTACCATATTTTTTACTATGATGGGGCATGATCTCGAACAGTCGGGAGATTCTGTTTATAAACGATGCTGCTAGGAACTGACGAATCGAATTAATTTACGTCCTGCTACCAACCAATCAGAAACCAGAATTGCTCCATAAATATTAAACCTTTCTGTAGCAATTTTGCATACGTTTTTTTCGTGTCAACACGGGAAGAATTTTTTCTCTGTGGATTCCAACTCGAGAACTGTCTACTTCAAACCAGTCACCTCTCAGGACTTGTGTAGAATAACGAACCATCGGAAACTGTTCTGAAACTAAACATGGCTTACACTTCTAGATATTAAATGAAATCAATTCTAATAATTAGCTCCATGTAATTAAGTGTGTGTTGTAATAAAATTGTTTTAATTGTTCTATTTAGAAACATTTAAAGTTGATATAATTCATTTTTAATTTAATTTACATCTAATTTAGTTTCAATTATTGTTAGCAGACACCAGTCGCCTTTAAAAACGTAATTTAGTTTATTTATTTAGGGTGTGAGAGTTATTTCCCTTTAAGTTACGAGAGTTAGTTCTCGTTTAATTTTCAACGACAGAAAATGGATGTGTTCTATGCTTCCATAAATCCAACGTGTCGTGCACTTTCAGGAAAATCGCAAGAAGTAATGATATTCAGTGTATCAAATAGTATGCGACCAAACCATTCACCCGCACACATATTTCCACCTGGCAACGCCGGATATATACAGCTAGTTTTCAATAATTTCAACATTAGTCAGTGGGGTAACCTTTTTTATTAATAGATCATAACTTCTCAGAGGGCGTTCAGATATTTCCCATGAAAGGACCGAAAACAGTGGATGGAATTTGCAAAATATTACTTAAGAGGAACTGATTATCCGACAGGATGGCTCAACAAGTATTTATTCACATTAGGCTTGAAGATGACCGTGCTGTAGTCAGTTGGGAAGCAGGTTCGTAGTATTTTGTTCCATAAATTGTATTTTCTAAGGAAGAAAGTTTA
Source organism: Euprymna scolopes (assembly GCF_053919585.1). Classification (NCBI taxonomy): domain Eukaryota; kingdom Metazoa; phylum Mollusca; class Cephalopoda; order Sepiida; family Sepiolidae; genus Euprymna; species Euprymna scolopes. The sequence goes on from NC_136510.1 coordinate 69,615,040, forward strand.
TTCATGAAAGTTGCGTTTGGTTTTTACTAAACAGAGAAAGAAAAGGAAGTTTTCTTCTGTGGTTGTAGCTAGACAAGTCCTTGTTGTGAGTTTTACAGGGGGTACCAGGGATTAAATCTCAGTCGAGTAGCTATTATAAATATATCCATTCAGTAGAGAGAGGCTTGCAACATTACTTTTGTGTGAATGAGACCGTAGGGACGAAAAGAGAACAGCCACCCACTAGATTGAACAGTCGCTTCTGTACTTTGTCAAAACGGGAAAGAGTGCTCCGAGCAGCACCTCCCTGTATAACAATTCTCCATTTCTTCAAACAATACATCAAATACGTGCGATGACTTGACGTGATAATTGATTGTACAGCCAGCTAAAAGGAATCCGAAAAATGGCGGAACATTTTTTTCTTACGTTATTTTTAATAATGTATAATTTTGAATGAGTTTTAAAAGGAGTTCAAGCCCTCCTAACATCGATAAGAATATCAGATCGTTGATTACAAATCTACGGTTAGTTTGGCTCTTAAGTCAAACGTTTAATAATGATGCCAAAATACACATGCAAATATAAACGAAATTGCTTTATATATAGATTATGAAAGAATTGGGCTACTTCTATTAATAGGTTGGTACTTGTTAAGTTTCAGTTTGTTATTTTTACTGATTTCAATCTAATAACCATTAGAATATGTGTCCAAAGGGCAAAATCCCTCTATATTTTCGATTCTGTGAACTCCATTGGGGGGGGAGAAAAAATAGTGACAAATGAATGCCAAAAGACTTCTGAACATTATATTTTTTTCAAGCATAAATCTTGCGAATTCGCGAGAACAACAGCCATATTTAAAGATAACTGACACTCATTCGAATACAACATGATGACTTACTTAAACCCTAATAGCACCCAAATCAATAAAAATACAAACATGTTGTTAAGTACATTTTATTTCCAATTAAATTCTTCATTATTTATTATATGGATATTGGACTTAATCTTCATAGTTTATTTCAGAGTCGAGATTATTTGTAGAAAAAAAAGCTTTTTTTCAGGCATTTTCTGTAATACTGCTTCAATATTTTATATGTATAACTTAAAATAATTTTTGTTAAATTTTGATATTTCTTATGTAGAGGTGTTTATATTCTAGCCATTTGAGACGTCACACAAAATTATAGTTGTTTTTACCTCCACCGAGGAGGTTATCTTTTCAGTCATGTTTATAACTATGTTTGTTTATTTTGGTACAGCCTAGAGTTTATATCGCTTGACCAATCATAACTAAACTTATTCATATATTTATCATGATCCAAATTAGAACTCATTTAATTTTTAGATATCAAGTTTAAAAATTAAAAGTCAAGGCCAAAGAAAAGGTGAAAGCCATATTTTTATCAATAACTTCGGTTCTCTTTATCGTGGAGACTCATTGTTTTGATCAAATTGTAGCTAATGAAGTCCTTCATGTAACATAGATTTGACCTTGGAAAGTTTGTGTTATTTCAATTTCCGATGTTTTAAATTTTAATGTATGAATCTGATGTCATATTGTAACAGCAATCACTATCCAAAATTTCAGTCTTTGGCTTTTGAGTTATCAACGTTTCCATGGCATAATTTAATGAAATGGAAAAATAAGGTCCAGATAAAATTTGGACCAATGTTTATGTTGTCAGGCAGTTTTATAACTTCTGTTTTTGTTGTGTCTAGAGACATAATTTTAACTTTTGATATATTTGCGTTCTTGCATAATTTCCAAGTTGTTGTTTTTTTCGCTCAAATGTACAATAATTGTCAACTTTTATTCAAAAGAAATTTAGATTATATTTCTTTTTTATTCTTCAAGTTACAAATGAGAATACAGATTTTAAACAATCTTATTGATAAAAATGTAACTCTTTTATGGCAGTTTATTTTAAGTAAAAAACAAAATGAATAAGATCATATATTGTTTATTTAAGAAGCATAATTTTTTATGTCACTTCATCATTACTATCATTGTTCCTATCAGTGTCAGCATCTTTTACAGCATTGTTTCCAGTAACTTCACAGCATTTGCAAATATCTGCCCGTTGTACCTTGTTTTCTAGACATTCACAAATGTTTACATCTTTACATTAACTTCTTTACATTGATACACTTGCATTTTAATAAATCCATTAAATCCTTTGGAACTTAATTTTCTACCACTACAATCAGGGGGATGGATATCTGTATTTGCATGAAGGCTAATTAGTGTATGTAACCTGATATATTTAGCTGTTTCAATGTTTTTTCTTGTTCTTTTCAGAGATATAGCTGGAATATTAGAAAAACCTTGTGTAATTATATAGGAGATGCATTGTTTCGTATAATTATTCTATTGTGAGTTGTTTCATGTCGAGAAAAAGTTACTTCGCTCAAATTATTATTGTTGCATATGAAAGTTGTTTGAATACGTATCTGAATAGTGGTTGTAAGAGATTTTTTTCACGATTCATCTTGATTTCAGTTTCCACTGTATTGTGATTTAAAACTGAGTAAGAAGCATAATGTTCCAAACATTTAACAAACGAATCAATTGTGCAGATAGTGTATAACCATACCAAATGGTTTGCCATTACTGTCTCTCTATTAGAAGCTAAAAATATGTCTTGTGAAATAGACAAAAGATTTCTATGGGCAAATGCAAATATATCAAATAATTTTTCTGTACCTAACGTTTCAGATGCACTAACTATCCGTTCAAAAAAGTTATATAAAATTTCAATTATTTGTGTATTATGACCAATACAAAGAAGGTGTAACTTATCTAACAGTGTTTCTCTCATGCATAGATATAGGATTTGAATTTGAGTGTGCATGACTAGTTTACTGTTGTGATGATAAGTCGGTGTGATTTTATGACTAGTATCTTTCGCATGGTGCTGTGGTATGTGTTGCCTCGTGGAGTACTCATTTTAAATCTGCAAGAGAAGATATTGAAATGTCATTCACACATAGTCAAGGTCATCTGCGCCCTCATTTTAGGACTTCTAAACACAATTAAGGAATTATTTTAATCAACTTTTGTTTTAAATATCCTTTTTGATATGAGTAAGTTTTTTTAAGTTTTCGGTTTCATTATTTATTTATTTATTCATTTTGTTTTCAATTATTCGGTTCTAAACGAATTTGACAAAAACCAGTTTGTTCAGTTTTGCTAAGTTGCTTTAAGTATTCAGAATTATTGTGCTACTCATTGATTGCTATACAATCTTGATTTTTTTTTCATTTGCCTGAAGAGTGTTCCATTTTCTTCTGGTAATTTAAAAATTATGATTGAACATTTTACACGCTTTTCTATTTCTTTTTTCAAATACTCTGCACATTATAATTTTTACTTTTTGCCAAATCTAGCCTTTTTCATGTTTTAATCAAACTGGCCAAGATAGTCAATGAAATTAGAATGCAGAGCCCATCTTTTTTAGTCGGTGGTTCATTTTTGTCAGTAGTTATGTACTGTTGATATCTTGAAACTGTAAAATAAATATATTCAAGGATTTCATGTGCATTTGAAGTCAATAACATGCATAACTTTAAACATAAAAAGTTTAAATTTAAGATTTTTGCATAGTTTAAAAACATCCACACAGATAAATTATGCGTGTTCTTTTTTGGGAGGTTCTACTTTGTAAGCTATTACATATCATTTAATGTCCTTGCCACTTAGACTAAGGGTTGATGGTAAAAAGATTAGTTAGTTTCCTTAAAAAATTAGAATGGTCCGAAAATGAGATTTTATTTTACATTACATTTATACACGAAACTAATCCCTATACTAAAATTTTTTAATATTTTTTCATTTCCACCAAAAGTACTCGTCTAAAATAAATATTTAAAAAAGCATAAAAGTGGAGAGGGGAATAACAGTAAGCGTTCATCTACAAATGTACCAAAATTAGATTACTTAACAGCATCGAAATTACGAAAATTATCGATCAATAATTTATATTAATTTTAATTTTATTTTACATTTGCCATTCTTTGAGGCAGACGATGGATTTTCGTATATATTTCCAATATTGCTGTTTAAAGTGAAAACAAATATTATGCCGCCATTTTGATTTTAACACATACTACAGTCATTGTGGTTGGTTGATTATAAGCAAGTAAATGAAAAATTTATTCTGGTTGGCTACTTTTTACGTACAGAACTCAAAAGTTAGGATCTAATTTGATGATTAAAATTCAAATTAATTATTAATGCCCCAAAATTTTGCATGTGAAAAATTTTCCAATGTTTCTAGAGATTTTACACACATTATATCCGAAAATAATTTCCATCCCTTTTATATCTCATTAAAAGTGATAATTTTAGCCTTGGTTTGACGGTCTACATGTTGTACATACCCAAACATACTCGATATTTTTAAAGCTAATATATCTGGCAAGATAACTTCTCATTTGAGTATTTATGTATTAAAAGGACCATGCTATCGTCGTAATCGTCTGAGTAATTTACAGAAAATGCTGTAATGTGCTGAACGAAAGTTTTTTTGCTTTGTTTTTTTTGTTTTTGTTTTTGTTTTGTTTTTTTTATTTTTTGCGCAAACGATGACCAATTTTTTTTCATATCAAAAATATATTATTTCTGTCAGTACGAAGCTAATTCAATGAAAAATGAATTGAAAATTGAAAACAAATTCTGGAATATTTTACGAAAATTAAAAAAATTCAAATCAAGAACAAAAACATTCATTGTAGGGCAAAAAATTTTTTAAATTTTATGTATGATTTTTTTCTTCTTTTTCTTCTTTTTCTGATTTTTAGGATTTTTTGTTTAAATCAAGATAAATATTTAGATTTTTATAATGATAGTAAACAAATGTTTTCTGTATGATAGATTGTATTATGGGGTTAGGGTGTTTCGTAAACTATCTCGACAATTCCAACGATAGCACAGTACTTATACAACGTGAATGCCCTCATAGTAAAACTCATACTATGATACATACTCATGATAACAATAACGACAAAAACGGGAGTTAGGTTGCCTTTTTTCTTTCTTAGTCTCCGGGCCAAGATCAAAGTGTGGTATCTTTCTGATACTTCACTTAAGTAATTGGCTCTGTGTCAATGTAGGGGAACCCTTCATATCGAGACAATTACTATTTATTTGAACATTGCCATAGTGCCCCCTTGGGAGGGGGGGGCTGGTTTTCCCCAAAATTAACAACGATCTTGTGTTTAATTTGCTTTTTGTGCGGAAACAAATAAATACCATCTGTTTTGATGCTGCACATCATTTTTTGGCCTCGGTTGGTGGAGGAGAAATCCTTCATAACTGATACGTTTTTTATTTTTGTCACTAACCAGAGTGCCCCTTTTTGAAGAGCTGGTTTCCCACCCCACATTAAAAACCGACCTCGTGTCTAAGTGGAAGTCAAGTAAGCAAAAAAAAAAAAAAGCAGTACTTAACATACTTATAAAAGCATTAAAAGACTGGTAAGTTTAAAATCATATCCATGTCCGCTGATAAGTTTTTAAATGCAATTTAATTTACAAGACATTATAATGGCTCTAATTAAATTAAAGTCATATCTTTAACAGTTTCTTTCTAACAATTAATATTCTTAATTACGATCGACATTATACGCTTATCACTAAAGACTAATAATATTAGAACAACTGCCGTTGCAGTGTCATTTCCAGCTGCTTATTCATACGACGCTTTGAATTCAGCAATGAATAAATAATAATCAATATGTGTCGAGAAAAGGAACTCTTGCTTGAAATAATGGCCATTTTAGAGTTATAAGAAATAAAAACAAATGCATATGATAAGACAACTTTACTGTTACTTTAATCTTGTTTAAATGTTGTTGTTTTTAATTTTACATTAAAATGTATTTATCTATATCTAATTGTTAAATGAAAACATTACGACGACGGCGACCATTAATGCAGATATTCTTCTTCTTCTTCTTCTTCTTCTTCTTCTTCTAATAATAATAATAATAAGAAGAAGAAGAAGAAGACGAAGAAGAAGAAGAAGAAGAAAAAGAAGAAGAAGAAGAAATAATAATAATAATAAAAAGAAGAAGAAAAAAAAAAAAATAATAATAATAATAATAATAATAATGTGTGTGTATCATTTATTTGTTTAATTTTATTGCGATACTTTTGAACGGATTCAAATATTTATACGAAAGTGTATTTCACTTTAAATTTGTTGGAAATAATGTCTCCTTCAGTCTTCAAACATGTAATTCACTCAGATCACGAGCGATATAAATATATATATATATATATATATATATATATATATATATATATATATATATATATATATATATATATATATATAATTTAATCATTCAGATGTTTCGTCATTTACGACTCGTCAGCTTTCCTGAACTTAACTAGATTCCAAACCAGGCCCCTAGAATCTGAAGCCAAAACACAAAGGACAACGTTGTGGACAGGCATGAACAAATAATTTCTTCGGTTCGAATTGGAACAAAAGAAAGCTAAAATGGGTCTGCCTGAACAGCTTTTTTCCATTAATTTCTCGCTGATAACGTCTCTTGGGCTTCTCTTCAATTTAACTGATAATAATAATTCTTTGTGCGAATGCTGCGATGAGCCATGATTGAACCACGATTGCGATCCGTAACTAAACACGCAAGAAGCGTAAAAAGCATTTCAAAACGTAGAACTGGTACGAAACACATTCAGCTTTAAGACTACATAAGAAAGAGGCTAAATTATTTCTAAAGTCCTCATGTGAGGTGAAATTCAATTCGGTTTCTAATAATAGAAGGTTTATTGTCTTATTAGCAGGATAATTCAGGGGAGATAACTTGAATATGACTCAAAGGTAAAAACATATTCACTGCGGTAAATTACTTACTAATAGTGTTGGTGCCATTTTGGAGGGTGGATTCACCCCCACCCCCTTTTCTTATTCCAACTGAAACCTGATACGTTCACCAGTTATAGAGGTGAAAATAACATGAATCGGTTTTTACAACAGTAAACTTGCTGTATTTTACCTTTGTCAGCTCACTCTCACCCCCGAATACACCAGCCACCCATCCCGTCGGACACGGGGCTGGCCTTGTCCATCTTTAAACCGTGCCAGCACCAAGTCAGCACAGGAAGGCGTTGCCTCGTCTAACGAAGTTACTTTTAGACCGTTGCCTTGAGCGCGATCCAAACAACCTACCACCTTACCATTTCGGACATTTAATTAGGTTGTTATTATTATCTTCTCTTGATTATGACTTGGCGCTTCCAGTCCATGGATAAGTTTAGTTCATGGACAAACGTCCCAGGGGCCCTCCTTTTCAGAAATAACTCTGTTGCTGTGAAAATACATTTATCATCTGATGTTAGTACTTGCATACTCTTGTAATATAAGTTTGTGTGTGGATGTGTGTGCGTGTGCATATATGTGTGTGTTTTAGCGCATGTACCCGCGTGCGCGCGCACGTGTGTGTGTGTGTGTGTGTGTGTGTGTGTGTGTGTGTGTGTGTGTGTGTGTGTGTGTGTGTGTGTGTGTGTGTGTGTGTGTGTGTGTGTGTTTGGCTGGGCAGTCGGTTGTTTTGTTAGATTAACTGTTGGTTTCAAATGAATTGACAATCATGTTGTGACAAGTCATGTTAAATCTTTTTCATAGTATGTTGCTGGTAATGAGATACTCGTGTGTATATATGTGTGTGTGTGTGTGTGTGTGTGTGTGTGTGTGTGTGTGTGTGTGTGTGTGTGTGTGTGTGTGTGTTCGAGGCTAAATTCGATTGGTTAGGACTATGGTGACGATTGGGCAATTGAAATAAATTGTGAGAAATAAATAAGCTTATGAGAAGAATGTTTGTCGAAAGGTCACCAATCTATAGGATGTGTTTTCGAATTCACGGCGGGGTCGCCAACTGTAGGTATGCATTTTAGCGGGACCATTTAAGGTAAATTAAACAGGGTCTTCAATCCATAGAAAGGGTTACCAGCTTACATCCCAAAATAAAGAAATAAAAATAATTTCAAGAAATAAATTCCGGAAATGACGGCACTCGACAATAAACACGAAATCGCTGTATTAACACGAAACATTTATTTGCGTGTTAAGAAAATTAATTTATATTGTTGCAACGTAAGTGTTTATTTGTGTCGAATGTTCATAATATAGTGTTACTAATGAGGATTTTGTGGGTATGGCACGAGTCCTGAAATTACTGATTTTTTATAATAAGAGTGCCGCATGAGGGCTTAACTTAAATTCCCTGTGGTTATTTTTGAAAGAAACAGTCGATAAATCATATAAGCGAATACGTGTGTGTGTGTGTGTGTGTGTGTGTGTGTGTGTGTGTGTGTGTGTGTGTGTGTGTGTGTGCGTGCGTGTGTGTGTGTGTGTGTGTGTGTGTGTGTGTGTGTGTGTGTGTGTGTGTGTGTGTGTGTGTGTGTGTGTGTGTGCGTGCGCGTATGATAAGAACAATAGTTTGAAAGAATAATATTCAAATAGAGATTTGAGTCCCCGCTACATTAGGTGTATCAGAATTTTTGGGGAATTTTTGACACCCCTAACAGAAAACTGCGAATAAAATATAGAAAACTCGTAATTTCTCTTTCTAAAGTGGGTTATTTATTTTCTTTATAGAATATACTTCCAAAATAAACTATTTAAGTTGCTTAAAAAATAATAGAAATATTATTTTTAATTTTTTAAAAAACAGTGTTTACAAAGTGCGTGCGTGCGCTCAGGCAGCCATTTTGTTACGTAGTGAAATCAATTGATTTTTACGAGATGAATATTTTTCAATTTTTAAACTTTAAAAATCTATCAAAATTTTCCTATTCGTTCAATTTTTACGTTCTTTTCAGAGTGAATGTAAAATTTTATGCTCTTTCCGATAAACTGAACATGATATTTTAGACAAACGTTGTTTTATAAATTCACCCCCCCATTTTGAAATGTCTATGAGAATTTTAATAATTAATTTTTGTTCACACGTTTTATATATCACAAATTGAAGATAAAACATCAATAAATAAAATACTCAAATTTAAAACAAAAAAAAAAGAACACTTATCTGTAAATTTACCGGTAAAGTCCAAAATGTAAATCCTTCTTTTTTCGATAACCACGTGTTTTTTTTTTTGTTTTTTTTAAGTGGAAGCTTATTTTTTGTTTAGAATTTTCCAGTCAATATTTTTCGGTCAGTGTATATTTTTATATTTAATTCCTGGTTTCCTTTTTTTCGATATAAAAAAAGACGATACCCCATAATACAGATTTATAGTATAATAAATAAAAAAATTCAGGTATTTCTTTAAGATATTAAAAAAAATTACATTTCATATGCTCGTTATTCCGTAATCCGTGTAAATCCAAAAATAAAAGATCCCAGTTTTCATGTACGATATCATAAACACGCCAACATTAAAAAAAAGGACGATAAGTTATCTCCCTTTGGTATTTATAAGTCGGACAGAAAAACCATAAGCATTCTTTTAATCAGACTTATTTACTTGTCTTTAAAGAATTTTATTGGAATAATGGTGAGTTTATTTTTTACTACACGTATTTTTTTACTTTCTGTAACTGATGAGAAAGTTGTATTTAAATTTTATTTTGACTTTTTAAACTTTATTTGAGTAAAAAAACATTAATTTTTCAGGTAATTTCTACACTTTATCGCCGAAAATGTTTCGGCGATAAAGTAAAAGTTACTACGTTTGTATTATTACTGTCTGTTTGTACACATAGATTAAAAAGAAAGTGGTCTAAAAACAAAAATATAGCAAATAAATGTTATCAAAGGCAAGATAAGTTACTTTTCTACCTAACTGGATAATATTTTAGTGTCTTTATTTAATGCAACAATGTTGCAAAACAAACCCGCAATGTGGCCATAAAGTGGGTGCCCATTTGACGTCACATCATTATAGAAAAGTGACCCCCACTTTGTGACCATTTGTAAAATTTCTTATCTTGGAAACTACTAGTTTCGTTTGCCGTATATATAAATGGTTATTTCCGTTTTCAGCGCCCCCGAAAACCTTTAAAAGTTGAAAATTTGGAGGAATATAATCCCATATCAAGATTACTAACGTTTCTGAATTAGTGTTTTTTTACACTTATAGGCTTCCGTCGATAACAAAGTGAGAATCTTAACATCCGGTTTCTTTAAACTTTCTTTAAAGACACGATTTGTCGTGATATGTGTTGGAAAGATCCTTCCATTTAAAAAATACATGGATTATAATACATAAATATGAATAAATTCTCATACAGGAAGATTAAAAGAAAGCATATCTTACTCATGTGGACCAGGTAAGTGATATTTTGCCAGTTAAAATAAATATCCTAAGATTCAACTAGTGTTATTTGTTCGACATTCCGTGAAACGTTAAGTGAAGAAATCCAAGGAAAAATAAATAAAATTGTTTATTTCTCTATTAAAGCTTCTATGATATTAAAATTTGGTCTTTGCTCGTTTTATTAAAATAAAATTTACGGGTTTAAATTACGTTTTCATATTGTTATAATCTGATAGACGGATAGGTGTATATTCAAACAAATGTTTCTTATGGCGACTCGGCTGAAAATTCTGATACTGCTACCGCTACATGTGGTAAATTTCCACGCTTGACCTTTAAGTTCATCTGCGTCAAATGTAAATTCATGAGGGGTTTTTTTTACGTCTCCCGCAGACGGAGTTTCTTCCAACACGTGTTAAACTTGATAAATTGAAGAGAAAACTCTGCGTGTTCTGTGGCATTCTTGGCGATTCTGTTTTACGTCTAAATAGACGGAGTCCAGCATATGTGATAACCACAGGCAGCAGCGATGGCTACTTGTGGAACTGCTTTTGGACTGTTTAAATTTTGGCGGTTTAGCCTTTATATACAGGCTTTCTCAAACATTCCAGCCTGTTTACTGTATTCATACGCGAGGAAGCGTAACATAGTTCCTTTCTTTTATGTGCGCGGTGGTCGCATCACAATATCATGTTCCCACGCTTTTTTCATACACATGCGCGTTTCAAAGCGGTGATTGCTCTGAAATGTTCCCACCGGGCATTTATTCCGGTCGGGCATCGTTTTCTATTTCGTGATTTCTTCTTTGAAATCTTCTACTCGTTTTTTTCTTCTCATTGTTTTTCTACTAAATCGTCTCTTTCTTTTCCATTTTCCTTCATTTTCTTCTTATTTCTTACTTCTATTTCTTTTTATTCTTTTCCTTCTTCCCTTTTCTTTTTCTTTTTATTTTCTTTACTTTTTGTTTTCTTTCCCCTCATTGATTGTTGCTTTTATTTTCTCTCGATCTTCTTGCTTTCTGCTTTATATCTTCATCTTTTTTTTATTTCTCCTCCCCCCCCGCCTTCTTTTTGAATGTTGTACATTTACTTTTGGAAATATTCTATTCATTTTCACATATAACATTGTTATTCCTCTTTCTTTTTTTCGAAATCTTCACTTTCCTTCATTATCTTTTCATCTCTTTCTTCTTTCCCTACTTCTTTTACCTTTTTCTTTTTTACCTGTTTTTCTTTCTTCTACTATTCCTTCTATTTTTTCTTTTACTTTTTCTTTCTTCTTCACTTTTCTCCTTATATTTCGTTCTTCTCCCTGCCGCTTGCATTTTTTCTTCCTTTCCACGTTTTTTTTTTTTCGTTTTCTACTCCTTCCATTTTCTTTTCGCTCTACTTATTTTTTCAATCTCTCCTTCTTTTTCATTTATTCCTTTCTACTTTTTCTTTTGTTTCTTCTGTTTCTTCTTCTTTCTTTCTTCATCGATCCTTTTCCTTCGTTTTTCTCTCCTTTTGTATTTCTTTCTCCACCTATTCCCTTTTCTTCTTCTTTTCTTATTCTTTTTCTATTTACATTTTGTTTTTATTTCTACTTATTTTTTTACCTTTTTTATTTCTTTCCTCTTCTCTCCTCTTTTCTCTCTCTCTCTTTTATTATTATTTTCTTTTTTTTCTACCGCTTCTTCATTCTTTCTTCTTTATTCTTACTTATTCTGTAACTACTGCTATCACCGTTATCAATTCTCCTCTTCTTACTTTTTTTTCTTATATTTCTTCTTCCAAAAATACAGAACTCATTTGCGATGGAATCCTCCGAGAACGTGCTTTCTGTAAATACACCAGTGACAGAGACGTCCGTCTATTATTGACGTTGAATGGTTTAATGGGAAAATCACTTCGATCTACTTAGACGTTCGTAGTCACTAGAAATAACCATTCTATCAGTTTAGAAGTTGGGCAGACTGTAAGGCTTCCGTGAAACTTTTAAAAGACAGGCAAAATAAACGTGATTTTTCTCTTTCTCTTCTTTCTTGGGGGGAGGGGTTATACTTTAGTCAATTTGGCCAGACTCCAAACATCGTATTTTCTGTGGAAACAGAGTATCTCCTCAAGTCATCGGAAGGCCTAGTACGGCCCTATGATGCTGACTTTGAAGTAGAAAGTAAAAAGAAATAGAAAAGATATTGATTCAACCATAGAAATGACAGTACGCTTGGTTACAAACACTGACTTGCAATATCAGTTTTCTTAATTAAACTTATCTTTAATTAATTATATAGTTGGAATTGATTATATAGCTTGAATTAATTATATCCTTTGCATTAATTATATAGTTTGAATAAATTAGATAGCGTGAATAAAATATTGAATTAATTATATAGGAAACATATTAAAAAGAACATGAACATACTTCGACTAAAACTATGGAAAATATGTGTACCCCGTTTTGTCATCTAAAATTGACGATTTTTTAGGTGGCTGCTATGTTTAAAATACATTAAGGTGTCAATATCCTGGCACCTATTGAATGGTCAAGGTTACTGTTGTAACGTTTATGATATCTTTTCTCAATACAAAACGACATTTAAAAAGTCCTTTTTATTTATGAACTTTTAAATATCAAAGTTGAGTGTCAGACACGTGTAGTACGATCCTTCTTCGAAGGTATCAAATTAGTTTGGATTAATTATGTAACGCAACAGTATTTTTGAATCAAAAATATTTATAATATTTTGAATCGAATTGTACTAGGAAGGGTAAAATACTAAAGACTATTCTTCGGGAATAAATTCTTCTTAATAGTTACTATAAAAAAAATTAAACATGTCTATGTGGTGTAAAATGTATACGTAATGTGAAAATGTGTATGTAATGTAAAATAAATGTGTATTTAATGTAAAAAAATGTGTATATAATGTAAGAAATTTGTATATAATGTAAGAAATTTATATATAATGTAAAAATGTTTATGTAATGTAAAAATGTGTATATAATGTAAAAATATTTATGTAATGTAAAAATATTTATGTAATGTAAAAATGTCTATGTAATGTAAAACATGTTTATGTAATGTAACAAAATGTTTATGTAATGTAAAAAAATGTTTATATAATGTAAAAATGTGTATGTAATGTAATAATGTGTATGTAATGTAAAAAATTTTATGTAATGTAAAAATGATTATTAAATGCAAAATACGTATATAATGTAAAAAGCGTGTATGTAATATAAAAACGTGTATGTAATGTAAAAATATGTATATAATGTAAAAAACGTTATTGTAATGTAAAATTGTGTATGTAATGAAAAAATATTTATGCAATGTAAAAAACGTGTATGTAATTTAAGAAATGGTATATAATGAAAAAAATGTGTATGTAATGTAAAAATTGTGTATGTAATGTAAAAATGTGTACGTAATGTAAAATTGTTTATGTTATGTAAAAATGTGTATGCAATGTAAAATGTGTATCTAATGTAAAAAAATGTGTATGTAATTTAAAAATGTGTATGTAATGTAAAAATGTGTATGTAATGTAAAAATGTGTAAAGAATATTTATGTAATGTAAAGAATGTTATGCAATGTAAAGAATGTTTATGTAATGTAAAAATGCGTAGGTAATATAAAAATGTTTATGTAATGTATGTAATGTAAAATGTGCACGCAATGTAAAAACGTGTATGCAATGTAAAAATGTTTATGCAATATAAAAAAATGTGTATTTAATGTAAAAATGTGTATGTAATGTAAAGAATGTGTATGTAATGTAAAAAAGTGTATGTAATATAAAAATGTGTATGTAATGTAAAGATGTGTATGTAATATAAAAATGTGTATGTAATGTAAAAATGGGTATGTAATGTAAAAATGTTTATGTAATGTAAAAAATTGTGTATGTAATGTAAAAATGTTTATATAATGTAAAAAAGTGTCCGTGATGTAAAAATTGTGAATGTAATGTAAAAATGTGTATGTCATGTAAAATTGGTCATGTTATGTAAAATTGTAAAGATGTGTATGTAATGTAACAACGTATATGTAATGTAAAAATGGTTATGTGATGTAAAAAATTTTATGTGATGTAAAAATATTTATATGATGTAAAAATGATTATTAAATATAAAAATATGTATATAACGTAAAAAAACGTGTATGCAATATAAAAATGTGTATATAATATAAAAATACGTCATTGTAATTTAAAATTGTTTATGTAATGTAAAAAATATTTATGCAATGTAAAAATGCGTATGTAATGTAAAAATGTGTATGTAATGTAAAAATATGTATATAATGTAAAGAAAACGTTATTGTAATGTAAAATTGTGTATGTAATGTAAAAAATATTTATGCAATGTAAAAATGTGTATGTAATGTAAAAATGTGTATATAATGTAAAAATGTTTATGTAATATAAAATTGTTCATGTTATGTAAAAACGTGTATGTAAGGTAATATTGTCTCTGTGATGTAAAAATGTATATGTAATGTAAAAAATGTGTATGTAATGTAAAAAATGTGTATGTAATGTAAAAAATGTGTATGTAATGTAAAATATGTATGTTATGTAAATATGTGTATGTAATGTAAAAGTGTGTATGTAATGTAAAAATGCTTATGTAATGTAAAGAATGTTTATGTAAAGTAGAAATGTGTATGCAATGTAAAATAAGTTTATGTAATGTAAAAATGTATATATAATGTAAAAATATGTATGTAATGTAAAAAATGTGTATGTGATATAAAAATGTGTATGTACCTATTTACTATGCTCCCCACGGGACAGAGTTAGACACAAGGGTCGTTTTTTAACGTGGAGGAAAGGTACAAAAATAAAAATTGTCTAAGTCGTGTAAAATTTCTCCTCCACTGAAAGAGAACAAGAAATTGGAGTGTAGCATTTAAAGAACAGATACTACACTTTGATCTTGACCCAAGTGTATGTAATGTAAAAATGTTTATGCAATGTAAAACGTTTGTATGTAATGTAAAATGTTTATGCAATGTAAAAAAATATGTATGCGATGTAAAAATGTGTATGTAATGTAAAAATTGTGTGTATAATGCAAAAATGTGTATATAATGTAAAATTGTTCGTGTTATGTAAAAATGTGTATATAATGTAAAAATGTGTATGTAATGTAAAAATATGTATATAATGTAAAAAACGTGTATGTAATGTAAAAATGTTTATGTAATCTAAAAATGTGTATTTAATGTAAAAATGTGTATGTAATGTAAAAAATGTGTATATAATGTAAAAATGTGTATGTAATGTGAAAAATGTGTCTGTAATGTAAAAATTGTGTATGTAATGTAAAAATGTGTATGTAATATAAAAATGTTTATGTAATATAAAAATGTGTATGTAATGTAAACATGTTTATTTAATGTAAAAAAATTCATGTAATGTAACAAATGTGTATGTAATGTAAAAATGTGTATGTAATGTAAAAATGTTTATGTGATGTAAAAATGTGTATGTAATCTAAAGATGTGTATGCGATATAAAAATGTTTATGTAATGTAAAAATTTTGTATGTAATGTAAAAATTTTGTATGTAATGTAAAAATTGTGTATGTAATGTAAAAATTTTGTATGTAATGTAAAATTGTAATGCTATGTAAAAATGTGTATGTAATGTAAACATGTGTATGTAATGTAAACATGTGTATGTAATGTAAAATGTGTACGTAATGTAAAAATGTGTATGCAATGTAAAAAATATGTATTTAATGTAAACATGTGTATGTAATGTAAAAATGTGTATGTAATGTAAAAATGTGTATGTAATGTAAAAATGTGTATGTAATGTATAGATGTGTATGTAATGTAAATATTGTATGTAATGTAAAAATGTGTATGTAATGTAAAAATGTTTATGTAATGTAAAAATGTTTATGTAATGTAAAAATATGTGTGTAATGTAAACATGTATATGTAATGTAAAAATGTGCATTTAATGTAAAAATGTTTACGCAATGTCAAAATTGTGTATGTAATGTAAAAATCAAGTTAAAATAAATGTTCAAATATTAAAACGACAATCTTTGTACCGCAATGTATAGTAGCCATCCGCCAAAAGAACCTCCCAACTAGATGTTAGATTGATCACACTTTTGCTTCCGTGTGGCAGACTCTTCACTTGTTATAGTTATTGAGGTAACACGTCATCTTAAAGTCATTATGCATCAAACATTGATCTTTGGCAGCCATTATCATTCTCTTTTGATCATAGTAGAGCGATCGCCTTTTGATCATAGTAGAGCGATCGTCTTTTGATCATAGTAGAGCGATCGTCTTTTGATCATAGTAGAGTGAACCTTTTTGGTCATAGAAGAGCGATCCTCTTTTGAGTTAGTACACAAAAACCTTACTTATATATTTTTAAATAGTTATCTAGAAAATGTTTATTACAGCGTATTTGTCTATATATAAAGCTAGACAGAGCGAAATGAAACAGCCTACACATAGATCCGTTCAACGCCCTCTCTTTACATAAGGTAGATTACTCAAATCTTTGATTACCTCAACTTCAAAGTTCTATGAATTTTCTCAACAAAGAATTGTTGTAAAAGTGATTATCTACATAGAAACTAGTCGAATTTACAATCAACTTCACTTGTTTTCACAAAAAATTCCAGGTAAACTTGATTTTTGGTTTCATATTGCTGTAGCAGTATATATATCCAAGTTACATTTTCTTTTGTACGTGTATGTTTTCACACACGGAGTGATTAGTACATGGCTCGGTAAGAACATGCGTGTATATTCTCACTCATGGTGTGATACGTTGAGCGATAAGAAGAACCTTCGTGTGGTCGTAGTAGATGAAATGGAAGTGCTCAATTTCATTTCAATGATTCACAACAGCTAACCCAATCTGTCATATATTCCTGATTTCGCAAGTCTTTCCGGGGCATATTTGTCTTTGACGAAACTGTTCGATAAAACTGAAGGAAAATTTGTCCTTAAAACTGAAAATTTGGTGACTCCTTTCTTTTTTTTTCAAATAAGGTCAGTAAGATGGATACAGACGTATCGATTCTACTACAAAATGGCAATCTCCAACAAGCTTTTCCCTCAACTCTATACTCTATTTTTATGCTGTAATAAAATTTTCATTTTAGCGAATAAAAGGTTCCATGCGTACTGAATCTGTTTATCCATTTTTATTGACGATTCTGTTCATAGAGTTGCTCTCGGGCTTTAATCAGAAAATTAAATTAATAGTCCCCGTGGAAACTACACGATGCTTTCTACATCAATCTGTAAAATTTACGAGTAAAATAATATTACTTTTGAACTATTGTCTGCCAAAATCAATACTATAATTAAAAATAACTGGTCCATTCTAATCTGTAAAAGTAGTATCTGCCTGGGTCCAATCTCTGGGTTAAATATAAAATTTGTCCACTTTTCTCTACTCCATCATTCCAAAATCCATTTTCTTCCTTTCTAACATTTCCTTTCCTAAAACTACATTCTCACAATTTCAACTACTCCAAAACATATATAAAACTACATATATAAACTCTCTCTCTCTCTCTCTTTCTCTCTCTCTCTCTGTATATATATATATATCTATATCTATATATATATATATATATATATATATATATATATAGCGTAGGCATAGTTCTACATGTGCTTCTGCGTGGTTGATATAAGAACTTTTATGCTTAACACAATATTGCAGAAAATATCGACGATTGTGACTAAAGTGAATCTTTAAAAGTCCTAGTACGGTATTAGAATATAAATTTATTTTCCCGTGTATTAAACATATATCTAAACATATCTATCAGCAGAACAAATAATAGATGAAGCTAAAACGAAGTACGATTAACACATTTATTTACAGCAACATAACAATACAAAAAATAAAAGACAATTGTTTTTACTCCAGCTTTTAAAATAAAAAGGTAGAAATGTAGGTATCTGAACCCCCCCATATATTCTCCATTCTTTTGGACCCTTGTGAGAGAGATCCAACAACGGTGCATTCTCAATATTCTTTGACCATTTTTGAGCAAAAACTAAGAGGAGCAACCAAACGATGTTCACAACTGGTGCACCATCAGAATCGGTTTGATACTGTGTAACATAATACGTCAATTGTATTTTTGTTTTATTGTTTATTCTTATGCATTTAGAATTGCAGCCAATCAAATGTCCGCTTCTGTTTGCCTCTTTTGTTTTGTTTTGTTTGTTTGTTTTTTGTCTTCTTCTGAAACTTCCGTCTTAGTCGTTTCTGATTAAAGCCAAAGAGCAACTCTATTAATTTTGTTCGCCTCGGGTAATATTCATCTGCACCATTTTTAGACTTGTCGTTTGATAAACGTCTTTTTTTTTTTTTTTGTCTTTTTTAGTTTTTTTTTCATTTTCTTGTTTTTATTTGTTTGTTTATTCCTTCTTCTTTTTTAGCACATCATTCAATTTCGTTTCTTTATAACACAGACAAACATTTTAAGATTAATTTTCTCAAAAACACCGTGTTAGCTTCCGACAATTTACAAATATCTACTTTAAAAAAAAACAGCAACAAAATTGATGCATGAATATTTATTTAAGACCTTCTTAAATGAGTATCATAAGTCGCCATCAACTTTTTAAAAAAGATTTAATAAACTGCTTTTAGTTCACAACATTTAGATGCCTATAAAACCTTATTCAAGTTGAATATAAAATGTCAAATTTCGCTGTTAGAGTTTAAAACTGTATGTCTTGTTGTATAATCAAAATGTATAAGGGTATAAAATGTTATTACCTCCCCGATGTGAAACCTGATTCATTGTTGATTGTAAAATTGATGTTAAATCGAGTAATGTAATAAATGTTAAGAAAAATTGGAATAAGGGTTCTAGACATAAGCTTTAGTTAGCAGGATATCGTGGTCGTAAAAGAGCATATTGGTGTATGTTTTTTCTATGCATGTACTTCTGGCAGTCTTCATTTCCACTATCGTGTCCTTTTATAGGCTTCACTTCATTGCTTTCTATACTGTCAAGCAGCAAAATCCCCCCCTTCACTGTTGAGACTTTTATTCTATTAGTTTCTTCTCTCGGACTGCTAGACTTTAGAATTCTCTTTCTGTTTCCTCCTTTCCTGACAGCACTGACATGCAGAAGTTTAAATGTAATGTGAACAGACATCTAGTTACTTAACTCCCCAAAATCCCCTGTCAGACATTATCCCAAATAATAACGTCTTAAGTTCAAGTGGCAATACGCCTTATTTGGAACAAAAAGGAGTAAAAAAAAAACTTTTAAATTTATAAACATTTTGTCTTGCTTTTTTCTTGTTATCTCCCTTGTCTATTGGTTATTATTGCATTACGGATCGATTTTTATAAAACAATGTCTGATTTGTCGACTTCAATATTATTAAAAAGAAAGCATCGTTCTGTGAAATTCTATATTCGATGATTTCTAAGAATCGTCAAAGCCAATGACGGGCCGTCTGTCATTGCAAGCAATAAATAAAAGAAAAATTAACTTAAACTTGAAATGCACAATGATGAGATTAGAACCAAGTCGAAGCAGTAATAATCCGATTTAGACAATTTTCAGCGCGAAATCCATACGAATTCAATGGAAGAAAGAGATTGTCATGTCGGCCATATTTTATTACATTTGATAAGATCAAATCTAAAAAAAGAGAAATTTGTTAATTCGAAAGACTTTGAAATTATGTGATCACGTGATGGTTTTCGCTCCTTTCGAGAAAATCTAATCAGTACTCTGTCCGTTTTCCGCAAATTTTAGACGGAGAAAATAATAGGTAAGAACAGTGATAGATAGATAGATAGATAGATAGATAGATAGATAGATAGATAGAAAAGTCAGTATGCAGGTTAGTGTTTATTCTACAACTAGCAGAGAAAACCTTTTATAAAACAATATTGGTATGTGCAAAATTCAATCCTAAGATAGTTAACCGATCATTATTAATTTTGGAACAAAACTTCTGAGATGGTAAGGGATCCAAATGTGAGGTATATCTAGTTTAATTTAGTTGTATGAAAATATGAGTAAAGAGGGAATAAAAATCCCTCGTAAAAAATCAAATATCTCCGATTTTTGTGAAATTTTTACATTAATTATTAAAAAATAATAAATATTCCCGAAATTTCAGATTCTTTTCGAGTATTTTGAAGGGTATTTCATTGTATAATATGAGTACAATCTTTCATTCGAAAATTCAAAACTATCAGGTATGCAATAAATTTAATCCATAATCATTAGTTATTGGACAACAATTAAACAAGATTCATTGATTTCCAATTTCTTCTTGAGGTCCCTTAAGATTAAGCTTTAATTTAAGAGATTTTTCCAGAAACAAAACAAGGTAATATCTTTTGATAAAAATAAAAATAAGGATTCAAGACATAAGTTTTAATAGTATATCTTGATCGTAAGAAAACATCTTGGTGTATGGATTCTCTATACTTATACTATTGACGGTCTTTATTTCCCATAGAGTGTCAACTTAATACTGTGTTGTCTTAATATTATGTCATCGTAATACTATGTCATCTTAACACTATGTCATCTTAATATTATGTCATCTTAATATTATGTCATCTTAAGACTATGTCATCTTAATACTATGTCATCATAATATTGTGTTGTCTTAATACTATGTTATCTAAACACTATGTCATCTAATACTATGTCATCTTAATATTATGTCATCTTAGTACTATGTCATCTTAATACTATGTCATCTTAATACTATGTCATCTTAATATTGTGTCATCTTAATACTATGTCATCTTAATATTGTGTCACCTTAGTACTATGTCATCTTAAGACTATGTCATCTGAATACTATGTCATCTTAATATTATGTTGTCTTAATACTATGTCATATTAAGATGACACAGTATTAAGATGACATAGTCTTAAGATAGCACAGTATTAAGATGACGTAGTATTAAGACAACACAATATTAAGATGACATAGTATTAAGATGACATAGTATTAAGATGACATAGTATTAAGATAACATAATATTAAGATGACATAGTATTAAGACAACACAATATTAAAATGACATAGTATTAAGATGACATAGTATTAAGATGACATAGTATTAAGATGACATAGTTTTATGTCATCTTAATACTATGTCATCTTAATATTGTGTTGTCTTAATACTGTATTGTCTTAATACTATGTCATCTTAATACTGCGTCGTCTTAATACTGTCTCATCTTAATACTGTGTCATATTAATACTGTGTTGTCTTAATACTGTGTCATCTTAATACTATGGCATCTTAATACTGTGTTGTTTTAATATTATTCTGTCTTAATATTGTGTTCTCTTAATATATGTTCGATTTCATTGCGTTGTATGCCATTTGGAGTGGATTCATCATATCATATCCCAACCTTTTTTCATTCTCTTGAATTGCTGTATAACTGAGAGTGAACTATACTCTTATTGCGATGCTATGATCTAACTTTTAACTTGGTGTCTACATCTTACACTGATGAAGACTTGATATCAATAAAAATCTATATTGTCCCAAAAACAATGAAATCGTTATTTATGTTGAATTTTTGGAACGTATGTAAATGAATACGTCATAAATTCCTATATCTCTCTCTGTCTTTCTTTGTCTGTCTGTCTGTCTGTCTGTCTGTCTCTCTCTCTCTCTCTCTCTCTCTCTCTCATAATAATCATTAAATACCTACAGACTAATGTTTTATCCTTTCACGAATCATCTGTACAGGGTGTCAAGATTAACACCAGTCGATAGATTCGAACCCGTCGACAGAAGCCATCCCTGGACCTAATCCATTCGGCTATTTTTAACCGCGAGAAATGCTGTTGAATTTTAAACATTTAAATTTTAATGTATATATATATATATATGTGTGTGTGTGTGTGTGTGTGTGTGTGTGTGTGTGTGTGTGTGTGTGTGTGTGTGTGTGTGTGTGTGTGTGTGTGTGTGTGTGTGTGTGTAGAGAGAGAGGGAGAGAGAGAAGCATTTTTCTCTATGGCATATTTCATTTAATTAAATAGACATTTTTTGTCTATTAATTCTATTTTCGATCCTTTCCAACTTCCGAATAACAGTCTTCACTTCTACCGGGAACTGGCTGATGTAATCACTATATTTATCATAAGTCCGAATATTTTTAAATCTTTCAGGATTCATCGTCAGGGATAAATTAATCTAATTGGTTTTGAACGATTTATAAAGTTTTTTTAGTTTTTTTCTCTTCATTAGTTAATTATTTTATTCTTTTTCCACTGGCTAAAATTAATAGCATCCTGAAATGTTTGCAAAGCTATTAAATAAATAACTCTACAAACACTTTAGGACGTTATTACTATTGCTAAAGTTTATTTTATTAATAATTGTTTTTTTTTTTTTAGATTTTATTAGTAATGCTTCTAGCATTTCAAGTTTCCATTTATTATTGGTTTGTTCAAGTGTAACTCCACACTGATTTAGCTTGGCTAGGAGCCTGTTTATCTGGAAATCTCGGCTCGTATCGTCTAGTCCTTCTCTGAGGGTTGTTACATTGAATCCTGTATGCTGAAAATGAATATCGAAGCCGCAGGCAGGAAGAAAAACAGACTCGTGAAACTCTAGTCTACAGAATTAATTTCACAAACTTACGTACAAATATTTTTACAAATATCGTTCAGTTCTTAATAAGTTTTCAAAGTCTCAAAACTCTCTTCCCAGACAACGGCAGACGGGCGGATGAGGAAGAGGAGTTACCTCTCTAGGGACGGCGATCTCCACACGATCTGTTATTCCCGAAATCAACAAGCAATCTCTTGAAAAACAACTCTGACTAATTTTCGCGCGACAGTAGTATATATAGTTAGGTATGTGGATGGGGTGGAAGTTCTCTAGCCAATCAGATATCGCCACGAAATAAACCCCAAGACTTTTGCGTGTGTGCAATTCCCGAATCTGGGATCTGAGTTCTACAGGCATACTAATTCCCATGACCCCCTAAGGTCAGATGTCAGTTCTGACATTCGACTTTGAGTTCACCAAGGCCAGACAATGTTATGCTTCAAGATTCCTGTCATCAACTTTCACTGCAAAATATATTTCTCTGGTTTCAAACAATATTTATTTTGACATGAAATAAAAAATATATATTTATATTCTCTATTTTAAATCCTCGGGGTATCTGGCGTCACCTGGGAACGACTAGCTATCTAGCATAGTCACTCGACCCCTCCCAGGCCCCTGGGGGGATTCTAAAGCTCCCCAATGAAGGATTACGTAACACAAGTAGAGATATGTTGTCCACTTAAATTTTACTAAATTGGGATAGAGGATAGAAATATTGGTTATTCAAGTGGTTCACTGTTTTCTATATTTAACCACTGAATGTTTTCTATATTTAACCACTGAACTAACCAACATTCTTAACCAACGGAAGTTGGAAAGGATCAAAAATATAATTAATAGACAAAAAACGTGTATTTTATTTTATGAAATATGCCATATATATATATATATATATTACACAGAAATCACCACTTATCAAGGCCCAGAGGCCACTCGAGAGTAAGGGTTAATGGGTATGCATTAGTCAATATGATTATAGCGTAGTAAACATAAGTAGTGGGATTGTTGTAAATTGGATAACTTAGAGAGACGGTTCATCAAGAACTTGTTTACATTGGACTTGAAGACAATCAGATTGTAGTCAACTGGAAAGCAGGCAATCGAAAGAGAGTTCCACATGCGTGCAGTTCTAAGAAAGAAGCTTTGTTCATGGAATCTGCATTTAGGTTTAGGCACAGTTAAAGAGTGTGGGAAATGATTGATGGTAGTTTTGGATTGATGAGTATTTTTCCTGAAAGTTTGGCGAGGGGAGACGATAAATTGAAGCTCAGATGAGCATTTGCCATGAAAATAACGATAAAGTAGAAATAGGCTTGCAACGTCTTTTCTGTGGGAAAGAGGTTGCAGGGAAAGAGAAAAGGGCATTTCCCACTAAGCTACGAAATCTATTTTGAACATTGTCAAGGCAGGATAAGCTGCTTCTATATGCATATATATATATATATATATATATATATATATATATATATATATATATATGTGTGTGTATATATATATATATATATATATATATATCAGAGCAAATAGTTAATAAAACATGTTAAAATCACTTGGAAAAAGAGTTAAAACATATTTAATCTGAAAAGGAAACACTTAATTAGTGGATAGTCCTTAATCCGCAGAGTTTCGAAGAAATACTTTCTTTCTCATCAGAGGGTAGGAATTAGCAAAATGCGGGAAATGCGGGATCGGATTTTGCATACAAAAGTATTTGATGAAACTGCAAGTAAGTCAAAGACCTTACTTGATAACAGAAAGTGAAGCAGAGGGAACATGGTGAAGAAAAAAGTGATTTCACGTGAATGGATAGTCAGGTTAAAGGTAAAGTTTCCAATTACGGTAAAATCCAAAAATGTAAGTCCAAGAAAGTTCATTTAATTTTCTATTCGCACAAGTAAAATCCAAGTAAATCGCGTAATTGGAAGATGGTCAAAAATAATCAAAAAGGCCGAAATCCGTGGAATAATTCACAAATATGTACAAGGAAAGGGGAAAAAATTCCAATAATATTAATAAAAGTAAAATAAGATATGCTTTTAACACGGCCGCCGAGAACAAAGTGTAATTTTAAAAAAATCAGTAAAGAAGAGAGAGAGAAAAAAAAGATTAAATGGTGATAGAATTAAATATAAATTAGAAAAGCAAATGTCAAAATGACCCAGACAAGATAACGTTAAACGGCGCGAATAATATAGGGCAAAAAAGAGGTCAACTGAAATGTACAGGTTATTACTTAAGAAAATTTCAGCAATAGTTATTAAAAGACACTAAATGGGAAAAATAAATAAAATAAATAAATAAATAAAATAAATAAATAAATAAATATAAAAATAAATATAAAATATAAAATAAAATATAAAATTTTAAGGGGACAGGATGGCCGGTATCTGAAAATTCTGGATAAAGCAAGTAAGTATGTAAGTAAATGCATATAGTAAAATATAAGTAAATATACATACAGGCTATGAATGTGTAAGTAGATTAACATAATTGATAGATAGGAATGTTTAAAGACTAAAACGGAAATTGCAGATAAAAAAACCGGTCAAGCAAAGAAAAAATAAAGAATTAAAATAAAGGATTATTAAGTTATAAAGTATTAAGAAAGTATGTAGAAAAAAAAAGATATTATATATATCTGAAAGGTTAAAGTAATAACTATGTAATTTCCAAATTACCATAATTAAATTTGGACTTATGTTTACAGAAAGAGATCAGTTCGTTTTTTTAATTTATTATATTGTTACTTTGAGGGAAAGTAATTATAGTTATAGCTTCGGTTGTGCAGAGGCGACATGACTTAGATTCTGGAGTATAAGACTTAAATTTTTTTATGATAGTCCATTTGATTGAAAAGGGGGTATTATTAGAGTTAAGTTTTATAATCAAAGTGGTTAGAGAAGTTCCTTGGTTATTATTAGAATTATGGTTGTTAAAAGAAGAAATGTAGTTTGATATTCTTTTTATAATCAATGGTGAAGTATCGCCGATATATGTATGTACTTTATTAAAAGCTCGAGGTCTGGTATTAATATTAACTTGCTGATTTGTATTAGTTAAATAGTTTGAATTTTGTTCATTGTATTCAACAAAGGGTGGGGCGGTGATAGTACGACGACTGTTTTGGGGGTGATAATGAGTGTTGTTAGTGTTAGGATGGCTGTTAGGAGCAATATTATTATTCTCATTATTATTATTATTATCATTATTATTATTATTATTATTAATATTATTATTATTATTGCTAGTTGTATGATTATATATATATATATATAATTTGTAAACAATTCAAATACCACAAGTAAATTTATAGCACATTCATATTATTTTTGTTATATATGGTACCTCTTACACGTGTTTGTTGAATGGTATACTAAACAACTCATCAAAAACCTATATAAATTCATAAGAAATTTGTTCAGAAAAGAACAGACGGTGGAAGTAGAAACGAATTCTTTAAAAGCCATTAGAACAAAAAAAATTTAAAAAGAAAAAAAATCTTTACTCATTGTAAGTTATCTATATAGGTTATTTATAGATCGTTCCAGGGAGAAAGTGCAATCTATTTTCATTGGGCTTAAATAGATCTGACAATTTAAAAAACATTTATATTATATATATGTATATACGTTAAAAGTATATATACTATACTATTAAAAGTATTATTTATTGTTGTCTTATAAAATAATATCTTCATTTTATATCAAGCAATAATCGAGCAGTTTATTGGATTCCTTTGTACTCATTAAAACCGGAAATTATACACAAATAAAGATAAAACGATATCCAAAAAAAATTCACATTGATAGAATTAAAACTGCGTTCATTTTCATAACGTGTCTCTAAAACTAAACTCAACAACATCAATGTTTAGCTTTACGCATGCGTGTCTCAAGCTATTTTCTTTCTAAAACAATACATTTTCATAAAGCAATGTGAATTAAACAGCCTCGAGTATTTCTATAAAATTTACGAGACAAGTTTCTAGACTCGTAAACAAACTTAGCATGATAAAATGTAATTTTTCATTGTTTTCATCACTTGAATTTCTTAATGATTGCTTTATGTAGGTCGGAACTCGCGCTCTTTGACGAACATAAAATTCAAATAGCCATTATTGGAAACTCACAAATAGTTATGTAATTTTTTTTTTCGCAAAACTCAATAATATATGTGTTGTGCGTGTGATAAAAACAATTCTTTTATATGTTTCAAATCAATCTACATGAGAATCAATCTAAACTTTATATGAATAAATAAATTCTAAATAAATCTAAATATTTGCAAAAACATACTTATGTTTTATTTTAGTATTTGTGAAAACCCATGAATTATTTTAGCTTTAAATTTGTTTCTATGAAATAATTATCAATGTTAACGTACTCGTATTCCTTCTGAAGGCAGTCATTGAATTATCTGCCCTTGGTTTTTTATTTTTAAAAAAATCTGCTGATTTGGGAGGAATTTCGGTTCTATTGCATTTTTTAATTATTATTTTCTGCGGCTAATAAGAGCACATGGGGTTTTTATATCTCGTCGGGAGGCCATTTGATGAAACTATCCATTCACGTGAAATCACTTTTTCTCCACCATATTCCCACTGCTTCACTTTTTGTTATCAAGTAAGATCTTTGACTTACTTGCAGTTTCATCAAATACTTTTGTATGCAAAATCCGATCCCGCATTTTGCTAATTCCTACCCTCTGATGAGAATGAAAGTATTTCTTCGAAACTCCGCGGATTAAGGACTATCCACTTATTAAGTGTTTCCTTTTCAGATTAAATATGTTTTAAACTCTTTTTCCAAGAGTTTTTAACATGTTTTATAAACTGTTTGCTCTTATTATAAGCTCTATCTCCTATTTGGTTTTATCGAGCTTTTACATCTGGTTGAGATTACTTTATAACTATTAATTTTCTAATATTTATAATATACTTTAATTTTATCATCTTGAATCATTTGATAAATTTAATTGTAATTTTATATATATATATATATATATATATATATATATATATATCTTTTTATAAAGTAATAGGGTTCGTGTGTTTCTGTCTGTGTGTACAGCTCTCCACCATCAACGAAATATAAAGGAGGTAAGAGGGTAGATCTCTCCTGGTAGAGAAACATTAGAACCCATTTTAGGATGTTTCTGTTATAGGAGACATAAGAATCTTTGCCTAATTTCTTTATATACTATTCTACAAACCACCCCCATATCGAATGACTTATGCTCATTTGCATATCACATTATATTAAATCTCTTTAACTAATTACCTCGACCTTATTACATATTGGAAATATTCTAATCATTTCAACTATATTTTAATCATTTCAACTATATTTTAATCTATTTAACATTTAATCTATCTTCTATCTTCTATCTATCTATATCTATATCTATATCTATCTTCTATATATCTATAAAAACAGAGATGTGTGTGTGCCACAGACGATTTCTGATTGGTTAATCCAATAATCACATCTCCTAAAAAACAATCGTTTCTACGCTCTTACTTTTACCATAAAATATTATGGCTTTATTTATTGTCCATCTTGGAAGGGTTTAATTTTTTAATAACTTGTTATTTACAAATTAAAAAAATACGAAACTATTATACGAAACTAAACTACACGAAATACGCGCACACACGCACACACACACGTTCACTACCGTCACGTTGTTATGGCAACCAAACCCGCTGACTTCTTTTTCTCATTTCACTCGTGGTCTTAAATTCATTTCGGGTTTGTATTACTGTACACATAGATTCGAATAAGTTGCCAAAAAACAAATATATAACAAATAAATGTTATCAAAGGCAAATTTTTCGTGTTTTTATTCAATTTAACATGTTTATTCAGCTCGAAAAGCATACAGTGTTTACCGATGTATTGGAAAATTCAAGATGGCGGCCGATTCTCTCTTTAACACGGTAAGTTTGGAAAAAGGTGTAATAAATAAAAAACCGGTTAAAATACTGTTAAAAACTCGCTCAATATATGTTACCGTGACATAGGTTGACATATATTCGGCGGGTTTTTAATAGTATTTTGTATAGTTTTTTATTTATAACACCTTTTCCCAAACTTACGGTGTTAAAGAATGTGTGAGACGCCATCTTGAATTTTCCAACACATCGGTAAACACTGTATTCTTTTCGAGCTGAATAAACATGTTAAATTGAATAAAAACACGAAAAATATATCCAGTTTTTATCGGTTTTTTACCTTCTCTGCAGAAGTACAAAAAAAAACAAACAAAAAAAAACGGAAGGTACTTTTACAGAATGTTAAACTAACCCTAACCGATGTTTTATGTTTAGTTTAGGAAAAGTCAGAAGAAATAAAAGTCATTATTGCATGAAATATACGTATTTAGTTGAAGTATTGTTTATGTCAATTCTTTCGAAGAAATTTAGCAAGAATACCTGTAAACCAGGAAATCGGTAAAATGTCATCATGGATGAATACTTGTCTATTATAATTTCTACCCTTGACAAAAACTTAGCCATAACAAAAGAGATTTATTGTTCAGATTGTTTTTGAGATTGATTTCTAAAAAGATATTTTATAAATAAAATCGACTTTAAAATTAAAGACTTAAATTACAATAATTGAATTTAAACATTCTTATTTCAATATTTGGCACATAACACCTGCAAAAATGATCACAATGTCAGGATTTCATTTCATTTCAGAATCGATGGCAAATACTAATATTTAACATTAGTTTATCATTTAAGCCGATAAAAAGCCCCTTTTTTCCGAGTCATAAAAGGATTTGGAGTTTCCTAATCAACTTTTCGGGTGCAGTTGCACGCTCTCAAAATAACTAAAGTGTTGGCTTTTAAAAAATTGGTTCATAAACAGGTTTAGTTTTAATAAAAAAAAAATTTTTTTTTTTAAATCGCTTTGGTAATTAGATATGTCGTATGGTTATCCCTAATCGCTGAATAAAACCGCTAACGAGTTGAATGATTACGACATAAAATTAAACTCGGGTTCCTGAAACGGAAACTTCGTTTGTTTTTGTTTTTTTCTTATCAATATATTTACATTGTTATTTTGTTTTCAATCATTCAGACAGTTTTCTTTTTCAAGTAATCCAAGTTACAAAATTCCCACTGTTTACTATGCTAAAATCACAATGACTAATGTATACCTATTAACCCTTATCCTTGAGTGGCCTCTGGGCCTTGATAAGTGGTGACACCCATGTAAAAAAAAAAAAAAAATCACTCGAACAGTTTTCTTTTTATAATGTACAGTTTTAAAAGTTTAAAAACTATATAGTTTTTACTTCAGGAAAATTAATGGGTCAGTTTTTACGATGTGCCCTGTTAAAATACTGTTAAAAACTCGCTCAATATATGTTACCGTGACATAGGTTGACATATATTCGGCGGGTTTTTAATAGTATTTTGTATAGTTTTTTATTTATAACACCTTTTCCCAAACTTACGGTGTTAAAGAGGGTGTGAGACGCCATCTTGAATTTTCCAACACATCGGTAAACACTGTATGTTTTTCGAGCTGAATAAATATATTACATTGAATAAAAACACAAAAAAGATATCCAGTTAGGTAGAAAAGTAACTTATCTTGCCTTCGATAACATTTATTTATATATTTGTTTTTGACTATTTTTTTCGAATCTATGTGTACAGTAATCTTGCCAGGATGCGGAGGAAAATGAATGAAGGGGGAGGGGAATAAAATAAAAACATTTTGGAAACAGAGTAAGTTTGAAAGAATTGCTTTGCACAGAAAGAAATTAATGAAAAAATAAAATTAAATTTCTTTTCTTTCTTGATTTTTTTTTTAGTTTTTTATGAAAAAGGAAGTCAAAATTAAGACTATAAAAAACAATTTTTATTAAGAGCGAACCTCAGTCGTCAGGTCTGTAAAAAAAAGACGTGGAATAATAAATGTTTTCTAATACAAATTGTTTTTACTTATGTGTTCATTTGTCTCTTTGAAGTTCGTTTGTTTAATATATCGGTTTGCAATATAATTTTGTCATTCTGTCAGACTCAAATTTTAAAGCTATATATCTATAAAAGGGAAAGTGTGTGTGTGTGTGTGTGTGTGTGTGTGTGTGTGTGTGTGTGTGTACATTTCCCTACGAAATAACTCTGTCAATTTTTAGTCTACAGACTCGAAATTTGATATACAGGGTACTGAGATTTGGAAAAATCTATGTGATCGGTTTTTAGTCAGAAATTTGGCGATTAAGGGGTCAAAGTTCAACGATTTGAGCTTTGAGAACTCTACCAAACTTCTCCGACAATTTTGGGTCTATACACTTTAAATTTTAGATATAGCTTCCGTGGACATGGATCTAACTTAATAACTTGATTTGAGCCCAAAACAATAAATTTTCAGGGGTCATAATAGGGGTCAAAGTTTAAAAAATTACCCCCTTTTTTTTTTGCTCAGCATACACCTCCAAACACCCGGGCAACGCCGGGCACCCATGCTAGTATATATATATATATATATATATATATATATATATATATATATATATATATATATATATATATATATATATATATATATATATATATATATAAAATATGTTAATTAGCCGGATAGTTCGTTCTTTGAACATCAATTTTGTTGTTGTTTTTATACTGGTTTTTAGTGGTACAAAATGTTATTAAAGTTTTAAAATAGATAAGTGGATTCATTATTAGGATTATGAGAAAGATCAATAGGGAAAAAACTAACTAAAAGAAATATATACAGGAGAAAAATAGTCAAAAGACTATTCGACTAAAAAAAAGAACCTCGAGGAACCTTTCGACCGACCCTTTTCAAGAGATGACGTCGATAGCGATTAAAATAAAACAATTTACACATAATTGAAAATGGAGGCGAGGGGAGGGGTGAAACAAAAAAATAAAACTACATCGGGAGAATTAAATGAATGAATCACCCGTGATATGTCGTCCATATTTCAGAACTCGAGATGGGAAAAAAATTTAACTTATCTGCAAATAAGTGCAGAAACAAGGAATATTGACGCAATGTAGGCATTTTTTCTTCTTTTTGGGGTGGTTAATCAGAGCTCTTTAAAAGTGTCTAATTTATGCAACAGCTCCTTTCGCCTACAGAGCGATGGTCTGCGCATTAGTACACTTATAGTGAGATGATGTTTGGAACGGGCCCTATGTACAATGCGAAAACAGACAGTCGACCGAATACGCTTCACCACATGCTTTATACAAGTGCGCATCAATTAATAACTCATGAATTGGTTAGTGCCCGGATGTGCTCCGTAAATGTCCAGATGTGTTCTGTGAACGCCCGGATTTGTTCAACAATGTGCTTATTCTAGACCCCCGGGACTTTTGAAAACACGCAGGGACATGCTGTGCCAATCTGACTCCCAGACGTTGAAACGTACGACCCACGTAGTCAGCATCGCACTGACATTTAAATTGGTATACAACTAAACTTTTTTATAGGAAGTCTTATGGGAAGTGCATCTTTCTTAAAAGCTGGGACGGCAGTGATCTTTCTCATCATTCTAATAATGACTCCACTTATCCTTTTTAAAACTTTGATATATATATATAAGTGTGTGTGGGTATATATATATATATATATATATATATATATATATATATATATATATATATATATATATATATATGACTGTGTGTGAGGATTATATTTTATATTTAATCTATGAAATTAAGCAAACCTAAAAGCAATTTAATATAAAAGTTCATATTTTATTCTGTATCGATTCCTTCTTTAGAACATTGATGTATGTTATTACAAACAATAATTTCTTTCTATTGTACTTTTTTCATAATTACAACCTACCCAGTTCTGAACATTTTTGCGCGGGGAAAAATGAGATTCCGTAATATAGGCTGGAAATACCGAATACTTCACGAAACTGAATACATCGAACCATGCTTTTGATGAAGGATACCAATGCTACGATTTTGCATTGTTTCAAAGTCAAAATTAAATTCACATGTGGATCGGTTTATGGAGTTCCTTTGTAGTCTGTTTGAAGTGGGTAGTCTGAATTGGGACAACACTTTAAGTTGTTTCAAATTAGAAGACTTCACTGACCTAAGACAACAAAAACAATTTAGATTCTGGTTATGTAAATCTTCGATTTTCAAATAAAAAATACAATAAAAATACAATAAGAATAAGAAAAGGTGAACAGGACACAAATAAGAGTCGTATTAAAAGCAGGATCGAACTTAGTATACTTTTTTCCACAAAACTTTTGTTGGTGCCTTTTTATAACTATTTTTTATTCATGCGTATCTCCTGGCAACGTGTTTCGACTCGGTGAACTGTTTATTCTTCCTCAATTGAACTGTGAACAAAGAAAGGAAGAAAAATATTTATTCAAAACGAAGTAGTCGGTTGGAATGGCTCGTTCTTTTGTTTGATCTGTCATTTCAAACTGACGCGAACTTCCGAATCATTCCGAAGATGATCGATCGGTTTTGGTGCACAGGCCTTCCTTTATGCCGTTTACAATGTATGCATTTATGGTGCTGGGGTTAGGGTTTCGATCCTCTGCACAAGTGCATAAAATAAGAACGCAAAAATGTCGTTTGCTCACACGTGTGCCGACAATTTAGGGATAGAAGCTTGTAGCAATTAAAATTTTAAGCCATTAAAACATGTTCACTCTTATAAGTCCATCATAATTTCTGTTCAATCTCGAAAGACAATTGATATCTTATGTAACAGTGGTTACGCGTGTAATTGTGAATCAAAGGTTGGGCAATCATTAACCGCGCTTTTTCTGAGTTGACACTGCCTGATTTCAATGGCAAAGAGAAGACCAGAATGACTGGAAATCGCGTTAAGTGGAGAACACATACAGCACCTGGTATTCACTACTAGTCACCCATTTTAGTACTGACTAGGCTGAACGTTGCTTAATTTCGTTAATCTAACGTTAACCGGTGTGCCAAGGCAAGTATGCCGTATATTTTATAAGTATGCAAGGAAATATACAATGCATCTGATGACAGTCACTTTAGAAAGAAACTAAACAACTTGTGGCTCGTTGGTTCCGTGTTTGTTATATATTATGAAACTTTTGAAAATTCCAAAATATTTTCACAAATATTTTGGAATTCTTACTAATGGCTGCTGGTGGTGGTTTCAAACAAACATATGCTCCACAGACTTTAAGTACGATAGTAGACCGATCACTTGTGACGCGATGGGTCAGTATTTGTCACGTATATTATTTAAAAATAAAACAAGGTTTGTGATGTTATTCACTTTCAAATAATAAATTGTTTTTTCTAGATGATTTGTTTTGTCCGCTCCTCCCCTTCTTTTATCCACTGCAATATTTTAAGTTATAAATCTATTATATTTTTTACGAGAATATCTTGCCTTTTTCTTTTCCGGTTTGAACAACTAGTCCCTTACTTTTCCACGTTTAAGCTAAACCATATTACTTTTCATGTTCGCATTTTTCTATGTGGCAATTAGAATTTTAAACTATTAAAAACGTGTTCACTCTTATGTCCTTCATAGTTTCTGTTCAATCTCGAAAGACAATGAATACCCCATGTAACAGTGGCTACGAGTGTAATTGTGAATCAAGGGTTGTGCAATCATTAACTGTGCATCATTTTTCAAATCTTCCAGTAAATTAACTTGTTCTTTGTTTAATTTCAGTCTTATTTTCCCCCATAAACATAACATACACGTATGTAATAACAATGTACGACACTCGTCTGCTTTCAATAAAATCTCACCAGTTATCTCCCTTCATTCTTTCATTTTTCTATTTCACTTGTTACTTCTCTTTTTGCGAGAGCATTGAATTGGTAGCAATAGTAGTCGCTGAAGCGAAGTGGTTACTATGGAAACCAGTCATAAAATCCGTCGCTAAATGTACACGTGTGTCAAATAATGAAGCTAAATAAACACGTGTGTCAACTAATGAAACTAAATATACATGTGTGTCAACTAATGAAACTAAATTTACATGTGTGTCAACTAAATCAGTAAATATACATGTGTGTCAACTGATGAAACTAAATTTACATATGTGTCAACTAATGAAACAAAATTTACATGTGTGTCAACTAATGACACAAAATTTATATGTGTGTCAACTAATGAAACTAAATTTACATGTGTGTCAACTAATGACACTAAATGTACATGTGTGTCAACTAATGACACTAAATTTACATGTGTGTCAACTAATGAAACTAAATATACACGTGTGTCATGTAATGAAACTAAATATACATGTGTGTCAACTAATGAAACTAAATATACACGTGTGTCATGTAATGAAACTAAATATACATGTGTGTCAACTAATGAAACTAAATATACATGTGTGTTAAGTAATGAAACTAAATATACATGTGTGTAAAGTAATGAAACTAAATTTACATGTGTGTCAACAAATGAAAATAAATATACATGTGTGTCAACTAATGAAACTAAATTTACATGTGTGTCAACTAATGTAACCAAATATACATGTGTGTCAACTAATGAAACTACATTTACATGTGTGCAAAGAAATGACACTAAATATACATGTGTGTAAACTAATGAAACTAAATATACATGTGTATCAACTAATGAAACTTAATATACATGTGTGTCAACTAATGAAACTAAATATACATGTGTGTCGACTAATGAAACCAAATATACATGTGTGTCAAGTAATGAAACTAAATGTACATGTGTGTAAACTAATGAAACTAAATATACATGTGTGTCAACAAATGAAACCAAATATACATGTGTGTCAACTAATAACACTAAATTTACATGTTTGTACACTAATGAAATTAAATATACATATTTGTCAACTAATAAAACTAAATTACATGTGTGTCAACTAATGAAACTAAATATACATGTCTGTCAACTAATAATTCTAAATATACATGTGTGTCAACTAATGAAACTAAATTACATGTGTGTAAACTAATAAAACTAAATTTACATGTGTGTCAACTAATGAAACTAAATATACATGTCTGTCAACTAATAATTCTAAATATACATGTGTGTCAACTAATGAAACTTAATTTACATGTGTCTCAACTAATAGAACTAAATATACATGTGTTACAACTAATGAAACATACTTTACATGTGTGTCAACTAATGAAACTAAATATACATGTCTGTCAACTAATAATTCTAAATATACATGTGTTACAACTAATGAAACATACTTTACATGTGTGTCAACTAATAAAACAAAATTTACATGTGTGTAAAGTAATGACACTAAATATTCATGTGTGTAAGGTAATTAAACTAAAAATACACGTGTGTCAACTAATTACATTAGATATACATCTGTGTCAACTAATGAAATAAATAAACACGTGTGACAACTAATGAAATAAAATATATATTTGTCTCAACTATTGACTATAAATATTCATTGTGTTTACTAATGAAATAAAATATACATGTGTGTCAACTAATGAAACAAAATATACATGTGTGTCAACTTACTTTACATGTGTGTCAACTAATAAAACTAAATTTACATTTGTGTCAAGCAATGAATCTAAAATACATGT
This sequence comes from Euprymna scolopes, assembly GCF_053919585.1. Lineage (NCBI taxonomy): Eukaryota > Metazoa > Mollusca > Cephalopoda > Sepiida > Sepiolidae > Euprymna > Euprymna scolopes. Next base: position 69,651,500 of record NC_136510.1, read on the forward strand.
GTGTACACTAATGAAATTTAATATATATGAGTGTCAAGTAATGAAATTAAATACATATGTCTCAACTAATGAAACTAAATATACATGTATGTCAACTAATAAAACTAAATTTACATGTGTGTCATGTAATGAAACGAAATGTACATGTGTGTCAACTAATGAAATCAAATGTACATGTGTGTAAAGTAGTGAAACTAAATATACATGTGTGTAACCTAATGAAACTAAATATACATGTGTGTCAAATAATGAAACTAAATAAACACGTGTGTACAATTAATAAAACTAAATATACATGTGTGTCAACAAATGAAACGTAATATACATGTGTGTCAACTAATGAAACTAAATATATATGTGTGTCAACTAATGAAACTAAATTTACATGTGTGTAAACTAAATAATTACATATACATGTGTGTCAACTAATGAAACTAAATGTACACGTGTGTCAACAAATTAAACTAAATATACATGTGTGTAAACTACTGAAGCAAAATAGACATGTGTATACACTAATGAAACTAAATATAAATGTGTGTCAACTAATGAACCTAAATTCACATGTGTGTCAACTGAATAATTAAATATACATGTGTGTCAACTAATGAAACAAAATTTACATGTGTGTAAACTAATGAAACTAAATTTATATGTGTGTCAACTAATGAAACTAAATATACGTGTCAACTAATGAAACTAAATATACATGTGTGTCAACTAATGAAACTAAATATATCTGTGTGTAAACTAATGAAACTAAATTTACATGTGTGTAAACTAATGAAACTAAATTTACATGTGTGTAAACTAATGAAACTAAATTTACATGTGTGTAAAATAATGAAACTAAATTTACATGTGTGTAAACTAATGAAACTTAATATACATGTGTGTCAACTAATGAAACTAAATATACATGTGTGTAAACTGATGAAACTAAATATACATGTGTGTAAACTAATGAAACTAAATATACATGTGTGTAAACTAATGAAACTAAATTTATATGTGTGTAAACTAATGAAACTAAATTTACATGTGTGTAAATTAATGAAACTAAATTTACATGTGTGTAAACTAATAAACCTAAATATACATGTGTGTAAACTAATGAAACTAAGTATACATGTGTGTAAACTGCTGAAACTAAATATACATGTGTGTCAACTAATGAAACTAAAATTAAATGTGTCAACTAATGAAACTAAATTTACATGTGTGTCAACTAATGAAACATTATTAACATGTGTGTCATCTAATGAAACTACATAAAATGTTTGTAAACAAATGAAACTAAATGTACATGTGTGCCGAGTAATGAAATTAAGTTTAAATGTGTGTCAACTAATGAAACTAAACATACACGTGTGTCAACTAATGAAACTAAATGTACATGTGTGTCAACTAATGAAACTAAATAGACATGTGTGTACAAAAATGAAACTAAATTTACATGCGTGTAAATTAATGCAATAAATATACATGTGTGTACACTTATGAAATAAAATTTACATTAATGTAAAAAAATGAAACTAAATATACATGTGTGTCAACAAATGAAACTAAATATATATGTGGGTCAATTAATGAAACTAAATATACATATGTGTAAACTAATGAAATTTAATATACATGTGTGTCAAATAATGACACTAAATATACACGTGTGTCAACTAATGAAACTAAATTTTCATGTGTGTCAACTAATGACGCTAAATATACACGTGTGTCATGTAATGAAACTAAATATACATGTGTGTCAACTAATGAAACTGAATATACATGTGTATCAACTAATGAAACTAAATGTACATGTATGTCAACTAATGAAACTAAATATACATGTGTGTCAACAAATGAAACTAAATATACATGTGTGTCAATTAATGAAACTAAATATACATGTGTGTCAACAATTGAAACTAAATATACATGTGTGTCAACTAATGAAACTAAATTTACATGTGTGTCAACTAATGAAACTAAATTTACATTTGTGTCAATTAATGAAACTAAATATACATGTGTGTCAACAATTGAAACTAAATATACACGTGCGTCAACTAATGAAACTAAATTTACATGTGTGTCAATTAATGAAACTAAATATACATGTGTGTCAACAATTGAAACTAAATATACATGTGTGTCAACTAATGAAACTAAATATACATGTGTGTCAACTAATGAAACTGAATATACATGTGTGTCAACTAATGAAACTAAATATACATGTGTGTCAACTAATGAAACTAAATATACATGTGTGTCAACTAATGAAACTAAATTTACATTTGTGTCAACAAATGAAACTAACTATACATGTGTGTCAGCCAATGAATCTAACTTTACATTTGTGTCAACTAATGAAACTAAATATACATGTGTGTAAACTAATGAAACTAAATGTACATGTGTGTAAAAAATGAAACTAAACTTACATGTGTGTAAACTAATGAAACTAAATTTACATGTGTGTAAACTAATGAAATTAAATATACATGTGTGTATACTAATGAAACTAAATTTACATGTGTGTCAACTAATGAAACTAAATATATAGGTGTGTCAACTAATGAAACTACATTTAAATGTGTGTCATGTAATCAAACTAAATTTACATGTGTGTCAACTAATTAAATTAAATTTACATGTGTGTCAAGTAATGAAACTAAATTTACATGTGTGTACACTAATAAAACTTAATTTACATGTGTGTCAACTAATAAAACTAAATTACTATGTGTGTCAACTAATAAAACAAAATTTTCATGTGTGTCAACTAATAAAACTAAATTTACATGTGTGTCAACTAATAAAACTAAATGTAATGTGTGTCAACTTATGAAACTAAATATACATGTGTGTCAACTAATGAAATTAAATTTTAATGTGTGTCAACTAATGAAACTAAATATACATGTGTGTCAACTAATGAAACTAAATATACATGTGTGTCAACTAATGAAACTAAAGATACCTGTGTGTCAACTAATAAAACTTAATTTACATGTGTGTCAACTAATGAAACTAAATATACATGTGTGTATACTAATGAAACTAAATATACATGTGTTTCAACTAATCAAGCCAAATATACATGTGTGTCAACTAATGAAACTAAATATACATGTGTGTCAACTAATGAAACAAAATTTACATGTGTGTCAACTAATGAAACTAAATATACATGTGTGTTAACTAATAAAAGTAAATATACATGTGTGTCAACTACTGAAACTAAATATAACTGTGTGTCAACTAATGAAACTAAATTTACATGTGTGTCAACTAATGAAACTAAATACACATGTCTGTTAACTAATGAAACTACATTTACATGTGTGCAAAGTAATGAAACTAAATATACATGTGTGTTAAGTAATGAAACTAAATATACATGTCTATCAACTAATGAAACACAATATACATGTGTGTCAACTAATGAAACTTAATATACATGTGTGTCAACTAATGAAACTAAACATACATGTGTGTCAACTAATGAAACTAAATATACATGTGTGTCAACTAATGAAACTAAATATACATGTGTGTAAACTAATGAAACTAAATTTACATGTGTGTCAACTAATGAACCTAAATGTACATGTGTGTCAACTAATGAAACACTATATACATGTGTGTCAACTTATGAAACTAAATATACATGTGTGTCAACTAATGAAACTGAATGTACATTTGTGTCAACTAATTAAACTAAATGTACATTTGTGTCAACTTATGAAACTTAATGTACATTTTTGTCAACTTATGAAACTAAATGTACATTTGTGTCAACTAATGAAACTAAATATACATTTGTGTCAAGTAATGAAACTAAATGTACAGGTGTGTCAACTAATGAAACTAAATATACATGTATGTCAACTAATGAATCTAAATATACATGTGTGTCAACTAATGAAACTAAATATACATGTGTGTCAACTAATGAAACTAAATATACATGTGTGTAAACTAATGAAACTAAATATACATGTGTGTCAAATAATGAAACTTAATGTACATGTGTGTCAACTAATGAACCTAAATATACATGTGTGTCAACTAATGAAACAAAATGTACATGTGTGTAAACTAATGAACCTAAATATACATGTGTGTCAACTAATTAAACTAAATATACATGTGTGTACACTAATGAAACTAAATATACATGTGTGTCAAGCAATGAATCTTAATATACATATGTGTAAACTAATGAAACTAAATATATATGAGTGTCAAGTAATAAAACTAACCACAAATTTGTGTCAACTAATAAAACTAAATATACATGTGTGTAAACTAATGAAACTAAATTTACATGTGTTTCAACTAATAAAACTTAATGTACACGTGTGTAAACTAATGAAACTAAATATACATGTTTTCACGTAATAAAACTAAATTTACATGTGTGTCAACTAATTAAACGTAATTTACATGTGTGTCAAATAATGAAATTAAATAGACATGTGTGTCAAATAATAACACTAAGTTTACATGCGTGTAAACTTATGACATTAAATATACATGTTTGTACACTAATGAACCTAAATTTATATGTGTGTCAACTAATGAAACTAAATATACATGTGTGTCAACTAATGACACTAAATATACATGTGTGTCAACTAATGAAACTAAATATACAGGTGTGTAAACTAATGAAACTAAATATATCTGTTTCAAATAATGACACCAAATATACATGTGTGTCAACTAAATAATATAATATACATGTGTGTAAACTAATGAAACTAAATATACATGTGTGTCAACAAATGAAACTAAATTTACATGTGTGTCAACTAAAGAAATTAAATATACATGTGTGTCAACAAATGAAACTAAATTTAAATGTGTGTCAAGTAATGAAACTAAATATACATGTGTGTCAACTAATGAAACTAAATGTACATGTTTGTCAACTAATGAAACTAAATATACATGTGTGTAAACTAATGAAACTAAATATACATGTGTGTCAACTAATGAAACTAAATATACATGTGTGTCAACTAATGAAACTAAATATACATGTGTGTAAACTAATGAAACTAAATTTACATGTGTGTCAACTAATTAAACTAAATATACATGTGTGTAAACTAATGAAACTAAATTTACATGTGTGTCAACTAATGAAACTAAATTTACACATGTTTTTCAACTAATTAAACTAAATTTATACGTGTGTGCTTACTAATGAAATTTAATGTACATGTGTGTCAACTAATGAAACTAAATATACATGTGTGTCAACTAATGAAACTAAATGTACATGTTTGTCAACTAATGAAACTAAATATACATGTGTGTCAACTAATGAAACTAAATATACATGTGTGTCAACTAATGAAACTAAATATACATGTGTGTCAACTAATGAAACTAAATATACATGTGTGTAAACTAATGAAACTAAATTTACATGTGTGTCAACTAATTAAACTAAATATACATGTGTGTAAACTAATGAAACTAAATTTACATGTGTGTCAACTAATGGAACTAAATGTACACATGTTTTTCAACTAATTAAACTAAATTTATACGTGTGTGCTTACTAATGAAATTTAATGTACATGTGTGTCAACTAATGAAACTAAATATACATGTGTGTCAACTAATGAAACTAAATTTATACGTGTGTGTCAACATTGCAACTTGTGTAATCATTTTTAATAGTCATTCTGCTTCAGCATTTAATAACTTTGAAAGTGTGAATATGCTACAAAACCTTATTGTCATGTTTTGAACAGTGCTAAACTGAATTGTTGCACTTGCATGTTAGTAAAAATTACAAGAAAAATACTCGTCCCAGAAGTGGTAAAATTAATTTTCCAAACAGACCAGTTTGACACCATTGTGATATCTCGCTAGGAAGATTCAAATCAAGATATGATGCTATTAGACTTTAGAATCCTTATCCTTATTTGGATCAAAACCATTACATGATTGCGTTTGAGTCTAAAACTTAAGGATTAAGCTTGAGGGGACTTGAGCGGAAATTCAGATTATCTTGCTTGACTGGTGTCTATTGATTATTTCTATAAATATGAATAGAATTCAATGTAAATCTGAATATTGGAACCTTTAAATGGTAAATTATTTTCATATCATTCCCACTAAAATCGTTTTAAAATACTACAAAGAAACTGCAATGCGAGGAATATTTATTTCTGATATTTAATATCTGCTCCTTATTGTAAAAATTTCATAAAAATCTGAAATATTTTAACTATCATTAAAAGCTACCACCCCTTTTTACCTTTTTTTGCATAAAACTAAATTAAACTAAATATAATCCACATTTGCATCCCTTACGCCTAGTAGTTGTGTTCCAAAATTCCCAATGATCGGTCAATTATTTTTAAAATGAACCATAAGGATACAAATAGATAAACATATACACGCACCTAACTTTCTATGAATAAACACGTGCCATTTCAGATATTCATTTATATAGTTTTCCAAATTATGTTTTGTACTGATGTTCACATGATGTAATGAGTTAAAACATTCGGTTTATAATCCATAATTTTAAGGTTCGAACCTGACAGAGAACACTTCGGAGGACACACATGCTTTAACTTTATTATACGATCGAGTATTACTAGCTTAAGCAGCCGTCTTCATTGAGTAACACATGACAACTATAACCTAAAATTTTAACGTAGCCGTTATTTGTTTTTGCTGTGCAGTTACAATTCAAACCTCTCGGACCCACACGCTGTCCGGACCCGTCGCAGAGGAACAAAGAAAGCAAAGAAATAAAAAAAAAAATTTAAGTGCAAATGAAATGCAATTATTCATGATTCTTTCAAAACAACGCATTTCATTATATTTCCAACGTTTTTTTTCGCACACACGTGTTTTTTTTTTAAGTTTCTGTCGCCTCCCACCCTCGCGCTTGTGCTTGCCAGTGCTTTCTCGCCCTCGTATTTATACAGCCATCTTCCGGACGCACACTTTGCTTCTCCCTCGATCAGGTAGAGTATTTTTCTCTCCTTTTCTTGTAGCACAAGATCGCGCTAATTTGCATAATGCTTCAACGGCTGATGTTAATATTTTCACTAGCCAGCTATCCTTCTGCTGCTGATGATTTTCTCACACGTACCCAAACGCGCTCTGTTACAAAGTGACAAGCCTTAATTCTTTGTGTTAGCTTTAGTTAAAAAGTATTGTTTAGCATTATTATATGACTTACCTAAAAAAGAAAAAGAGTCTTTCTTTCTTTAAATCTCAACAGGGTCATAAAAAAACTATTAGAGAATGTATGAATCAACAGACAGGGTGCGACATAAGTAACGGTTTTTTTTTTCTTGTAATGCCTAAATTTATATAATGCAGAACATTCAATTTTACTGAACAAAAACTTATGAAAATAGACTTAGAATTTAACATGCTTGATTACAGTGAAAAGAAAATGTTTCATTGAAATTGTTTACTAAATATCATTGTCAAAAAATAGAATAAAAAGTGCGTTCGCAGTCTGTATATTAAAATCAAGGGAAATACATCGATAGTTAAGAAAGAGATGATTGATTTGTGTAGTTAATTACGTTTTATGAATAATTAGAAAAAATAAAATGGATTGTTTTTAAACCACAACACACTCCCAGAATTAAGGAATATTTTACCTTGTATTTTATTAAATTATTTAAAAAAAAAAAAAACTTAGAAATACAAACGTCGATTACTTCACATTTAATATGGTAATAGACAACTGAAATACACATTCCACGGCGTAATTAAATCTTTTAATTAGTATAACACTCTAGATATCCCAAAATGTGCTACAGGTCATAAAACCTCCCAAATCACTTAATCATAAATTGACATCGTTAAAACTCTGCGAAAGGAGGAGGGGGAGATATAGAGATTTAGATTACACTACTAATCTCTCTCTCTCTCTCTCTCTCTCTCTCTCTCTCTCTATATATATATATATATATATATATATATATATATATATATATATACATACAGAATGACACTATATATATATATATATATATATATATATATATATATATATATATATATAATATATATATATATATATATAGATAAAGTTACCTTGTCTGTCTGTTTAATGCTGGAGAGTTATGTTTTGGTTTCGATTCTAGCTGAAAGTTATATTTTTATTTTATTTTTTAACTTTTGAAATCACTACTCTATACTGGGCATACTATAATAATAAAGACTATATTGGCTCTGAAATAATGAATACGGAGTCTAAATGAATTCCAATACCATATTTAAGTGGCGGCTACTACTACATATTGGATACAATATAATAATCAATAGAAAATTGGCTTTGTAATAATAAATACGAAATCTGCATGAATTAAAGTATTTTACGACCGGGCAACATTTGCTAGTGTTAATATAAAGAGGTGTTTATAGAAATGGTTGCCATCTGCGTTGTGATGCCAATTTCTTGTTTAAATCGATTATTTTCACCTCAGCCATCTATATCTAAAATCTAAATCAGCTGCAGCTGCATCACCTTTCCACCCTGCCACAGTATGGAGACAAAAGAAAAAGTTAAAAAAAAACATTTTTTTTTTCAAGTTTATTTACGACTAATTCAGTCAAAAACTTACAATACGCCATTAGTTTAAACGCCAGACAAACGCTAACGAATCAGCCAGGATAGTTGCTGCCAATTTGTCCGTCTCACATTCGGCTAATATAAAAGCATTTCTCAGAATAGAAACAGTTATTATTAAGGTTGGAAGGAAATTTCAGGCAGGCTAAAATTAAACATAAAAAAATGTAAGCCATAAAAAACGATTTCAATAAAAATTACGTTGATATATAATATGAATTAAATTATATATATTTTTGACATGTAACATGAATTCTGTCAGTATTGAATAAAATTGTCTAGGGTTTTGTTACAAAGCGTGGATAACAAAATACGTTGGTCTGATGATGTCTCGGAGTGTTGTCTCTTAGAAATCGTCTTTGTGATCATCTGTGTCTTGTCGTAACTTCTCCACATTATATGAAGTATTTTGCAGTTATACCATGGAAACGTTGATAACCCCAAAACTATTTATCCTATTAGGCTTAAATTTTGGATAGTGTTTATTGTTATCAAAGAGTACACTGAATTTGAACATTTCAGAAGTTAAAATTAAGTCTAAATTTCGACCATGAGTATTTAAAGATCAAAGGCCAGGGTCAAGCATTCAAGGCTTCAATATATAATTAGTATGAAATATATAAATTAAATCAGTTTTAAGTTACACCAAGACCGAAATTTTGACTAACTTTAGTGACGGTTGGTCAAGCGATGTAGACGCTAGGCTGTACGCAAGAAACAAACAAACCCTATAAAAATGTAACTCCCATTGCCGGAGGTAAAATGCACATGCGCGAAATCAAACACCATCTTGGTATGGAAAAAAAAACACGCGATTTTTACAGTTCATAAATTTAATAATGATGTATCTCTTTAGATATTTAAACATGTTTCATATTAGCAGTCGTCTGGGCCAGACTAAGTAAATCTTTGAATAAATTTTAGTGAACAATGTTGTTATATTTCCAATAACACGGTCTAACAAAAACAAATAAAAATTGGATAATTAGAAGCAGTTTCATTTGAAAGCTTAAAATCTATATTCTTACGTGTTATATAGAATAATAAGAAGCATATAGGTATATAGATGTTGTAAAACAATACACACACCCACACACCCACACACACACACACATATATATATATATATATATATATATATATATATATATATATATAAATTTAAAGGAGATTAGAATAATAGTCTAAAGAGCTAAGTGTATTTTAATGTAATAATGAAATTACTAGTTTAATTAAAATACAGGAAATGCTCGTTGTAATTTAGATATATAATAAGCTCGATAGTTAAATGTCCTTCATGTATACCACAAATAAAAAGCACAGATTTCCGAAACGATCGTATAGATAACTAGCATGGGCTCCCGGCGTTGCCCGGGTGTTTGGAGGTGTATGCTGAGCAAAAAAAAAAAGGGGGTAATTTTTTAAACTTTGACCCCTATTATGACCCCTGAAAATTTATAGTTTTGGCCTCTAATCAAGTTATTAAGTTAGATCCATGTCCACGGAACCTATATCTAAAATTTCAAGTGTGCAGACCCATAATTGTCGGAGAAGTTTGGTTGAGTTCTCAAAGCTGAAATCGTTGAACTTTGACCCCTTAGTCGCTAAATTTCTGGCTAACAACCGATCACATAGATTTTTCCAAATCTCAGTACCCTGTATATCAAATTTCGAGTCTGTAGACTAAAAATTGACAGAGTTATTTCGTAGGGAAATGTACACAGACACACACACACACACACACTTTCACTTTTATAGATATATAGATTTAATATTTGAGTCTGACAGAATGACAAAATGATATTGCAAACCGATATATTAAACAAACGAACTTCAAAGAGACAAATGAATACATAAGTAAAAAAAATTTGTATTAGAAAACATTTCTTGATTATTCCACGTCTTTTTTTTTACAGACCTGACGACTGAGGTTCGCTCTTAATAAAAATTGTTTTTTTATAGTCTTAATTTTGACTTCCCTTTTCATAAAAAACTAAAAAAAATCAAGAAAGAAAAGAAATTTAATTTTATTCTTTTTTCATTAATTTCTTTCCGTGCAAAGCAATTCTTTCAAACTTAATCTGTTTCCAAAATGTTTTTATTTTATTCCCCTCCCCCTTCATTCATTGTCCTCCGCATCCTGGCAAGTATTAAAATAAACCATTTATAATATTTATTTATGGATTTATTTACTTATCATTTCTTTTGTATCGGTAAATGAATTCCATTTAAAACAAAAAAAACTGTAAAAGTCACGTTAAAGGTGATTAAGTTGGAAAGTAATTAAAAATTTACCCTTTTTACTTTTATACGATTTCTGATCACTTTGAAAAGGGTGTGTGTGTGTTTTAAAAATGTTTTTAACTGCTATAATCTCATTTATATATATATATATATATATATATATATATATATATATCTATAAAAACAGAGATGTGTGTGCCACAGACGATTTCTGATTGGTTAATCCAATAATCACATCTCCTAAAAAACTATGGTTCCTACGCTCTTACTTTTACCATAAAATATTATGGCTTTATTTATTGTCCATCTTGGAAGGGTTTAATTTTTTCATAACTTGTTATTTACAAATTAAAAAAATACGAAACTTACACAATCTAACAATCCAACCTACGACATCACGTCCGCCATTCTGGCGCTAGCCGCACACACGAAAACAAACGCTGGAAAGATTATTAGTAGTACTACTACTACCCAGCACACGCGCACACACGCACACAGGTTCACAAGGTATTCCTCTTAAAAACATGTGCTTTTGAAGAGACGATTTTTTTAAGCTGTTGACACACATGTTTTAAAAATCTAGCAAAAATTAATTTTCCTGAAATTTTTCAATATTTAAAAATAAATTATGCCGGCTGATAAAATTTTAAAACTTTTTTTAAAGCTAGAAAGATAAAATTTAAAAATACTTATATATATATATATATATATATATATATATATATATATATATATATATATATATATATATATATATATATATATATGAAACTTAACTAAAAAAAAAATGCGCGTTCACTCGATAGAAGTTGTCAAAAAACAAGTATATAACAAATAAATGTTATCAAAGGCAAGATAAATTACTTTCTACCAAACTGGATTTATTTTTCGTGTTTTTATTCAATGTAACATATTTATTCAGCTCGAAAAACAGGTTTGTATTACTGTACACATAGATTCGAAAAAGTTGTCAAAAAACAAATATATAACAAATAAATGTTATCAAAGGCAAGATAAGTTACTTTTCTACCAAACTGGACATATTTTTCGTGTTTTTATTCAATTTAACATGTTTATTCAGCTCGAAAAGCATACAGTGTTTACCGATGTATTGGAAAATTCAAGATGGCGGCCGATTCTCTCTTTAACACGGTAAGTTTGGAAAAAGGTGTAATAAATAAAAAAACCGGTTAAAATACTGTTAAAAACTCGTTCAATATATGTTACCGTGACATAGATTGACATATATTCGGCGGGTTTTTAATAGTATTTTCTATAGTTTTTTTTATTTATAACACCTTTTCCCAAACTTACGGTGTTAAAGAGGGTGTGAGACGCCATCTTGAATTTTCCAATACATCGGTAAACACTGTATGTTTTTCGAGCTGAATAATTATGTTACATTGAATAAAAACACAAAAAATATATCCAGTTAGGTAGAAAAGTAACTTATCTTGCCTTTGATAACATTTATTTATATATTTGTTTTTGACTATTTTTTCGAATCTATGTGTACAGTAATACAAACCCACGATATGAATACTCACGTTGTTATATATGTATATATATATATATATATATATATATATATATAAATGAGATTATAGCAGTTAAAAACATTTTTAAAACACACACACACCCTTTTCAAAGTGATCAGAAATCGTATAAAAGTAAAAAGGGTAAATTTTTAATTACTTTCCAACTTAATCACCTTTAACGTGACTTTTACAGTTTTTTTTTTGTTTTAAATGGAATTCATTTACCGATACAAAAGAAATGATAAGTAAATAAATCCATAAATAAATATTATAAATGGTTTATTTTAATACTTGCCAGGATGCGGAGGACAATGAATGAAGGGGGAGGGGAATAAAATAAAAACATTTTGGAAACAGATTAAGTTTGAAAGAATTGCTTTGCACGGAAAGAAATTAATGAAAAAAGAATAAAATTAAATTTCTTTTCTTTCTTGATTTTTTTTAGTTTTTTATGAAAAGGGAAGTCAAAATTAAGACTATAAAAAAACAATTTTTATTAAGAGCGAACCTCAGTCGTCAGGTCTGTAAAAAAAAGACGTGGAATAATCAAGAAATGTTTTCTAATACAAATTTTTTTTACTTATGTATTCATTTGTCTCTTTGAAGTTCGTTTGTTTAATATATCGGTTTGCAATATCATTTTGTCATTCTGTCATACTCAAATATTAAATCTATATATCTATAAAAGTGAAAGTGTGTGTGTGTGTCTGTGTACATTTCCCTACGAAATAACTCTGTCAATTTTTAGTCTACAGACTCGAAATTTGATATACAGGGTACTGAGATTTGGAAAAATCTATGTGATCGGTTGTTAGCCAGAAATTTAGCGACTAAGGGGTCAAAGTTCAACGATTTCAGCTTTGAGAACTCAACCAAACTTCTCCGACAATTATGGGTCTGCACACTTGAAATTTTAGATATAGGTTCCGTGGACATGGATCTAACTTAATAACTTGATTAGAGGCCAAAACTATAAATTTTCAGGGGTCATAATAGGGGTCAAAGTTTAAAAAATTACCCCCTTTTTTTTTGCTCAGCATACACCTCCAAACACCCGGGCAACGCCGGGAGCCTATGCTAGTATATATATATATATATATATATATATATATATATATATATATATATATATATATATATATATATATATACATATATAACAACGTGAGTATTCATATTGTGGGTTTGTATTACTGTACACATAGATTCGAAAAAATAGTCAAAAACAAATATATAAATAAATGTTATCAAAGGCAAGATAAGTTACTTTTCTACCTAACTGGATATATTTTTTGTGTTTTTATTCAATGTAACATAATTATTCAGCTCGAAAAACATACAGTGTTTACCGATGTATTGGAAAATTCAAGATGGCGTCTCACACCCTCTTTAACACCGTAAGTTTGGGAAAAGGTGTTATAAATAAAAAAAACTATAGAAAATACTATTAAAAACCCGCCGAATATATGTCAATCTATGTCACGGTAACATATATTGAACGAGTTTTTAACAGTATTTTAACCGGTTTTTTTATTTATTACACCTTTTTCCAAACTTACCGTGTTAAAGAGAGAATCGGCCGCCATCTTGAATTTTCCAATACATCGGTAAACACTGTATGCTTTTCGAGCTGAATAAACATGTTAAATTGAATAAAAACACGAAAAATATGTCCAGTTTGGTAGAAAAGTAACTTATCTTGCCTTTGATAACATTTATTTGTTATATATTTGTTTTTTGACAACTTTTTCGAATCTATGTGTACAGTAATACAAACCTGTTTTTCGAGCTGAATAAATATGTTACATTGAATAAAAACACGAAAAATAAATCCAGTTTGGTAGAAAGTAATTTATCTTGCCTTTGATAACATTTATTTGTTATATACTTGTTTTTTGACAACTTTTTCGAATCTATCGAGTGAACGCGCATTTTTTTTTTTTAGTTAAGTTTCATATACATATATATATATATATATATATATATATATATATATATATATATATATATATATATATATATATATATATATATAAGTATTTTTAAATTTTATCTTTCTAGCTTTAAAAAAAGTTTTAAAATTTTATCAGCCGGCATAAGTTATTTTTAAATATTGAAAAATTTCAGGAAAATTAATTTTTGCTAGATTTTTAAAACATGTGTGTCAACAGCTTAAAAAAATCGTCTCTTCAAAAGCACATGTTTTTAAGAGGAATACCTTGTGAACCTGTGTGCGTGTGTGCGCGTGTGCTGGGTAGTAGTAGTACTACTAATAATCTTTCCAGCGTTTGTTTTCGTGTGTGCGGCTAGCGCCAGAATGGCGGACGTGATGTCGTAGGTTGGATTGTTAGATTGTGTAAGTTTCGTATTTTTTTAATTTGTAAATAACAAGTTATGAAAAAATTAAACCCTTCCAAGATGGACAATAAATAAAGCCATAATATTTTATGGTAAAAGTAAGAGCGTAGGAACCATAGTTTTTTAGGAGATGTGATTATTGGATTAACCAATCAGAAATCGTCTGTGGCACACACATCTCTGTTTTTATAGATAGATAGATTGACTTTGTTGTTGTTCCTTCTTATGAAACTGATTTTTAATTTAATTAAAATTTGATTTTTAAATTTTAAAAAATTTTTTAAATTTTTCAATTATAAATCACATTACTTAATATATATATATATATATATATATATATATATATATATATATATATATATATATATATATATATATAATAGTCAAACCTTCTGTGTTTAAACTCAATGGATATCAATTTATAATTCCAAGACAATAGACAATAGAAAAAAAACAAATGCAATTAGATTTTTATTTTCCAGACAGTAGAATTAGATACAATGTGACTTTTTAATGTGAGAGAAAATCCAGCTTCCCAAAATGGGAACTCTGGGTCGGTACAAAAAACATTAAATCGTCTTAGTTTAGAAAAATTCCTTCTTCACTAAGCAAGAACAGAAAAGATGCGCATTACCAAAAGGCGATGCGTCATATGAAAGACAAACTAATCAACATGGCTTACTCATTTTCGCTTTCTTGTGACCTTCATTTGTCACTTCCGGTCGTGGATAATCACGACACCTCTTCGTCACAGTCTATCTCTTTTGTTTTCCGCTGCAGGTATTTACTTTTGTTCCCACCGCAGGAAAACGTTATACAAGGTCGGAAGGTGGGGAGGATCAAGCCAGCGCTCCTAAAGAAAGAACACTTTGGCCTTTTAAAAATTGTCTAAGCAACTCCGTCAGTATTCCCGATAGGGGCGCCTCGAGCAGTAAACAATAAACTTACTCCACTCGAAAGACAGTAGACAACGACCTGGAAGAGTGGCCCTCCTAGGACTACACAGAACCACACTTCAACCTGACAGATGCAGGGTAATCTTCATACACAAATGTCCAAGACAATGTTTGATTATGTTGAGGACGTATCCTTGACTGTTTGTATAAGAAAAAGGTTTTATCATTAAACGCGTAGATTGAATGAACACAAATAAAGAATATTCGTTTTTGTTTATTTTTTTCTGTTTTTCATTATTACTTTTCATTTTCATGTAATTTTATATCTATCTATATATCTATCTATCTTCCTTCCTTTCTTTCTTTTTTTCTTTCTTTCCTTTTTTTTTTTTTTTTTTTTTTTTTTTTTTCATTTTTTCTTTCCAACGTATAAATCACTGATTCTTATCAGTTTGGCTTAATTAGAGAGTGGAAATCTGATCTTTGGAACTGATTAAAATCCTATCTATATAAAACTATGAAACCTGAACAGCGTAATTATCTAAAGTCGTTAGCCTGTGCTTAAAGACAACATTGTTATAAAAACGAATTAATAGGTGGAGGGCGAAGTACATGTTCTTGTGGGTGCGGGTTATGTCCACAACGATGAAAAGAAGATCACAGACAACGAACAACAATAAAATGAGTAGATTTAAAATAATCAGCACACATGTTATCCTCCATTAGCTTCATCAGTAAACCAAGCATAAGCATTTTACGCTATTATATCGCTTTTAATCTTGTACAAGAAAGGTTTAAGTTTAACAGTTTTTATCATCAGGTCTTATCTCTCTCTTTCCTTCTCTCTCTTATCTATCTATCTATCTCTAAACCAATCAGTCGATATAGTTTCTATTCCTCTACCTCTTACCTCTCTATCTCTCTCTCCCGCTATCTATGTATCTTTAAATCAACCAATGTCATGTTGCCCCTCACTCCTCACCTCTCTCTCTCTCTCTCTCTCTCTCTCTCTCTCTCTTCTCATAGAAATGTCATACAAGTACAATAATTGGAAATATTTGTTTCGTTTATGATGTGAACTTTTTTTTTTCAAACCAAACTTTAGAATTCAAAAACTACGGTGCGGCTATCATTTGAAAATATGTTTTCATTCTTCTTCAAACGTTAGAATTCAAAGGGCATGATGCGTTTATGAAATGGAATATAGATATTTCAATTATATAAACTACATCAGGTATTTCAATTATATAAACTACATCAGGTATTTCAATTATATAAACGAACTCATAAACCATAAAACAAGGATTAAAAAACACAAAACAATTTTTTAAAAAAAGCATCTCTACTGCAGATATACACACACATATGATTAATTCTATTATTCAGTAGTAGGAATAATTAATTGGCGTTTCCTAACATTGCTACAACCCACCGGTGTGTAATCCATCTTTGATGTTAAAATTCTCATTTTCGAAATGTGACGGGTGCCATTTTGAAACATTGTATTTTTTTTCATAAACAACACAAACTTCATGAATATCTTCACCATTCTTAACACTCTAATTAAATCTAAAAAGAAAATGGCGTCGATTATAGTCAATGTTTTTTATTTTCTAAAAGATAAATAACACAAAACTCATTAAATTAAAAATAAAAATCCAAACAAATTATTGTAACACAGTGTGTTGCGTTTTTCGATTCCCGCCGTTTGTCAGTACTTCAGTTTGTCAACAGAGCTCATCTTTGTTTCTCCAAGGTCGTAGTGATGATGCGGCAGCCGAAGACTACCTCACATCGTAGCTGAAAAATTCATAGCATACAAGGAAAAAACGTTGTGGCTCTATTGTTCGTGTTCTTGGATTTTTATTGTCTTACTGCATTGTGTGTGCGTTTGGATTCTTAATCCGGCAGAGGATGTGATGCGTCTAGTGTGTTAGGTATAAGTTAGTGTTAAGCTAATGCTTGCATGCCTTCTCGCTTCCAACTAACACCGCTGGCTAACCTCGTGGTGAAAAGGGAGCAGCTATGCATAAGTCTTCCCTGCCAGTACATAGCCTCTCCATTATCAAGACTCCTACAGTGCCTCCACGTTGGCCACACATGGTAACTGTGTGCCTTGCGGCCTCAGGATAAACTTGTAGGAGATCTCGGGGTAGTAGGAGGCCTCCGAGGTAGTGTGTTATGGCCCACCGATGTGTGGGCATGCTCGGGCACACTACCAACTCCAGTCTTGTGGGTGCCCTTGGTTGGGCGAAAACTAGGGAAACCAACTCCAAAATCAAACACCACTTCCTTGTGGACCTTATCACAGCAAAAGGCTAAGAGATGGGAACTCTGACTTCAAATCCTACTGCTGCTTTGCAGTTTTCCTTAAAAAGCTATGGAACCTCATCCAGAAAGAAAAGGCGCAGTAGTGGACACGATAGGGCGACTGTTTACCTCACTGAGATTACTTTCATCCAGAAGCTGTGGCCTCCTCTGCTGCCAGTCGTCGCAGGTTTGCTCCACTGGACATAAGCATTGGAGGTTCAGGTGGTGTCTATCTGAAGCGCAACAGATACAAAGTG
>NC_136510.1:69674731-70042231 GCF_053919585.1 Euprymna scolopes
TTTATCTTGTTCGTTATTAGTATTTTCATTTTTATTTCTAGTATAGTTGTTGTTGTCCGGGGTTGGTTTATTATTATTATTATTATTATTATTATTATTATTATTATTATTATTATTATTATTTCTGCTAGTTATATATGGGTCTTTTGTGTTAGTTTTATTTTTGTCATGGTGTCTACATTTTTATTGTTTATTTTGTTGTTGTTGTTGTTGTTGTTTCCATTGTTTTTATTTAATATTTTGTTATTATGTGCTTTAATTATTGTCTCGAAATTTTTGCAGCAGCTGTAGGATTACTTTAAGGTATTTTTATTGAAAATTTTGTGTAAGGGGTTAGTTGCGGGAAGGTGCTTTTCGATAAGGTCTAGAAATTTCTTGCCAAGATTTGTTTTTACCATTTGATTATATGGGACCGTATACCAGATTATATTTCTTTTTCTTCTATTTTTAATTTTATTATAGTTATTGGTGTTTTGTTGCTTATATTTGGTATCAATATTTTTGTATCCACTATTTTTTAGGGCTGTTTCATAGATATTGGTTGACCTGTTAAATGCATTTTCATCGCTTGAGTTATTGCTGAGTAGTTACGATCGAGTTAGGAATCTGTTTTATAATTGATGGTGGGTGATTGGACTTAGAGTTTATGTATATTGGGGTAGCGTTATCTTTTAAGTAGTGTTCATATGTGTTTTTTCTAAATTTAACGTGACGTCCAGGAATTTTGTTATTTTTATGTTAGCTAATACGTCTACTTTTAGGCCTAATTTTTTCATTTCCTTGTGTATGATTTTCTTAAAGTTATCTGCCTTGACTTTGTTGGGGTCTTTTATTATAGCTAATCCATCATCTCTATATAGGCCGATATTCGTAGTATCAAATATGCTTGTGAGGGTATATGGAATGAATAATCCCACAAGATCTGATGCCTCTGCAGAATCCCTGGCACCCATTGCCAAATCAAACGAATTTGTCATTTTAGTTTTTATCCATTGGTTATTGTCATTTATTACAACTGATTTTCTACATTTTTTAATGATGTTGATTTCTTCCGAGGATATATATGTATAAACGATAATGATGAATTCGAAAAAATAAACATCTTATATATCCAAACGAATTAAAATTGAATTGTGAACATAGAGGACAACAGGCTACATTTCTGGATTTAGATATAAAAATTGAGGATGGAATTTTTCTTTATAAAATATTTGATAAAAGAAACGCTTTCCTCTTTCAAATAGTATGTATGCCGCATAAAGATAAGTACCTGCCCTGTTTTTATGTTTTATGGAACCATTATGTCAGCGCGTTACTTTAAAATTAACAGATTTTATACCACCAGTTTCTAACTTAGTAATAAGGATGATAAAACAAGGTGGGGATGAAAATAAAATATTCAAACAGTTAAATAAAGCATTTGTTCGTTATCCTGATGCTTTTGAATCGTTTAAGATTGACCAGACTATATTAATAAAGGAAATCCAAAACTATATTAGCAATGTACAAAATGTATTTATAATTACATATAATAAATTTAAAAAATGCTTATATGCATAAATATTTTTAATCTTTATATATTTAATTTTAAATAAATAAGAAGGTAAATATACAAAATACTAATCATAGTGTGAGTCATAAGTAGTTAAATGGATTAATCCTAATCTTATAAATGCAAGACTGATAAATTAAAAAATATATCCATTTTTGATTTGGAAATTAATGAATCACACAGGTAAGAAATTCATTTTTATAGCATGAAAAGGTTAGTAATTGCAATTAGGAATAGGAAATTGGATCAAATGTTTGTAACATGTCTTCTTCCTTAGATTAAGGGGGGGGGTGTTTGATCAAGACTGCTGGGAGCCATGATGTAATATACTGTTTTGTTTTTAAATCCCCGAAACAAGGTTTCATGGTAAACAACTGATCATCCCTTAAAAAATAAATTATTAGTACTATAGTAAATTCGAGAGCGAGTTGATGCAGTGATTGCAGGTGATTAAATGACTTACTGACTAGATGGTTTTTAAACGAATGATAAAAAATATTTTTTTATTTTTTTTTGTATAGTTTTAAAGGTTAAAAACTTCAAAGACTATATATATATATATATATATATATATATATATATATATATATATATATATATATATGCATATATATATGTATATAGGTCAAGACACTAGATATCCAGGCTAAATAGAACGCACACAAAGAACCAGAACCAGAGGTCAAATGGGCATCTGTCCTGTAAGTGCATGTTCATTGGCTGATAGGAAGGGCGCGGTGGATACTAGAAAGCTGATTGGCTAACTAAAATCTCAATAGAATAATTTTGTGGTTGTCTGCATAAGCCTGAAGAATCCTAGAGTGGATGAAACACGGAATATTCAGTGTAGCTTAATGTCCATATATATTTTATAAATTACTATATATGTGTGTGTGTGTGTGTGTGTGTGTGTGTGTGTGTGTGTGTGTTGTATTGTTGGTATCATGAAAAGGGGCACCGTTGTATGATCGTCTAAATGTTGCTGTCTATTTGTGATGTATTGTATTAATATCTGATTGTTCATATGCAGTTATGTGTGTGTGTGTGTGTGTGTGTGTGTGTGTGTGTGTGTGTGTGTGTGTGTGTGTGTGTGTGTGTGTGTGTGTGGTACATGTATTTTTGACATACCTTAACTTCATGCGCCGTTGATCTTGGTCCACCTCGAATTCATCTTATTCTTGGAGGGGAGACTGGAAACCTGTTTTGGACGAATATTCATTTAGTCCAAGACGAAGATTGGTTTTATATATTCACTTTCCAGGTGTCGATCGCAGAAGAATGGAAAGTGAATGTCTTTGCTTGCCTGATTCTTCAAGGTCTTATTTTCACACACGTCAGCGTCCCCTCCCCATTGAAGGGGAGGCGACAACCTGTTAAACCGTCTGTTCTTCTCTACATCCAAACCCAAACTCCTGACTCTAGCTCACCTGATCACGTGACTCACAGTCAGATCCGATCAGCTGACCCTCACTTCCGGTAAAACGTGTCTACAATATAATTTACTATATTTCTTTCTTATGTTCGAGGTATTTCCTAGCGTTCCTTCCCACCATTTTTATCAAAATGTATGGCGAAGACATACATTTTCTACTACCCACATTTACTAAGAAGGGAACACCTAAGCTCACCACCCTCTTGCAAAGAAAACTGTCATACCATTATCCAATAAATAATAACATCTAATAAATAAAATAACATCCACAAATAATACCATGTGGCGCCCTCGAAGGTCAACAACTCTCTGTAACCCCATGGCCTCCATCTCGCATCTTAGGATTATGCAGAGATCACGATAATCTCTCGTCACAAAACAGAGTGTTGGTCATTAAGAAGCAACGTTGAAGAAAGAGAAGAAACATTAGAAAATTCTTGAATCAACTTAGACTGAGAAAGAGTGGATCAAATACGTAGATAGTCACGTTAGAGGTTGATGATTTATTATGTTAATAGCGATTATAAATTCACTTTCTTTTATTACATCTCAATCACAGAGCATGTTTTGTATCGTTAAAGTATATAGGAAAAAGCTTTCTAGAAACAACAGTTGATTATTTTTTTAATAACTCTGCCCCATTTTTTTCTATTTTCCCTCCTCTCTCTTTCTCTCTTTCCCTCTCTTTCTCTCTCTCTCTCTCTCTCTCTCTCTCTCTATATATATATATATATATATAATCTCTCTCTCTCTCTCTCTTTCTCTCGCTCTCTTTCGCTCTCTCTCTCTTTCTCTCTCTATATATAATCTCTCTCTTTCTCTCACTCTCTCTCGCTCTCTTTCCCTCGCTCTCTCTCTCTATATATATATATATAATCCCTCCCTCTTTCTCCCTCTCTCTCTCTCTCTCTCTCTCTCTCTCTGTATATATATATATATATATATATATATATATATATATATATATATGTACGTATATATTTAGAGAGAGAGAGAGAGCGCGAGGGAGAAAGAATATTTGTTATTCATAAATATATTTACATCATACATAATATATTGCATATATGTATTTTCTTGACAGTCATCATGTCAGCTACTCAGATATGTTTTCGTTTTATTGGTGAGGGCTTGCATTTAGTCCGACGATTTCCCTCGGAAATTAAATACAAACGTTTTTGTGTAGCCTTCTTTCCATAAGTATATTTTATACTAATGTATACATGTGTGCGTGTATCACTTTCTTGGACTCGATAGATACCAGATGACCACACCCTTCTCTTTCCCCATACGAAAATCCCCGACCACATGATTCCACTTCCAGTCTATTCCACCATTTCCCCTGAAGGGAATTTCAAAGGTAGTGCCTGCTGTATATGACAGATCTGTGCAATGAGATTTGCCACAAAGCACATGGGCATCAACCATTGGGACACCAACAAACGCTATTTTTAAAAAAGACATGCAGAGAATCAAATTATTCATAGTTTTCTGGAAAGATGCCAAATCAAGTGCGGAAAATGATATATTGATTATTCCATAGTAAAATCATGCAATCTCCAATCGTATTTTTATTAGGTACTAGCTGAACCTACCCGCCGTTGCCCGAGAATATAATTTTTTACAAAATGTCTTCGCGAAAACAGAAGTTAGGGTTTCAGTTACTTAAACTTCGGAATAAATTTATATATATTTTATTATAAAAAAATACTTCTTTTGATCATTGACACTCATCGATTATTAATGAAGAAGAGTTTTTTTCACGTTTTTGTTTTTTACAAAATCAATATCAAAAAGTTTGGAGTGTCCTTGTGATCACTAATTCCATTTTCATAAAGTGGAAACGTAAAAATCGAATAGACTCCACAGCACAAAGTACCATTTACTTATTCATAGCTCTCGTATATTTGCCTACGACTCTGGGAACATGTGTTTTTCTTATTTTATTTGGTCTGTAGTTTTAAAGATCCATACAAAAGTTCAGCAAGATCAGAACAGTATTTTCCGAGAAAAAAAGTGGAAGGGACAGATGGATAGACAGACAAAGACGAATATAATTATACATCAAATATATAGTTAACATACGGGGGGGATAAAACAAAAATTAAAAGTTACACTACAGTATATGCTTACGTTCGCATCTCAAAAGCATGGGCTGCATTAGATGGGCTGCGTTCAGTATGGCTGTCAAGGCTGACAAACTGAAAAGGCAATTTTTTTTTTCAGGGCAATGTAGAGTCTGCCCTTGTTTACGGTGCTACAGCCTGGACACTCACCAAAAGATTGGAAAGAAAACTAGACGGTACATACACCCGTATGCTACGAATAGTATTAAATATATCTTGGCAAAACCATCCACGAAGCAGCAACTTTATGGCAGCCTACCTGCCTACCTTCCATATATAATACCATGACAGAGAGACGTCTACGATTTGCCAGTCGCTTTTTGAGGAACAAGCATTGGTGAGTGATGTATTGCTATGGACCCCACGACACGGACGCGCCAGCAAAGACGACCTAGATCCACGTATATCCAGCAAATAGCACACAACGCCAACTGTGAACCTAAAGATCAGGGGCAGCTGATGGAAGACAGGAAACTCTGGAGAGGAAGAGTCACATTGGTCCGGGCAAGGAGCCCGTCCTAATGATGATGATGATGATGATGATGATGATGATGATGATGATGATGATGTGCTTACGTACACATATATGTACATTCACACACGAAAATGCATGCACACATATATGTATGTACACCTATCTATATACTAGATTTTGCTTGTTCCTTCTTTAGTTAATCTGTACGTTACGCTTAAAAAAAGCAAATACAATTATTAAAGTTAGTATTTAAGAGAAGTGCTGATTCGATTTGTAGAGACGTTGTTTATTAGAGTTCTGATTCAAAAGAGAACGGTATAAAAAATATATATGAGTGCCGTTCTAAAAGTAATGACGCCTATGTTTGAACTCAGAAAGTTGAAGAGATACAACCACAGGAGTGGTACTATTATAATGAGCGACTTCATTACTGATTTATTTATAATATTGTGGGTTTTATCAAATATATGACTATTCTGGAGATTCTATTAGCTACATATTAGGTAAAATGTAAACAGAATAAATATAACCGTAACAATCGTCAGAATAATCGGCCTGAGGTTGTTAGAATCTTTATAAACATGATATAAAGTTTGGTTAGGCCTGTGATATGTGGAAAAAGAAGAATAGAGAAGAACTTACATCGCGATGTGAGTTCTTTATTCTTCATTATCCACGTTGCATGATCATTCATTTTTCTTTCTGAAATCTTTCTGTGTTTTCTGATGCGTATACGTAAGGGGAAATTTAACGTTAACATACATATATTGATTGTTCCCTGTAAACGAAACAGATCTGCAAATAATGTACGGAAGTTTGATATGTTGAAATAATAATGGGTAAGATAAATAAAATCTTAGACTTTTGAACATTAGCAAAATTCTTGTTTATTTATATATGTTGTGTTGTCATATTTAACAAGCATATGACTTCTAAATAAAAAAGGATCCACACACACACACACACACACACAGGTTTTTGCAATTATACTCCACTCTTTACGTATACCAATCCTTTTTTGTTTAAAAGACATGTGCTTTTTAAATATAACATATATAACATATATAATTACAAAACCTATATATATATATATATATATATATATATATATATATATATCTTGAAAATGTATATATAGCAAATAGCGAACGGATTAAAACATCTCTTTTCAACCGACCTGTATATTTTTAACTTTCTAAAAATGTTTTTTTTTTTAAGTTTTTCTAATTTCAAAATTAAGTATGCTGCAAGATAACCCAGGATAAAAAGGATCTATGGAAGAGAACAGAGCATTGCTCACTAAATTTTTAAGTTTATTTTGTACTATATGAAGCCAGTAAATGGTGCTCTGACACCACACCATCTTATGACATATTTGGCTCTTATATATGCAGCAGAAGATTATGTCGTTAGTGAGATACTTTCTGTAGTGTAAGAATAATCCTATCATTTTTTATAGCAATCTTAGCCAACGACCAGGTGTTATTCTTCCACTTTATTTAAAATAAATTCACTTTTCAATAAAAAAAAAAAACATGAAAGTAGTTTCGGAACATTAAAAGTGTAGAAAATTAAATTTTAATGTTTTTTGGTAAAAGTTATTTATTGTACATCTTGTTTTTTTATTTTATTTCTGATTTTGTTTTTTTTGGGGGGGGTCGCTTTCTCGGCTGTAAACTATACTGCAAGATTACTAACATTTCAATATCCGTCGAAATGGTAACGCGTTTCATGTCTTAATTGCTCAATTTCTAATCTACAATCAATTTCCATATCTGGATTTCAATTTATATTTCCATCATTTCTCCACAATTTGCCAGGGTTGAACAATTTGTTTCTGATATAAGTTAGAAGAACTTAATTCTGTTTTTATGTAAATTATCTTATTAGTTTGAATTGGCTTCAATTGATGGACACTGCTGATTTGGAGGGTAATTGTATACCGGTTATAAGTTGTACGATATATTTCTATTTGTATCTGCAGTTCGATTGAGGCATTACATTTTCTTAAATGACGTTTCACGGCGATTGTACCGATCCATTGATCCTTTGTATGTAAAATAATAAGGGGCCTTTGCTCATAATAGCCCGACACCAGTATCGGGTTTGACTTCCCCATCTGGCATAATGGTTAGACTGTCCGCTTATGAGTCAGGAGATTGGGGATCAATTCCTAGAAAAAAATAATTATGTTCGCAAAAGCTTATATTATGTCTTTGGTATTCCAAAGACATGATATAAGCTTTTGCGAACATAATTTTTTTTTTCAAAGACAGGAAAGGCTGCACTGCAGATATGACAATCTCCACTTTCGAACGTATCTGGCTCTTATACAGGTAAAGGATCCTTTATATATATATATTTGCATGTTTTATTATATTTTACTAGACGATCTCTGACCCGTTAGGTCAACATTAATACATTGTACATTAATGTATAGATTTACTGCCTTTGACCATTGCTGTTACCACTACTATGTTAATTGCTTGTATCCATTCTAAATTCGAACGCATACATTTTTTTCTCTGATTCGCAATAAAACACAAACCAAATACTCCTTCCCACTATTCTTTATGACACCTATATATCCTCTTTCGACGCCGGTCACCTGTGTTCTTGTTTACACCCGCATGTTTCGGCTAGCTGCTCTCCCTTTTCCACCGGAAGTCGGTAGCGTTTTGACTAGCGTGGGTTGTAGTTATCACCGGAAGCAGTGAGCAATTCATTATTCTAAACCATCAAAAACGCATCCTTAATAGATTAGCTGATTTCATCTTTATTTATTTTGGTTTATTTTCACATTAAAAAAAAGTTGTAAATCCATGTATTTAGAATGATCATTTTAATTTCTGTGGCAATTATACTTTGAAAAAGTACATGTTTGACTATACACACACGCACATACATGCACATGCAGAAACTGAAATCTTAAGAAAATTTCAATTATTCCAGTAATTATGCAAGTAACCGGACGGATAAAAATATTTCAAAACTATTTTGCGAGTATACCTAGTAAACCAAATATAAAACAGATACAAAAATGCGCTTAAAGCGATGGGTAAAATTTGACAAACATCTCTCGGTTGAAGAATCTGAAATAGCGGTCACCGGTAGGATGCCTCATCATTAGCGAAAATAAAAAGATGAGAAAATAGAAAACATGTGTGAGGAGTGATGCTTTTTTCCTGAATGAAGGATCACCGCTTATCAAGGCCCAAAGACTACTCAAGGACGAAAGTTAATGAATATCAAGTAGTCGATGAGATAACGGCGTGGTGATCGGTAATTGTGGGTCATGGGCATGATTTCATTCTTTAAGGGAACGGCTCAACAAGAGCTTATTTATTGAAAACGACTACGTTATAGCCAGCTTGGAAGCAGCCTCGCAGTATTGTGGTCTATAGAAAGATGGAAAAAAGATATAGAAAAGTTAAAAAAAGAGTTATTGGCTAGAAGAGTGGTAGGCAGAGGCAAGCACGTAAAAAAAATGAAAGAATATAAAAATGTATGCAAAGGCTAAGAGATGCTAGAATCAAATAATGCTAAACCAACATATAATTAGCAAGGTCTCAAGGTAACGAAAACGGTTTACGATATTTTCATAACCAACATTTTACTGTGTACATTTCAGATCGAAGTTGAGCTAATAATTGCGTACCATCAGAGTGCAAACTCCGTGATTGATGCTGGTTTATTTGTATCGAATCTCGCCACCTTCAGTCCTTTGATCTAACGGCAGAGATGTGTAGTCAAATTGATGGCGTAGATAAAAATAGCGAAGAAAAACAGCGAGGAGTTCTTGCGAATCTAAACCAGGTCTCCTGTATTGATTGCGCATCCTAATTCTGCTCGGGTCAATTGATGCAATGTTCGAATATCTTTTTCGTTCCCCTGATCAGTTCCTCTCGAGTTTAATCGATGGCAGGGTAGGGAGAAGGTATTGAAAGTGAGAGGATAAGAAATAATGGAGAATAAAGATAAACGGAGAAGGGGGATTTTTCTAGAGAGAGGTAGAGAAAAGAAAGGAACAAAATACCAAAACACGAAAGAAGGGGAGAATACATTAAAACTTTTATGAAATGTGGGGGAGGTAGACAAGACAAAGAGAAAGAGAGAGAAAGAGAGAGAGAGTTTAAGGATTAACTAATGAAAACAATCAAAAAAGTATTTTCTTAAACTGGGAAGGCAGAAAGGGGGTGTAGTATGAGTAGAGGATAAAAAGATAGAGGGGTGGAGAAGTGGCGAAGAAAAGAATGGTATAGAAAGTAAAGAGTGAAGATTGACTGAAGAGATGTAAAAGGGAAGAAAAAGAGAAGGAAAAAATAATGGATGTAAATTAAAAGCAATAAAAACGGTAAGTAAATAAAAGGTATAGGAAAAGTAAATGATAAATTTGCTTGTTTTTTTTTTCTGGTATGGCAGAATAAAACAAGAAAGATAAAGTGGGAGTCCATGGATTGACTAGAGAAATTTTTAGAACAGGGAAGGATAAGTATGAGATAAATAGGAAAAGATGAAAAGAAAGATGTAGAAGGTTAAAAAGGTCATTCATTGGTTAGGAGAAAGGTCGTAGGCGGAGGTGAGCACGAAAAGCACTGGAAAAATATAAAAATGTATGCAAAGGCCGGTGGTGAGGGAATAAACTATAATAATACATGTTGCTTATACACACACACACACATACATACATACATATATATATATATATATATATATATATATATATATATATATATATATATATATATATATCACTCAATAAGTCCGGGCCTAACTAATGAGACAACAACGTTCAAGCAAAATTCAACTTTATTCAGTTTCCTAATAGGATGATACACTGATTCCAGTTCTTCTCTAAAAATGTATGGATTTTTTTTTTTTTTTTTTTTTTTGGTTGAACGCTTGTTTCCGATATTTTTGTTTTGGGGGCCTAATCTTTTACCTTGGAGCATTCTTGTCAGGTTTGCAAACAGCAAGTATTCGATGGAGATCAGGTCTGGAGTATAGGTTGGGAAGCTATTTAAAGTGCAATTCATAGTTTCGCCATTGTTACAATCAGCTTCGATACAATGAATTGTCTTAATGAAAAATCACTTTTTCTTCTTCATGTGTGGCCGTTTTAAAAATATTTCTTCCTTCAAACGCACCATTTAAGTTGTATATTTTTCACTATGGATAGTTCTTTTATTCACAGGGTCATCGATGAAAAATAAATTGGGCATCCCAAAATACGGAGGCCAAAACCTTTGGTTGGTGTGGACGGCTTTTACTTGCTGTTACTCAACTGACTTACATCCTGAGCGCATGTCCCGCTGGAACAGCTGCAAACAATTGTCGACATTGCGGTTTTTGGTCAACTGTAACTCATTTTCAACACAGCATTCTCATTGAAAAATTTCCAAGCAAAATGGTGAATACGTTCTGATATCTTCCACTGTTCTGCTATTTCATGCAACTTCAATTTACGACTAGCCAACATTCGTGAGGATTTTGATATTTTCCTGGACAACTGCAAAATTTGGGCGATATTTGTGTCTGCACAGCCGCGTTTAACCGGTTTTTTTTTCTGTTCAGAGTTTCACACAATGGAAGGAATTCGAGATTAGATAGGTATGTTACGAAACAATGGAAGGAATTCGAGATTAGATAGGTATGTTACGAAACAATGGAAGGAATTCGAGATTAGATAGGTATGTTACGAAACAATGGAAGGAATTCGAGATTAGATAGGTATGTTACGAAACAATGGAAGGAATTCGAGATTAGATAGGTATGTTACGAAACAATGGAAGGAATTCGAGATTAGATAGGTATGTTACGAAACAATGGAAGGAATTCGAGATTAGATATGTATGTTACGAAACAATTGATAAGACAAAAACAAGAGGATATTAAAAGCTGAGTAAAAAAAAAGTAAGAGGAAATCCTGAAAGGATTGGTTGATATTATTAGATTTCTAGCTGAATAAAACCTGTTTTTATGACGCCATCGGGGAGGCATGAATCGTGAGAGAAATAAAATTGATGTAGAATGAGAAATGGAAAACCGGACTCAGTCCTAATGCGTGAGCATGTTGTAAGAACCCGGCTGGAAATAAGTTTACTATTTCCTATTTGTTTCCGACTATTCAAAATGAGTCAGTAGAAATCTTGAGAGAAAACCGTTAGAAGCAAATCTTATTTCAAGTAAAAGGAGCCAAATCTGATAACACCCCTGACATCTAAATGAATAAATGCGAAGAATTCTTTCATGTATCACTCCTATATTGCTATTTAAATAGAATACTGATATTTAAACCAATAATACAATTGTGAAATGCTCTTTATATCGTACTGACAAATAATCTAAGGACAATTATTTGTATGACTAATTAGAATCACTATTTTTAAACTGTTTGTAATGAATTAATGCTTGTTGCCATATATTTGTGGTTTTATTGTCTCACTAGCGTATAATGCAATGATCTTGTGTAAACAAATGGAGCTTAGGCGTTTCGACAATTTTTTATCATTGTATTTTCACATACCTATCTTAGAAGCAGCCAAATAGTGTAACGGTTAGAAGCACCGTCTGTTTCTTAGGCCGTCGAGTTTCAATCCTTGCTTGAGGCAGTTGCTAGTCTAGCCGCACTGAGGAGCTGTGATACAGCGAACAGTATTTCTGTGAATTAATATATATATATATATGTGTGTGTGTGTGTGTGTGTGTGTGTGTGTGTGTGTGTGTGTGTGTGTGTGTGTGCATAGAAAAAGAGAAGAAGAAGAGAGATCCGTTTCGTTATGCAAAGTGAAATATAACTGAAGGAAATCTTTTATCAAAAGAACATATCACTGCTCCTCAAGTTGAGCTGATTACAGTTACAAATCCTTCAAAATGTTTAAAAAGGAAACAAATCACATTTCACCCAAAGCATAGTGTAAACCCTCTGGAATACAACAGCACCTCAGACCAAATATATTCAGATAAAACATACACCAAATTTTACAAAATTAATTCAAGGAAATATCCAACTGTAATCACCGCCCTAGATAACTTTGAACAAGACATGTTCAACACGGTTAAAAATGTAAAAATAAAGAAAAAATGACAATTTTCTAATCCAACACCAGATAAAATAAATAAAACATTTTTTAAATAAGTAATTATCCCAATTTAATTGTTCCCGCTGACAAAATTATGAATAATTATAGCATAGTATCTGTTCTTCAGATGCTGCACTTCTATTTCTTGTTCTCTTTCGGTGGAGGAGAAATCCTTCACGGCTGAGACAATTTTTATTTTTGTACCTTTTCTCCACATTAAAAAACGACCCTGGTGTCTAACTCTGTCCCGTGGGGAGGCACAGTAAATAGGTACAATACTTATAATAAATTAATTTTAGGACTTAAGAAGAACTATAGAATAGCAAATGAAAAAGATATACTCGATATCAATTCCTCGGCACAGGACAGATTCCACAACATAGTATTATTTTAAAATAAAAAATAAGAATATATCGTAGTATCTAGGTAATATTTATTAAATAAACGTACAATGCTGTTTGCATAGTAATAAAAACTTACTATCCCGCCTAAAAACCGATTAGGTAAATCAAAGTAAAATAATAATCAGTATTAAATAGCTTTGAGGAGAAAAAAATAAAAGATAAAAACATAAATAAAATAAATAAATAAAAATAAATACATAAAATAAATAAATAAATAAAATATAACTTATAATTGACAAAATGACACGAGGGTAAGTGACAAGAAATAAGATCTCATACAAATAGAAAGGATATAGGCTCCTACCTTCAAGCACCACGTAGTAATTCATAAGATATTATTAAACAAATATTTTATAAATAATTATTTGCTTAGCACATATTGAACAATTATAAATATAAATTGAATCATAATCTAACTGAAATCACAAATAGTATAAATTAGAAACATGAGGTAATAATTTATGAGAAATTTCCATAAATTTGTCAAGCATTTAAATAAATATATATATGTGGGGGTATATATGTATGTTTGTATGAGCGGGGCGTGTGTGTATGTTTGTATGGGCGAGGTGTATATGTATGAATATATTTAACAAATACAAATATATCTAAGATACAAGAAAACTATTAAAATTTCCAATTGAATTATCTCCCTTTGACTCTGCCGAATAACTGGTTAGGTATGCAGAGATCTGTTTCCTTAGATACGAAATAACTTCTACCTGAGTATCTATAAATCTATAAACTTAAAGTGCATTAACGCATTTGATATACAATATGCTTTGATACACTAGTGTCTGTAGGCATTTAATTATCATAGTAAATAATTATGTCAGCCCCTTTAAGAAACTCGTTTCTTAACGTTGAGCACTTTCAGTTGATTTAAGTCGGTCAATTTAGCTCTTATGCATAGATCATCGTATAACGATTAGATCACTGTGACTGACACAAAGAACATTTAAAATAAAATGTTTAAATTCAACGTTCTTTCTCGCGGTTGATGGTAGCTGAATTGATACGGTCTTTGCTAATCGAACCAGAGATGGCTGGTGTTACCGGGTTCGAATCTACCGACTGGTGCTAATCGTGACACTCTGCACTGAAGATGCCCGAAAGGATGAAGCACTTGTGTCTGTATGTATTTACTTATATATATAGTTTAGTAATATAAGTGTATATATATATATATATATATATATATATATATATATATATATATATATATATATATATATATATATATATATACTTTATTAATATAAGTAAATTATCAAAAAGTGTAGGATAAAAATAATATAAATACATAAAATGAAATGTAATGACTTTATTTCGCATTTTCAACCGATTTAAATCCTTTTGGGATATAATCCTAGTTTACAAATTACAGAAAATAAGTATTATATGAAGAAAGTAATAGTAATGAAAATAATAATAATAATTTATTTGTAGAAATAAAATATTCAAGACACTTTAATTCAAACGTTGAATAAAACCTGTCTAGCTTTGCAATATGAACAAAGATGGCTGCCAGAACAAACTTACGATCTGGAGAATTTTTTCTTCTTGCTACATTATATTGTTATGCATCTTTTTCCAAGCAAAGAATATCTAATTTTTCTAAAGAGTATATGCACGAAAAGAGACGGTATTGACATAATAATAACCGTTTGTTTATATATATATATATATATATATATATATATATATATATATATATATATATATATATATATATATGTATTCTCGTTGATATTAAAATCAATTAATTAAAATGGAATAATAAAAAATGGATAACTTACTAAAAGCATTTTTGTCTAACATCACTTGCTAAAATTTTTATCGACGGGCAAAAGCGTGAAGAGAAAAGGGATCGGGTAAATTGCTAACAACTGTTTTACTCTTTCCCCGCTTCCCTCTCTCTCTCTCTCTCTCTCTCTCTCTCTCTCTCTCTCTCTCTCTCTCTCTCTCTCTCTCTCTCTCTCCCGTCCATTTCTCTTCTCAGTTAACGCTGTATTTTTCTCAGCCGAATCGATTTCTTCTTACTTTAGATTTCATTAGGGGCATATTTAAAATATAAATAAATTTTTTTATCAGCATTACCAAGATGTTCATATTTATTTATTTTTTACGAATAATCGCGGAAGATTTAGCCTTGTGTTTGCGCGACAAGGGTGAATGACGTTTTTATTATTTAAAATTTTGGTTTCAAGTATTTCACGCAACGAACGATAGCGAACTGGCAACGCGATTTTGTTTCACATAAAGGTCAAATACTTAATAGGAATTCCAATGCGAAAACGTGGGGGTTTACTGATATTCACAATATGTTTAACCTTTAATGGATTCCGAGATCAAAATTTGAACGATATTCGATATTTATAAACAGTTGCCATTTCAAGACTAGTACAAGGCCGCCCAATATAATACTTTATTGGTTTTTTTTTCCTCGAGTGAATTCTTCTAGAGAATTTGGTGCTGCTTATAGAAAAAAGAAAAGAGTAAGAAAGAAATTATTAAAACAGAAAATTATATATATATATATATATATATGACTACTTCATTTAATCACATAAATTAATATACGAAAGTATAATTTTATGCGTAAACTTTAAGTATTGACTTCAACAGTGCTCAATACATATGTAGAACTAGGTAGTAAGTTATAAAAATATATATGGCAATTAAGCTACACAGAATATTCCGTGTTTCATCCATGCTAGGATTCGTCAGGTTTATGCGAAGAGTTGTGGTTGTCTCGCACATTCTATTGAGGTTTCAGCTAGCCAATCAACTTCCTAGTTTCCACCGTGCAAGGGGCGCGGTGGAAACTAGGAAGCTGATTGGCTAGCTGAATGATGAACAAACACCACTGTACAAATCATCATCATCATCACCATCACCATCATCATCATCTACTACTACTAATACTACTACTAGAATATACTGAGGCAGTACGATTAGCTAGCGAGTAGGTTTACTAGATAAATATGCAAGTTTTCATATTAAGTTTGAGGTACTTGAGAATAAAATTGTTTTGAAAAATAATAAATATTTGACAATAATGGAATTTGAAATCAATAACAATCGAGCCAAATTGAACGATAGTTGTTCTCATTTAAAAACGTAAGAGATGACGTAATTAGAGTATTAAAGGCAAAGAAATATTTTAAGATGTAGGTTAACGACCGACTGAGAAAGAGTTTGCTTTTTGTTTGTTTGTTTTTTTTGTTACCACGGTATTAGGTCGTTTCTTGTACGTCCAGGAAACCAAGAGGGCGTTTATGGTTCAAGGTGTAAAAACTAGCACAGAGAACTTGGCGGCACGACATGCAAATGTGAAACAGAAATAAAAGTCATGTTTAGAGTTGTTAACTGTATGATGAATAGAAATTGAAAAGGTCACCACTTATCAAAGCCCGGAAGCCACTCAGGGATAAGGGTTATTGCAAGTACAGTACGTTAGTGTGGAGATTTGATGAAGTGTTTACTTAAGGGGGCGGTTCATTAGGATTTACGTTGGACTTGAAGACATCCAAGTTGTAGTCAGGTGGGAAGCAGGCTGACGGAACAGAGTTCCACAGGCATGCAGTTCTAAGAAAGAGGCTTTGTTCATGTTTTGATTTAGGCACAAATAAAGAGTGGGGAAATTTTTCACAGTGGATTCAGCTAGACGGGTGTTTTTCGTGAAAGATTGGCGAGGGGGGGGGGGCAGAGAATGGAGTTCAGACGAGCACCTGCCATGTAAATAACGATAAAACAAGGATAGGCTCGCAACGTCCCTTCTGTGGAAGAGAGGTTGCAGGGTAGAGAAAAGGGCATCCCCCACTAAGCCACGAAGTCTATTTTGCACTGTCAAGGCAGGATAGGCTGTTTTTAGCAGCTCCTGCCCAGATATGGCAGCAGTATTCCATCCTTGGACGGACTTGGCTTTTATATAGATAGAGAATTGCATCAGTAGTGAGATATCTTCTTGAGCGGTAGAAGGATCCAACCTTTCAAGGCATGGCATTGATCAGTTGACGAACATCATATTGAAGAATTTCTTGTCATGTCTGACGTAATAAACGTTCATGCTTTAAAGATCGCTTCTTTTTGCGAAGGTTCTGGTCTGATGTACTCCGAAGGTTTTCAGTTGGGTTCATATCCGGGGACTAACTTGGGCATGGAAATTTATTAATTCCATTTTGGCTCAACCAATGTTGTGTCGCCCTTGCAAAGTGACAAGGAGCTTCATCTTCCATAAATAGGGAGTTAACTTGATTAGTAGGAGTCCTTCATGTAATATTGACACATATTTAGCAGAATTGATGTTTCCTTCGCACTCCACCAGATCTGAGCGACCATCACTCCAAATTGCACCTTATACCATAACCGAGAAACGCGCGTGTTTCAGTGTTGGCTGCCGTATTTTTAAGTCAAACTCTTGCTGAGAGATCCTCCATACCCATCCAAAGTCGGAAAATGATGCAAATCGTGACTTATCAGAGAAAATGACATTTGTCCAAAAGGCCATAGGTCTCTTCACCATCTCACGAGACTAATCGTTTCTGCCCTTGACTATTGGCAGTACGAAAAAGAGGTTTCCTTCTCGCAGCTTTACCATAGTAGCCCAGCTTGTGAAGATACCTGACAGCTGTTCTGGGCTGACACCAGCTTCTGTTGCAATGTCAGAGGCTTTGCACCAAGGCACCTCTTCAAAATTTCTTTTCACAAGTCACAAGGTTCTTTCAGAGGACCTGGGGCGATCCGGATGAGTTTGCATTCTTTGTCTTCTCTTGTGATCACTCCATAAACAGTAGAAAGATTTCCTGCTATTTTGCGTTGACTAAAACCCCCGTAATGTTGAACCACCATTCGTCCTCGCAGAATTTTTTATAGGTCCGATATTCCTTTGGTTCGTGACATGCTTCAATGTTGTTAAATGTCATTCTTAATAAGATACTTGATTTATTTCATTATTTCAGCATTATTCTTATCTGTAAATATAAATAAGCATATATTAATCTTAGGAAAACTATTTATCTTAGTGTCTATTTTTTATTTTATTTCGTGTTTGTGTAGATAAAAAGATATGAGTTTATCAACTAGACAATTATATACACACTTTGATGCGTCACTCTTTCTAAGATAATAAAAACGTTAAACAAATATACACCATTATGACGATCGCACGTATATTATTTATACATACATGTTTATGTCAAGCATATACTCTGTAACACCACTACTACTACTACTACTAATAATAATAATAATAATAATAATAATAATACTAATAATAATAATGATAATAATAATAATAATACAGAGACTGTTCCTGTTAAAAGAATACGCAACGATTATGCTCACTACGACCAGCAGTTACTGATCCTGCTACCGCCACCGTTATCACCACCACCATCATCATCTACTACTACTACTACTACTACTACTACTAATACTACTGCTGCTGCTGCTGCTGCTAGCAGCAAACATCCTACCTTCTATCACAAACAGCATCTCCTAATCCTGTCCGTATCACCATCATTTCTTTTCGCATTTGCGACTAGCAGCAGTTTCCCATCCTTCCCGCATCAGTATCATCATGATATATTACTAGTAGTAGTAGCACTATCCACTACAACTAACATCAGAGATCCTATCTTCTAACAGCAATTTCCGATCCTGCCCGTATCATCATCATCACCACCACCGTCATCATCATCACCATCATCATCATCATCATCATCATCATCATCATCATCTAGCACCCAACAGTAAAAATCATATAATTTTGTTGTGCACGTGAGTTCATCTTCCTTTTCTTTTCACATTCATAATACGTCTTTCGTTATTCGTTTTTTGTTTGTTTGTTTTTTGTTTTTTATTTTTTGTTTTTTTTTTTTTTCTTCTTCTTAGCGGGTCGTGGTGCCCTAGACGACTGGCTATCGTCATCCATACTACCCGCCTCGTTATACCAAATCCGAGGAGGACGCAATGCCTTGGAGGATTATCTCCTGTGATCGAATAGAATAGTACGCAAAGGCGAGATCTAAGTTATTATACCGGAACGTGTTCAAGTAACTTCTTAAAACCTCGACCTACTTTTGCTAACTGAGCCGCGATACCTACCCCCGGCCTCGATGTGACACACAAAAAAGTGGGAAAAGAAAAACACAAGAAAACTTAGTTGGTATGGGGGCGGTAACCTCTTCACTAACAAAATTTGAAATGAAATGAAAAGAAAAATATAAATCAGTGTAAGGCTGTTTTTCTTCAAACAAAACAAAAAGTACATTAAAATGGATTCTGAAAATGGTTTGTTAACTGTCCGGCTGGAGGGCAAGGACGTTTTTCCGGCCAGAATTATTTGCGGAGTTACCGATGCTTTTTCATCGCCGAAATTTGTTCTGTTAAAGCCGAGGTAAGGACAAGAAAAAACGGGAACGGATAAGAAAGTTTTGGAACATGAATTCTATATTTAAAAATATAATTGCAGTCTACAAAAAAAAATGAATTTTTAAAAATTATTTTCTTTATTTAAAATTTGACAATTTTGACAAATAATAACATCAAAAGTTGATTTTTTAATTTATTTATTTCTATTCAAGTCAACAAGTTGTTTTTATTTCTTTCTCGACCTGATTTATGTATGTTGTTTTTGTTTACCAGCTACAAGGTCCGTCGCCCCTAGGTCAGTGCTAGAAAGCTCCCCCCCCCCTTCAAGCGTTACATCCTCATTTAGCGAAGGGATTGATTATGACCGGTCGCCTATGGCGCTTTTAACGGGGAATGCCGACGGTTTCGATCACGGTAAATTTGGTGACTATTATGCATATTAGGGGTCTAAAATATGGGAACCTGTGCTTTTTGTTAGAATTTTAGATTAACAGCCTTCGATAAATTACTCTTACCTCGCCTCACCTCAAAAAATGAAATTCTACTAAACAATTATTTTTAAATAAATAATTAATTTCTGAAATAAATTTGACGTAAAATGATTCCCATTCTATCTTTTTGAGGCACTTAACAATATATATATATATATATATATGTGTGTATGTATTCTAATTGTAAAACCATAGGAAATAAATTCTGTGTGTTTATTTTTATATAAGTGGGGGGGGGACTGAAAAGTTAGTAAAGAAAAAGATAGTAAAACCACCCCTTAAAAATGTCTCCCTTAACCTGTAAGTCCAAGTGGCAAAACATCTCTACCTCGGAAAAAATGTAATCCTACCACTAACCTTAAGTCCGAGTGTCAAGAATTCCCTCTCCAAAATGGCACTCGTAAAGCCACGCATAATCAACTAAAACTGCCCTGGGAATAGGAAATATGTTTATTTCTAAAATAATTGTTTGTTTTCTTTCTTCTCCTTTCTGTTAAGTTTTTCAAGGTGCTCACATGTAATCACCTAAAAAAGTTGGATCTCTATTTTTTAACTCAAATTAATTCTAACCTTAAATAAAGTAAGGCCATCATTATTATTACCGACATAAATTATTTTGAAGGAAATACTATTGGAAATAATTGGTCAAGAACAGTTTATTTTGTTTTACCTACTTATTTGCGACCTATTTGCGTTAAAACTAGTATTTAAGTTGTAAAAGTTTTCAAGTTTGCATAAATACCGATTCTGAGTAATCATCTTTGTCTGCATTACTGACTAAATATCCAGTGTACCAGCAAGTCCTGGGAACA
Source organism: Euprymna scolopes (assembly GCF_053919585.1). Lineage (NCBI taxonomy): Eukaryota > Metazoa > Mollusca > Cephalopoda > Sepiida > Sepiolidae > Euprymna > Euprymna scolopes. The sequence goes on from NC_136510.1 coordinate 69,695,481, forward strand.
TCAACCTGAAAGAACTGTTGGAAATGACATATATATATATACCATAGATTACGACCATGTAATCCCTATAGCCACCTACCTTGAAAATGATGCTGTCAAACCTGATATAGTTATATGGAATAAGTCAAAGAGAGTGGCAACCTTGGTGTCCAGGTGAACAAAGCTTAAAGGGAGAAACAGACCAAATATCAAGGTCTCATGTATGATGTGAAAAAAAATTGGAACCTTACGGAGATTTCAATAATATCAGTTATTATAGGTGCCACAGGGTTTAGGAAGAACCAAGTGCAAAAAAGATCCAGACAATTGCACTTAAGGGAAAGTGAGGATAGTAAAAAGAGCTCTCGGTCGATATCAATAAAAAGTAGGGGAGTGTTCGCAGCTGGTTTTGGCTACCCCATAACCAACATTACTATCTTAAAAGAAAGAAAATGAAAAAAAAAGTGAAAAACTAAACGAAGATGGCTACTTCACAAAAAATCAATAATTACATGAACTTTTAAGTTCATGTAATTATTGATTAAATAGATGATTGATGAAATAGATGTTATAAGTCTTTTAAGACTTATAACATCTATTTAATATTATTATTATTATTGTATTGTTACCTCATACTAATTAGCGTTAGTATTGAGATTAATAAGGAATGTGTGTGTGTGTGTGTGTGTGTGTGTGTGTGTGTGTGTGTGTGTGTGTGTGTGTGTGTGTGTGTGTGTGTGTGTGTGTGTGTGTGTGTTTTGATTTATGGAAAACATCTTGTAGTCCTTTTTTTATTTAAGAAGTTCAAGTTTTAATCGTACACAACAATAATCACCACCATTTATTGCCATTGTCATGAATTTCAAGGGAGATAATTCAAACATTTTTTTTTTTTAGAAAATATAATAACATGAGATAAATTTAAGGTTAGGATGAGATTAGTTTAGGGTTAGATTTAATAATTTCTCAACTTGTAAAATGTCAATCAATTTGGGCACATCTCTAGTTTTAAAAAATCTTCTACATTTATGTGTATTTTTAAAAGGGAAGCTTAAATTATTCCTAGAAATGTATTATGTAATGGCACTGCTTGCGTCCCTTGAAAAAATTCTTTTGAAATACAGAATGAAAATGACGTTAATTCAACTTTATACATATCACTGAAACTTTAATGTTTTTTGCATAATTATAAATCTATTTTTTGCATAATTGTAAATCTATTTTTTGCATAATTATAAATCTATTTTTTGCATAATTATAAATCTATTTTTTGCATGATTATAAATCTATTTTTTGCATAATTATAAATCTATTGGATTAGTTGCGCATTTTTTGGTGAATCTGATCTTCTTTCATCACACATACAAACGCATATATATATATATATATATATATATATATATATATAATGTTACTATATATATATATATACATAGTAACATTATATATATATATATATATATATATATATATATATATATATATATATATATATGTGCATATATATATATATATGCGTTTGTTTCCCTTTATTTTATATTTTATATTTAACTTTATCATCATTTTTTTCTCCTTTTTTCTCTTCTTTTTTTCTCTCTCCTCTTTCTCTTCCCTGATCTTTCTTATTTATATTTGTCTCGGAAGTAGAGTGAAAAGCATATCTTATTTTTCTTTTATTAATATTATCGGAATCTTTTCTTTTTTCCTTGTACACATTTTTGTGAATTATTCCATGGATTTCTGCCTTTGGATTATTATGGACCATCTTCTTCCAATTTAGGGATTTCCTTGGCTTTTACTTGTACAAATGGAAATTCTTTTAACTTTCTTGAAGTTTTACATTTGGATTTTACCGTCACCGGATATTTTATCTTCCACCAGACTATCCATTCATGTGTAATCACCTTTTTCTTCACCATATTCCCTCTGCTTCACTTTTTTTGTTTTCAAGTAAGATCTTTGACTTGTTGTTTCATCAAATACTTCAGCATGCAAAATCCGATCCCGCATTTTGCTAATTCCTACCCTCTGATGAGAAGGAAAGTATTTCTTTGAAACTCCGCGGATTAAGGACTATCCATTTATCTAGTGTTTCCTTTTCAGATTAAATATGTTTTTAACTCATTTCAAAGTGTTTGTTAACATATTTTATTAACTGTTTGCTCATATATATATATATATATATATATATATATATATATATAGTAACATTATATATATATATATATATATATATATATATATATATATATATATATATATATATATATATATATATATATATATATATATATATACTGTATTAACAAAACCAAGACTTCAAAAAAGAATTGATAGCAACAAAAAGTGTATTCAATTGTAACTTACAATTGTTTCAATACTAGTTGGACAATTTCAAGCATTATGGCATTTGAAAATTTTCACATAACCAGCCTTTCTTCAGACTTCTTGAATAAAAAACACTTTAACAATAGAACATTGTTTAAAGAATTTCCCTTAAAGGAAAAGAAGCATGCGAAAACATTTATCCTGGACGCATCCTTATCAAGAGCTTATATAAATATTAATATATCACCTAATTTTCGTATCATTATTTAAAAACATGTCATAAGAAGTTACCACAAAAACCCGTAGCCATTTAATATCTTTTAATAAAACTATTCGTTGAATTCTTAAATTAGATTTCTATATTTCTTTATTTCGCGTAATTAATTTTAAAATGGTGCAATCTATGTTTATTGGAAGCCTTCTACATAGTGAATTCTAAAGAAGAAATATTAACTAAAAGGCTAGATGCTATACAGGGATATCTTCACAAGAATAGGTTTCTGCTATCACGTCTTAAATGTAACTGGGGTAAAAACTTTTTATAACAATAAAGATCCTTGGGTACAAGGCCAAATTTTAATGTAGAGTTATATATCTTGGAATGATGTAACCCAAACGAAGGATCCAAATCTAGTAAGCAAATATAGTTTCTATTATTCTAAACTGGATAAGAAATATAGATAAAGTATAAAGCTTAACAAAGATTAGAAATATTGTTCCATAACCGCGAGCACTTGTTTAGTATTTAGTTGTAGTAGTATTGAAGATGAAATAAGTGGTACCGTTTCCAGATCAATAAAACAACTTAACAATAAACTAGCAATTATTAAAAAATTAAATTAGCAATTAGTGGATTGGAAATTAATTGATATTGTTCTGACAACTAAAACTTGTAAAATCCCTGCTGGTTGACTTACTCTTGTTCTAAATGTTTTTATCCAAAAATGCAAGGGTAAACACCTTTTCATCGGAGTGAAACACACTTGTAGCTACTGGCTGGTTTTATTGTCAGAATAATTATTAATAGGGTGTATATTATTTTATTTAGGTGTCCAAGAACATAATACACGAATTGTAATTTTGGTTTTGAAGCCATGAGTAACCTCAGTAGATTATGGATGAATGGCAGATGTAGGTTAAACCCATGGGTATATAATCAGCTTTAAGATTAAAAACATACTTTAAATTTTTAATTTATTTAATAAGCTATCATAGCCTTTTCTATATCTGTTTAATTAAATTAATTAATAAATCATAGACGCTTTTTAGTATTTACTAAACTTGAAAGGCTTAAAAATTCATTGGTATATGAAATTTACTGAATTATACGTATCCAGTAAAATTCAGTATGTTACAAAAAAGTCTATATATATATATATATATATATATATATATATAAAAGAAATATTACAATTATTGAATACTCTCTCTGACTGCTTACTGTGAATGCCCACTGACATAGCATTCATATGTACTTAATTTAAAGGGTGGAACGATAAAATTGTCATCTTAGAAAAGATGACATGATTCTATTTCCAATTGATGAAAACGGTTGTCCTGTTTTTGTTGCAGACCATCTACTATTGGTCAGTTGTGTATAAATCCCAAGAGCGATAGGAGCCTTCTATTATGTCTGAAAGTGACACAATGTTCAACGAGCGACATCGGAGTGTGCCACTGTTTCACTCATGCACTCTCTCCTGATCCAAGTTATGACAACAGGACCATTGCCAGCACGCTCAAAATGCATCGCTAGATTACCACAAATAACAGAGACGTGCCCAGGGTGATGAAAACAAAGTTTCTGGCCACGGTTATGATCGTTGGTGTGGTTTCAAATGAGGGCCACATTATGTCACCTCATATCTTCGAAGTCAGCTTGAAAGTCAATACCAAAATGCATCTGGATGTGTTGAAGAGTGTGGTGATCACCTGGTGTAATAAGGTGACCACTAACAGACCCTGGATGTGGCATCAGAACTTGGCACCGGCCCATAAGTACAAAGAGAACCCGGCTTGGCTTCAGAAGTAGTGCGATGACTTTATACCCTTTTCTCACTGTCCCCTCTGTTCCCTCGGCCTGAACCCACTGGATTACTTCGTTTGGTCATATATCGAGAACATCACCAACATGACCTCCCATAATACCAAGGTCAGCCTGATCGCTGCCATCCGCCGAGTATTCACCAAACTCCATTGGCGCTTGTGGAAAAGGCATGCTCCTGGTTCCGGACCCATATCAAAGCGATGATTGAGGCTGAAGGCGGCTACATTGAATAGATGTCAGCTCTACTACATAATCAATTTACCTGAATTGATTTTTTCAATAAAAGTAAAAAGAAAAAAATCTGTAGTGTTGTTTTCTTTAGTGCGACAACTTTAAATTGGCTAAAGGGAAAATTATTCTCAACTCGCATTTAAGTAAAAATGTACTAAAATGTAATAATTGAATTCATTCAGAACGTATCGCAAAACAAAAACGGATAACATCTCTCTCTCTCTTTCTCTCTCTCTCCCTATATATATATATATATATATATATATATATACACACACAGTCGGCAAAAAGAAAGTCCGCACTTGTAATTTTTTCAAAAACTGCAAATTTAAGCTAAATTTAATGTAACTGTTTAAACAAACTATACCTCATTTGATTCACATTTTATTCTTCTATAATCTTACCTGTTCCTATTTGACTTTTAATTGAAATATTCTAGTGTTTACGTCAATTTAAAAAAATAACTTCAAATTGGGGGGCAAAAAGAACGTCCGCACAATGGAAAATTGTTATTTAAATGTAACTTTAGGACATTAACTATAGGCCAATCCAAACACGGAATATCATGCTCTTCCAGGAACCTCTTGACATTGCCAGCTGTGTGAATGGGAGCATTATCCTACATGAAGATGTGATTATCATCCAAATTCCGACCAAAGTAGGGTAGAAAATGCTCAGTCAACATATTAATGTACTTGGTCGAATTAATTCTCTCTCCACCCGTTCTTGATATTCCAATAGCCATTCTTACCATGAGGGGTTGGGAGTGTCTATTCTGAAAGCTGTTTGTAACATGAGGAGGTTGGGGGTTGGCCAGCAGCAGTAAAAACAACAACAACTGTATTTTCATTTTTTTTTTAGGGGGAGGGGGCACGCTTCTACCGGGCAACGCTGGTTAATGGGGTACGGCTAGTATATTATAAAATTAAGAGGATAAAATTACAAACTAATAACACCAAATAGTTATGCAAATTAAGTATTCGAAGAACTGTCTCTTAATTGTTCATCAGTACTTTATCTGCAGTATGTTATGCTGTATTATTGATTTAAATAACAGTGACTCATTTTGATGATCATGTAAGAATGATGAATAAACAATTATAAATAATTCCTGCATTTATTCATTTAGATAACAAAATGAAATATCACACTATGTATTGTTTGGATTCTTCGTGCAATTGTTCTCATTGTTAATGTTGGAAAGAATGTTTTTTGGTCCCGCTGACAAAAGGAGGGTGGACCTGTAAATTCACCATTGTCCGTTCGTCCGTTCGTCTGTCCACATTTTCTTAATAACTACACTTTGGAATTTTTTTACATTTTGCACAAACATTAAACATGATATGAGTAAAACAAGTAACAGAACGGATCTTCCGGGAAACCTCTGGTTGCCTCCCTAGGGGTGCCTTTCGGGTTAAAATGGCTAAAATTGACACTTTTGTGCTTATTAAAAAAAAAATTGATGCCTTAGATTTTTATAAAACTTTCTGAAAAGTTGTAACTAACTGATTTTTATATAATTTTGTTTGTCTATACTTTGCGATAACTCTTGGGTGTGCCCCAGGGGCTCTTTTAGGGCTAATAAAAACACTCCAATTTTTGGGACTATTTTATCATATTTGTCCAAAATTTTCTGTGTATGTCTATTTAGCAGTTTTGTATGGTGCTGAACTCAAATTTAAATATGTTAAGGCCTTGAGGACTTTGGGGCTAAATGGGGGGAGGGGGTAAATGATGGACTTAGTCATTTCTTTTTTGCATGGTGTAGAATACAAATTTACATATATTAAGGCCTAAAACTGCACTATTTGCTCATTTTCACCAGGATTTGATGTCCCGTGGGGACTTTTGGGGCTAAATCGGGATGGGGGCAAATGCTGAACTTAGTCATTTTGTTTATGCCTCATTCACTGTGCACTGATGGTGAACTATGCATGCTTCACTTGTTTTTTCTTTTTTCAACAAACCATAGTCGCTAGAATTCTGTTGTCTCTACATTCATAATAATTTGCATCTGTCTCAATTTGATATAATCTTTCAGAATTTTTTAGATGACGGTTGATAATATGTTTTATTTAAATTCTTCAGACGATTCTTCTCATCTTGGCTGTTATTCCTACAACGTTTCGACTGATATAACCTTCAACCTTATTCTGGTTTATCTTGACAATGGCTCTTAAAAATGAAGAAAAACATTCTTTCCAACATTCACCAGTAAGAGTCATTGTCAAGATACACCTGAAGAAGGTCAGAGGTTACATCGGCCGAAACTTTGTCATAATAACAACCAAGATTCATGCAGTAATCCAAATAATACATATTATCAATGCAGATCTTGAAAAATCAGAAACAAACTATGAACTGTTTTCTTTTTAAGATAAGCAGAGCAGAACGAATGTTATGCTCCCATTCTACACAGAACGATCGCTTGTATTGCTGATTGGCAAATCAAATGGATAATTTAAATGTTGATGATTAACAGAATGCTTACATATTAATAGTCAGCATAAGACATCTTGCTGCTCAACTCTCTATATAGCATCTCTGCAGACTATGTCCCAGATAGTAGCCCTCTACATCAAAGTGACACTGTGCCTTGTTTGGGATGAAAATGCAATTAAAAAAGGAGTAAATTTCACTTAAGGTTGTCCGTTGTCTATTTTTAAGTAGTAACCCTAAAAATGAATAGAATATTTAATTTAAACTTTGTTTTCAAACGAATCAACGTTACGACCAGATAAACGTTAACGCGATAATTAGTGATGGAACGATTCCAATATTTTTCCTGATTCCTATACAATTGCTGATTCCGTACTAAATTCCGATTCTGATACAATTACTGACTCCGATTCTTTATAAATTTCTAAATATTTAACTATAAACTAGCAATTTTTTCCAATTACCATCAAAACATGTGTTAAATGTGCAGATATTTTCTCAAACGTAAAAGAAAAACACTTATGAGGATGATTTATAGATTTTACTGTTAATTTAAAATCATGAAATATGTATTATTTTATCATTATTATCAGCAGTGGAAGATTTTGCTTTCAACAAAATCAAGTAAAAATAATTAAAAGAATTGTTTTTCACATCAGAAAATCGGCACATATTTTTCCGATTCCTCAAAACTTCTGATTTTTCCGATTCCTGATTCCGATTCCGATTAACCGTCTCAACACTAGTGATAATACTCTCTCCTAATCTTTAACAATAAACAAATATACTGTCAGTAGTGTTTTCTTATCCTCCCAGGCATTAACTAGTTTCAGATGGATGACGGCTTCATTGTCTGTCTTCTGAAACACCTTCATTCATTATGGAAAGCTGATACAACTATTTAAAGTATTTTTTGTACCCTGTCCATGGTACCTATTTATTTGATTTTAACAGATGATTAGACACAAGGTTAAGTGTTGGTTTGATAAAAGTGTTTCTGTGGTTTGAACTGGATTCGAACTTGGAACATCCAGATCAGAAAATTCTGAGGAACACATGCCACATAGCATTTGTAGAAAAGACTGAGACTAGCAACATCACGTCTGTGAGAGAGATGTTGCAGTGAAGAAGAAAGTGTTTAACCAATCAAATTACAGATACGTTTCTGTAAGTTATCAATAACCTTCAAATGAGACACACTCCATACATGTTCTGATAGTAGATGTACTCCATACATGTTCTGATAGTAGATTTTTTCTATATATAGAGAAAGACAGACAGACAGACAGACAGACAGAGGAAATAGCCACGGGTGTCAGAAAGTGTTTAGAGTGAGAGAGAGAACCGATTTTACAAGAAGTAGAAAGAGCAATGGGTTTAGTATATGGATTCCAAGAAAGATTTGATGAGAAAGAAAGACAACGAAGCTTGAGAGTTGATTTCTCATTATTTTTTTTTTCTGATTTCTAATCTATTTCTAATTAATCGATGCTTCAAATGTAGTTATAATGCTTTCAATACTTATACATGTGTGCCAACATTCTCACTACAAGTATTAGGACATTTAAAAGACAGTCTCTAATAACATTGGAAGAAGTCAGGTATAGATGATGATGATGACGACGACGACAACGATGATGATGATGATGAGGAGGAGGAGGAGGAGGAGGAGGAGTGGGAGGAGGAGGAGGAGTGGGAGGAGGAGGAGAAAAGAAATAGAAGAAAAATTATCTTTATACCATGAAAAGGATTTGTTAAGCCGAAATATTTGGATTTAAATAATTATTTTCATTTATTAAAAAAAAAAAAATCTCTCACATTAGGATTTAGTTTCTAATATTTTCATTAACCGATGCTTTAGATGTAGTTATAATGCTATCATATATCATAAATAAATTTTCACCATCATTTTTATACCTACAATCATGCAATCATGCAATCTTCAGATTAAGAATTGATAATTACTGCTGGTCCGGAGATTCAAATCCAGTCACAAAGTCAGCCTTGACTCTGTAGGCTAGAATTCCACCTCAAGGTCACTAGCAATCAACACAATAATTGAGGGAAAATGCCAAAACATAAAATTGATACATTTGGCATTGGCCTCATGTCAAATAAATTTTCAGAAATCTATTTTCTTCTTCTTTAAAAATAAATAAGAATTTAAAATAGATTAAAAACACTTTAATTCGATATCGTGCCATTCGAACAAAAAATATTTGTATTATCAACAAAAACGTTAACTATTATAAATAACAAGTGAAATGCTGACTCCTAGTTTGAGTATTGTTTCTGTCAATCAACCAAACCTTCCGATTTTGCAAACAAGATAAAAAAGAAAAGAGAGAGATTATAAATTGTTAAATAATATATAGATCCACGGAGTGTTGCAGTAAAATCTGACACTTGACAAAAAGTAAACGAAATAGCAGGAGATTCAGATGAGCGTAGTGAATCGATGGACGAGATCACTGTCGGAAGCCCTTACAACTTCCAGTAGACCTCCCCTCCTGCAAACAAGATCAAGACGACATAGAGTGTTCAGCAATGCTTCTCACCACTGGACTTGTGACCGCCCTCCTCATCTAACTGCAATCTCCTTGACTATTTCTTCTGAAACGTGATCAAGGCCAAGACTAAAACAGACCCCCACAACATGGTCAATTCTCTGAAAAAGGCATTTACTACTATAAACAAGGACTTGGTCACCAAAGTGTGTGACTTATTTCGTGCCTGTCTTAAGGTGGTCGTCTTTGTGGGTTGTGGTTACATTGAAAAATAATGTAGCATGTAACTCTAACTGAATAAACTGTCGGGTGTCTTCGTTTTTATTGCATATTTTGTTTTCTTTTTATCAAGTGTGAGATTTTTATGCAACACCATATATATGTATATAATAAACTAGCCTGAGTGGCTGGCGTTGTCCGGGTGTTTGGAGGTGTGTGTTGATCTAAAAAAAAAAAAGTGGTAGTAGGCAGGCAGGCAGGCTCGAACCCATACCACAAAGGAGGAAAAGAACATGAAAAAGAAAATGTGACGTGTTTGCTCTTGCGCCCATCACCAAACCAGAAGTGACGTAGGTTTAAATTAAGACTAGTTTGGGGGATGACTTTCGAAAATATCGGCTAAAAAAGTGATCCCTCCCTGTAGAAAAGTGCCCAGTTGAGGGTGAAGGAATTAATGTTTTTGACCAATTTTTCGCTATTTGTCGTCTGAAAGGTCGAACTTCAAAATGATATCAATCTTGTGAGAATCCGTCGCATCTGTTGAAAGTTTTAGGATGACATACATACATACATACATACATACGTTTAAACAGATGTTGCCCGGGTGTTTGGGGGTGTGTGTTGAGCAAAAAAAAAAATTGTAGTAGACAGGCAGGCTTGAACCCGTACCATGAAGGAGGAAAAGAAAGTGAAAAAAAAAAAAAACGTGGCGCCTTAGTTGTTGCACCCATCGCCAAACCGGAAATGGCGTAGATTTAAATTAAGACTAGACAATTGAAAAGAAAGGATGTCTTTCGAAAATATCGGCGAAAAAAGCGATCCCTCTCTATAGAGAAGTGCCCAGTTGAGGGTGAAGGAATTAATGTTTTGTTTTTTGTTGTTGTTTTTTTGCTCAACCAACACCCTTATACACACCTCCACTTTCTTTTCCACCTTCGTTGCCCGGGTGTTTGTGAGGTGTGTGTTGAGCAAAAAAAAAAAGTTGTAGTAGGCAGGTAGGCTCGAACCCATGACGCAAAGGCGGAAAATAAAGTGGAGGTGTGTGTAAGGGTGTTAGTTGAGAAAAAAAAAAAAAGGAATATTGCAAGCAAAAAAAAAAAAAGGAGTAGCAACAATCACAATAGCAACAATCAATCAATCAATCAAAAGGAGATAAATTACGTTTTGACATGATTAAAAATACACTTTTGTCATTCATTCTTTATATTGGTCTATAATTACAATGAGCTTCTTAAATAAGGATTATTATATATTATAAAGAAATAATGTATATTTCCACAGAAATATATATATATATATATATATATATATATATATATATATATATATATATATATATATAAATGGAAAATTTGAATTAAATTATGTATAATTACAAAAACATTATTGTTTGACAAAGGAGTACATATGATATATATATATATATATATATATATATATATATATATATATATATATATATTGTTTGAGATGTACTAAAGAGTTATAAGGGGAGGTAATTATAACCCTGTATATCAAGCAAGCATGTTCATATAGAATATAAATGGTCTATTTTGTAATGCCATCTGTCCAGCATAATGCTAACTGACACTGACAGATGAAAGACAAAAGAGTCGTTACATATTTGGATAAAAAGAACAGCCCAAAGGAGACAGAAATATGAATTGTCTGTCTCTCCGACCAATAAATGACTGATCCATCGCAGATATGGCTGAGAGGCGCCAGTGGTCACAATTTAGAGATGAAGGAGATAAAGAGATAGATGTTTTGCAAAATATATTTTGACTATGTTGGGTCCCTGAGGATCAAATGTCCAAGAAATAATAGGTTCTAGCTATGACCAGTTTAGCGTTTGAGCTTTGTGAGACGACTGTGCTTTGTGGATAAGTTGTATTTTAATAAGTGAATTATCTAATCACCCATTATTAACTTGATTCTCTAGACAAATGCACAAAAGAGAGCTTATTAGTTATTTAGAGCCATACTAATCATTTACACAGAATTTCAAGTCCTCATTGTTTCCAATCAGAATTATCTCCCTTTGTCTTTCTGTTTCCATAGTTTATAATGCAGTAGCAAGAAATTGATAAACAAAACTCAGACTGGAATTTCTTGCAGTAATTAAAACAAAAGAAAATTTTATCATTCTAAAAATAACATTTTATTTAACACTAACTCCCGTTTTATTCCATGTTGTATGAAAACTGTCTTACTAACCTCCTCAAATGAAACCAACCAAGTCAGTCATACTCTGAAAATTGACAAAATGAGATAATTTCTGTTCCTTGTATCATTGTGAGTAGGTGTAGCGGAAAGATGTAAAGAAAAACATGTGAAATAAAAATTTGACGAAATTACTTTTTTGAATAAGAGAGAGAATTGTGTCAAAAGTTCAGCCAGTGAAAAAACAAAAGCTGAAGGATCTTTGGGATCAGTATATGAAATAATTATCATATTCAGTTTATACTATTTTACATATTGATGTGTTTGACAGTTTTTAGAAATTGACTTCTAAACTAACCTATCTTTGGCCAGATCTATCATTTTATCTCAACTGTTCTACATCTACTAATCCAGGAACTCTCATTTATTTTTTTTAAAATGACCATTGCAGCAAAGTATCTTGCCCCCATTTACTTGCCTTCCTACGAGGGCAAAGTTAGACATAAGGTCTAAAACGGGCACTCTATTAAACATTGCCTTATTAGCTTATTCCATAAAAAGTGCAAAGAAGACCAAGATTACACCACATTTGCTTCAGTCGTAAATAGACACTGTGACGACTTCAGACTATCCTTGTTGACGGTCAACAACATTAAGGTTCTGATTTTCATTCAAGGCTTAGTGTCGACCAAGGACGCTGAACTCAGATGCCAGGCACTAAACAGATTAGAAAAGGAACCAAATATAACCCATCAACATTTGGCTGAGGAATGCTAAAAATCATCTTGGAGAAGCAAGACATCAAAAATGTAGAAGAGACATACGTCAGAAAGGTACAAAGTAACAAAAAATCTTACTCTCCAAACAATCAAGTGAAAGCCAAACATAACTCTCCGGAAAAATTCTCCCAAAAACCTGAGTTACCCTGTTATCTATGCCATTGGCAGAAGGATTGTCCATACAGGGCTCGGAAATGTGATTGGTGCAAACACAACGGACACAAAGCCTCACATTGCAAAGCAAAAGGACCCCGGAGAAGCTATGTTAAAACAATGAGGACTCAAGTGGAGAACGAAAATGTATGGAAGTACGTGACAATAAAAACTGGGGACAAGAATGTTAGACTTGACAGTGGTTCGGATTTGTCCATCATAAACCACCATACCTGGTGCAAAATCGGAAAACCGAAGATAATGAAAAGTAAGAAAAAGTTACTCATTCAATGGAGAAAGAATAAAATTTGAAGGTGAGGTTTCCACTAACATAATGTTGAAAGGAAAAACACTGAATCTCAAGATGTATGTATTAAAAAACACTAATAACCTTTTTGAGACAGACTGGATTCAAACATTTGAATTTCGGGACTCGCCCATTAGCGATGTTTGTCAAAAAGTGGACAACCTTACAGCCAAAACTAAAGAATGTTTTTTGGACAAACTAGGCTGCTGTACAAAAATGGAGGCAAAGTTCAAGTTACAAGACAATTCCACATCAATCTTCAAAAAGAAACTCAGCATACCGTTTGTTTTTATACAAAAGACTGATGTAGAACTGGACAGATTCATCAAAGCAGAAATTTTGACCCCAGCTGCTCCCACCATGTATATAAAGAAAAAAATCAAAGGATATCAGAGTCTGCACAGACTTCTTGACTGGGTTGAATGCAGCACTTAAGGATCATCATTACCCACTACCCAGCCACAAGGAAGTTTTACAAAAACTAAATAGGTAAAACCCACAAAAACAACTGTTCCCAAGGATAATTACGTGCCAGGAGATGCACAAAGATAATAATACTTTCTGGGAGAAGGGAACAATCAAGAACAGGATCGGCCATATGGTCTACAAGGTGGAAGGACCACATTCCACGCATAAGAAACAATTGAACCAGATATGCAAATGCACTTTGAACGAGTTAAGTGAAACTCTGCCAGAAGAAATGTTGGACCTACTGTATGACACATTTGACCTGGAAACCCCTCAAACTAGTACCGAAATATGTTGTTCCAGCAGAAAAAGGAAACTGATGGACTTCTTGGAGGTCAATCTGACTAAGTAAAACTATATTTCAGGGAAATAAATCTTCAGAGAGGGGTGTTCTGGGGTAGTTTATACCATTATATCTATGATAGTATGGATTCATTTGGTACTATGTAAGTTAGACATTTCTTCCGTTGAGCAGAGAACAGACGCATAGTTTAACTGTTTGCAGTGAACACCAGGACTCTTTCACCTTAATATTGTGACACTCTATACAGAACTACATAAATAACCTCACACAATGGCATATTAAAATCAATGTCAATGATAAAACTTCATGGAGAAAGTCATTCTGTTCTCTCATGGCCAACATGCAACCCACCTATGATGTTGGGTGACACATTGATTGAAGAAGTTTGTAAATTCATTTTAAGTGTTTTTGAGAAATTAGTGTGATCAAGAACTTTCCCAATAGTTTTCCTAAGCATTTCAAAGCAGCTTCTTGTAAAGTGCCTACAAACACAGAGACCATGTTGACCAGAGGGACAATGGATCCACAAATATGCTTCTGGATTTGAGTTTATAAGCTACCAAAACTGTTGGCTTTTCTTTGCTAAAATAGCAGTCTTCCAATACTATAACTGCCCATAGTGGGATTTCTGTTTTAGAGATGAAATATTTACAAGGTCAATGCAAGAAGGATGTGGCTCGTCACAATTCACAGACAATCACTCGTTATGGAGAAACTAGTTATGGGCTGTTATATGAGTCGAGTTTATAGCACTAAGAGTAGAAATACCAATCAAGAGCATTACAGGTTATCTCAGAAGTACTACCTTGTATTATTTGGATTATTCAGACTACTGTTCTCATCTTGAGTGTTATTCTCACAACAATTTTGCCAATGTAACCTCCATCTTTCTTCGGGTATGTCTTGTTGAGCTCAAGAATCTTTTTGTCAAACTTGAGAAACTACACAAAATTTTTAACGAAAATTGTGATCGGCATATTGGGGGTAATGTGAGAATAACATTCAAGATGAGAGCTGTAGTGTGAATAATCCAAATGATCCAAATTATCCAAATAATCCAAATTATCAATTCTTATCTCAAAAATTCAGAAACATAAGGTATTACCTTATATCATAGTTTTCTTTCTGCTAAATTTTTTTCCTTAAACGAAAACTGATGGGGACATCTCTCACATTTTACCGCATTAAAGTTAAGCAACATTGAGCCTGGCTAGTACCAGATGAGTGACTATTTGAGAAATCTTGGCACTGTATGTGCTCTCTGCATCCGTATACATCGTGGAAGGATTGTGTATCCAAAAAATCTGCAAAGATCTTTGCGGATTACACAAAAACGTAAGTAAACTAAGATTGCAGCGATGTATTAACAAGTTCTGTTAGATGATAAGATAATCGATTCATTGCCATTTTGCTTATGGATCACATGTCATATCTTGTCCCACAACTTTTCAGATGAACTTCGCTTCCTCCCCTCCCCTATCCGCAAAAAAATATAATATTTTGGGTAATTTTTGTTCTTTTCAATTTTTTTTAAGATGGATGTCCGATAATGAAGCCCACACATGTCACAACTGTGAAGCCAAATTCACACAAATCCGGCGCCGTCACCACTGCCGACAATGCGGCAAGATCAGCTGTGGCAATTGTTGTAAAGACAAGGTAGTATTATCTTGAAATGTTATTTTCATGTTTCGGTCGATATAACCTCTGAGTCTCTTCAATTGCATTTTACTGAATTTGAAAATTTTTCTATCAAACTTGTGAATTTCGAACAGAACTCTTTATTTAATCCTTGAGGGTAGCATGCTATCGTTACACCAGCCATGACTGGATAGAAGTTTGTAATTGTAGTTTGAGTATTACCCACACTGAGGATTGTAACTTACGACTGAATTTTACTAAGTGCTTTATCGACTACATCATGGGTGTTTACGGTCAGTTAGATTCCAAACAGATTTATTTTTAGATAATTTTCTGAAAGGACAGTTTATTATGTTTGCAATCTGTTAAATGTTTTAAATTTAGCAGGTATTTGAGAATAAATGTAATCTTGCTTCCATCCATCTCATATTATAACTTTCTTTCTTTTTTTCTTTTATATACGGTATAATCACATTGACACACTGGTTCTTGTCAGATCACCAAAGTTAAGCAACACTGAGCTTGGCTAGTACCAGATGAGTGACTATTTAAGAAATCTTGGCACTGTATATGCTCTCAAATTACCCCGGCATTGCTTCCAATCGCCCTGAAATACTACTTGCCACTGGTATTTAACAACGCTGACTCAGGAGAGGTGTGGTTGGAGATTTCACAACTCTTGCCAAAAAATTTCATGTGTAGGTGCCCTTACAGTGGGTATCCATAGTCTGTTAAGACTGAAGGAGCTACTTACCATTATAACTTTTATCTTTCATTTTTAATTTCTATAATTTTCAATTTTCAAGTTCAATATAAAGTAAAACATTGTTTTTGTTTGCTTTTTATGGATATCCAGCATGCTTGCAAACTCAACAATATTATCGTAAGATACCTTGATTCAATATTAATGCAAATCAAATTTTCAAAATTTTTTCTTGCCTGATGAGATCAATAATAATTAAAACGGTCTGCACATCGTAGCAAGATATGATTATATTTACTTAATGTAAATAAAATTATATATATATATATATATATATATATATATATATATATATATATATATATATATATATATAAGGTGCTTTTATAAGTTTCCAGACTTTTTTGTACAGGCATTTGAAATTGTCATAGATTCTGGTATTCAGTATCTTATTGCTATACATCTTATGATTCCAGCTTCAAATAAACAGCTACAGCAGGAATTAGAATATACCCTACTAAAGCTTGATTGTTTCAGCTTGTATTTTTCAAAAATGCAATCTGGATGTAAGAACACTTTAAAAGAATAATATGCAATAAATTCTGTTTTAAATTTCGAAAAAAATGCTGCAGAAACCTATAGAACGCTTCAAATTGGTATTGGATAATCTTGCATTAATCAAGCATCAGTTTTTGTGTGGAATAAGAGATTCAAGGAAGGCAGGAAGTCTGTGATGGATGATGGGAGTTGTGGGAGGAGTAAAGAAGTCAGAACACCAAAGTTGATTGAACAAATGAAGAATTTCATGGATAAGAACCGTCGTGTGTCTATAGAGACAATAAGTACACAATTTGATGTCAATTCTGGAACTTTACACGCAATTATTTGTGAGGAACTGAAGATGTGGAAGATTTGCATAATTTTTTCCCCAAAGATGCTCCATTCTTGTCACAGGTCAAGATAGTCGAGACCTTGCTCCCTGTGACTTTTGGTTACTCCCTAAGCTCAAGGAAAACCTTACTGGCTGTTATTATAAGACAACTGAGGAGATGAAAGAGGCTGTGATGAGGGTCATTGAAACGCTCGCACAAGAGGACTTGTAAGGGACCTTCCAGGAGTTGTTGGAATGGTACAATAAGTACATTGCAGCTGGAATAGATTATTTTGAAAGGGTCTACAGTTTCAAGCGTGTACTATCAATAAAAAGTCTGGAAACTTATTGAAGGAACTTTGATTCCAGTAAAGCAACTGGCCCTGACGGCATTCCAATTATAGTGTTGAAAAAGCTTCAATCAGAACTTGCCCCCATACTTACAAAACTGTTTAAGCGTTGCCTTAAGAAGAAGTACTTCCCCACACCCTGGAAAACCTCATCAGTATGCCCTGTATTTAAGAATTCAGGTGATAAGTCATCTCCCTCTCAGTACAGACCAATAAGCCCCCTGTGTGTCATGAGCAAGTTGCTGAAGTCCATATAAAATAAAGAAGTAGTCAACCACCTCAGCAGGCATAATCTTCTTAGTGACATGCAATATGGTTTCCGTTCTGCCAGATCTACAGCAGATGTGCTAACGGTTATATCTCATAGGATTAGTGAATCTTTCAACAAAGGCTTCCTTTCTAGGGCAATTGCTCTTGACATATCAAAGGCCTTCGATAAGGTATGGCATAAGGGCCTAGTTCACAAGATTTCCAGCTACAGTATAACTGGAAATGTATTCTCAATCATTAAATCATTTCTCTCTGATAGGCTCATAAGAGTAGTGGTTGATGAGCAGAAATCACAGGCCCTCAGTATTAATGCTGGAGACCCTCAGGGGTCCATCCTGGGCCCAACTCTCTTGCTGATCTACATCAATGATCTCCTAAAACACATACTTAAATCATTCGTTGACATCTATGCTGATGACACGACCATCTATGGCAACATATCTAAGGCCATAAATGACAAAGTTCTCTCTGATTCTCTCTCCTCTGATCTTGAGCGCATGGTACAGTGGGGGAAGAGGTGGCTGGTTACTTTTAATGCATCTAAAACCAAGCTTCTATCTTTACATCATCAACGCTCTGATCCCCATCTGGCATCAATTGAAATGGATGGCTCTCGTCTTGGGGAGGCTTCATGCTTTGACAAGTTTCTGGGCTTGACCTTTACTCCTGATCTGAAATGGAACATGTACATCAGGTCTGTTGCCAAGGACACTGGGGAAATGGTGGGATCCTTCTACCGCTCCAGAAGATGTCTCACTACTGATGCAATTCTCTATCTGTATAAAAGCCAAGTACGTCCAAGGATGGAGTACTGCTGCCACATCTGGGCAGGAGCTGCTAAAAGCAGCCTATCTTGTCTTGACAGAGTACAAAATAGACTTTGTGGCTTAGTGGGGGATGCCCTTTTCTCTTCCCTGCAGCCGGTCTCCCACAGAAGAGACGTTGCGAGCCTGTCTTTTATCGTCATTTCCGTGGCAGGTGCTCGTCTGAGCTCCAATCTCTGGTCCCCCCTCGCCAATCTTTCACAAAAAACACCTGTCTAGCTGAAACTACTGTCGTTAATTTTTCCCACTCTTTATCTGTGCCTAAATCCAAACATAGATTCCATAAGCAGAGCTTCTTTCTTAGAAGTGCATGCCAGTGAAACTCTTTTCCGTTTGCCTGTTTCCTATCTGATTACAACTTGAATGTCTTCAAGTCCAACATAAACAAATTCCTGATGAACTGCCCCTTAAGCAAGACACTTTATCAAATCTTCAATACTAACGATTACTACGATACTATCCCATTGATTACTGTACACACAATAACCCTTATCCCCGAGTGGCTTCCAGGCCTTGATAAGTGGTGATTTCTATGTAAAAAAAACCCTAGTTTATATATATATATATATATATATATATATATATATATATATATATATATATTAGAAATTATTTAAAATAGCAGAAGTAGATTCATTGCATTTTAGTATACAAACCAAGAATTTAGTTACATTTATCTGTAGCATGCAAGACTGACAAAAATATGTTGGCAGCAGGCATTATCCTCTTTCTGCTTTATCCTCCATCCCTTCTATTATATCCATTCAAGAGCTGCTGTACTGGCGCCATTGTTTAACATGTCCACCCTTCCCATGTGGCTTTCACATTTGCTGCAAATCAACCCATCATTCAATTACTGGCTTCTTTGTTCTCCATCTTCGTTTTAGCTGACTCTCAGCCTCCCCCCTTCTTCACCGACACCTCTCACTCTATCGTATTCACTCATCTGGACAGTATCATCTGATGTATCGATCAAGCAAGAAATGAGTAATGGGGTTGATGATGAAAATTGAGCTTAGCATCTGGTAAACTCCTGCCTAGTACCTTACCCATGCCCAACGGTCACCCCCCCACACCCAAATTACAGTTCCAAAAGTGGAAGGGTACGTAGACAACCGATGACCACATTTCAAATCAATGTAACACTTTGTTTTTTCTTTTTTTTTTTTCTTTTTTCTACATTTAATGAAGTGGTATAAAAATGTTGTTGTTGTTATTGTTGTTGTTGTTGTTGTTGAGGAGGAGGAGGAGGAGGAGGAGGAGGAGGAGGATTCATGTTGGCATTTATTTCCCTGATATCTTTCTATCAAGAATTCGTTCTAGAAGGTTATCAGGTACTTACAAGAGGGACCATGTCAATGCCCCTAAGTGAAAGTGTCTCCACGGAATGAACAGCATTTGAACTTGGCACACCCAGGTTATCAGTTAGTGTCGTTAACCACTGCGTCACCACCACCTCTCTGTTGCTGTTTTTCCTGGCTACTATACAAACCTGCGTCAACTTTTGTAAGATTGCCTTGCCCCTGAATTTGAAAACTTTTGGCAATTTGGAGTCACCCATAACTGCTATTACTTCCAGGTGCATTCTAACATGAAGAGACGCACTTCTATATATTAGTATTAGTAGTGTGTAACGAAAACCATCGCACAAAAGAAAAAAACAAAAAATATTGGGGCATGTTTTACTATAGACAACAAACTGAAAAAGTTGTCAAAAAAAAAATATATAACAAATAAATGTTACCAAAGGCAAGATAAGGTGATTTTTTTTTTTTTGTTTTTTGAAACACAAGTAGCGCCAAAAACGGCAACAAAGATGGTGAACATGAAACTAACGCCTTTGGAGTTTCGAGAATTGCTCAAAACTTGAAAATAAAAATAAGGGAATAATGAAAATTCCGAATTGATGGTTTTGTTTTACTTCTATTGAAGCATTCGGCTTTTTAATTAGTCATTTCCAAGGAATAATATCGCAATACTAATAATAAAAGGATTTTCTATTGTAATATTTATTGGGTGCATTTCTATCAGTATTTTATTTTATTTTTTTAGTTTTGAGCGATTCTCGAGACTTTAAAGATAGCAGCCTCATGTTTGCAATCTTTGTTGCAATCTTTTCAACTTAAGCGCGCGACAGTACTTAAGTTCCAAACTTAATAAAAGTTTTAAAATAAGTTCAAACACCAAAAAAGTTGTCCAGGCAAGTAGAAAAGTAACTTATCTTACCTTTAGTAACATTTATTTGTTATATATTGGTTTCTGGACTACATTTTCGGTTTATTGTCTATAGTAAAACATGCCCAAACATTTTTATGACAACAACGAAAGGGTTTACACTGTTCAGTATAAATAAAGGGACAATAGAAAGCTTTGGGAACCCCCAAAAGTCTGTCAGCAGTTATTTTCTGGTGAAGTATCCAGTGGACAGGGACAAGGGAGAGATAGAGAGAAGATGTATTTCTGTGTTGCTTTTCAGGGTTCTCTCTGCTGACTGATCATGATTCCTAAAGAAGCTGAAGCAGTTATTCCAGGACAGATGAAATCAATACGCCCTGCAAACCGATTGGTCAATGTGTAAGCAAATTGCCTGGAAGGGACATTTCTCTACGAGAGAAAATTAGTCATTATTTATCAATTTCATGACTATGTATTAAATTGTTGTGAGCCCTTGTTTTCAATTTGAAAGTTTTGCAAGTTCTTTAGTTACCCTATAACTGTTATTACATTCAGGTCAAGACGATACTTTTTTCAGGCCTAACAAACATGCAATTGGAGTCCACGATTCAGAACGGATATATGAAAATCAAAATTACTATAAAATATTAATTACTGTTATCTGCTCTTTATTTTTTATTTATTTTTTTTTCGAGAAGGTGGTGTCAAATTTGTGTTGCATTTCAAAACAAAAACAAGTTCATATTAAAGTGATTTATTTGCTCAATGATTACGTTTTCTGGCAAACAAACAGAACATTCTGAAGTGTAAAACATTTTTAAAACAATTTCTTTAAAATTCTATTTCAAAACACAATTCCATCATGTAACTGATTAGCATTTTGCTTTCTTGGTAAACTAATTAAGCATTGTTCATTTATATTAATAGTTGACACACTTCATGACGCAATGTTACAAAACGGCAAAGCTTAAAAACATATATATGTAAATAAAGACTCCTGAACAACGCCAGGTCGATATAGCTAATATATATATATATATATATATATATATATATATATATATATATATATATATATATATATATATATATAATCTAAAGAAGCTTTGAATAAAAAAGTGCAAAAATAAAAATAAAGAATGCAGTATAAATTCCCAGGAAAAAAAAATATATTAATTTTAACCTATCGCAGACTAAGCACCTACATAATCCGACTTCTAAAAAGTTTATAATGACAAAAGAGAATTCATTTATATAAGGATAAAAAAAAAGGGCCTTAACTAAAATTGTTAACTATATATGTTAACTATGACTATAGACGATTTCGCAAAAGTCTTCGATTTTAAAACAGAATCATCAGCTGTTTACCATGTAGCTGTTTTGGAGATTTAAATACAGGACAGCTGTTAAATACATGGCTCTCCAGTGGATAATACCACTTCACCAATTAAAAAAAATGTAAAATAATACGGTTACTATTTTTACTAATATATGAAAAAAAATAGATAAATAAAATAAAAAAAGAAAAAGACAAACTATTAATAAGTAAGTTTAAGATTACAAGATCCATTCTGTGACATGTTAACCAGCATATAAATGCTATGAGAATATATATATATATATATATATATATATATATATATATATATATATATATATATAGTTTGTGTGTGTGTATGTGTGTGTGTGTGTACAGAAACCCTTCTGTAATACATGTTTCATGAAATAATGCCAGAAAGAGACTTTTTTCTGATTTTTTCCTTCTATTTCGTTCTCACGTGTACAATTATTTTCTTTTCCAATGAAAAGCATCAATTATTTGGTGTCACATAAATGCTGATAATAAACCTTACGAAAGAATTGAGACACATTTTTCTCAATAGCACACAAATTAGCCAAAAATATAGTCCTTCTCCCTCTTCAAAAAAAAACTGTACAAAACTTCATAAAATTGGAACCGTCTGTGATAAATAATATATTAATAGCATTTAAATGAGGTCATAATTTTAGAGAAAAAAATCCTCTTTTATTATTAGTATTCAGATATTATTCCTTAGAAATAACTAATTATAAAGCCGAAGGCATCTGCATCAATAACAGTAGAACAAAACCATCAATTGGGAATTTTCATTATTCTATCGGAAAAGAAAAATCAGTAATTGCGGGAGAAAAAAAGACTGAAGAGTTTTTTTGTTTTTTTTTATTCAATTTTCACCCCAAACAAGTCACAGTGCCACTTTGAAGCAGGGGGCTACTATCAGGGACTTAATTAGCAGGGCCATTATGAAGGGAGATGAGTAGGAAGATGTTTGTTCACATTACACTTGAACTTCTGCATATCAGTACAGTTGGGAAAGCAGAATCTCGGAAGGGAGTTCCAAAGACCTGCAGTTCTGAGGAAGAAACTATTGAAGTAAAAGGCTTTCTTGCACCTAGGGATCTCTACTGTAAAGGGATGAGACTTACTAGCTTGTCGGGTTTGTCGGGGGTAGTTACGTCGGGGAGGTACAAGTGTTTGCAGTTCGTCATAGCATTCACCATTAAAGTATTTGTAGAACAGGCAGAGGGATGCAACATCTCGTCAATGGGACAGAGGCTGAAACCTAGATGACAGATCAGGACCTATCAAGTTGGCGACTCTCTTTTGAACCCTGTCCAGGAGCGAGAGACAAGCAGCAGATGCACCAGCCCAGATGTGACAACAGTACTCCATACATGGGCGAATGGTGGCCTTATAGAGGTACAGGATACTGTCAGGCATAAGTAGTTTTCTAGCACAGTAGAGGGAGCCAACCTTCCTTGCAGCAGCCTTGGCAATTTTCTCAATGTATCTATTCCAGTTCATCTTCCCTGTAAACGTTAGGCCGAGGAGTTTAAAAGAAGTACTTTCAGGCAATGTGTTCATGGCCATTGCTATTGGTGGTAGAGAAGGTTTCTTGTAGTTATTGAAGGAAACAAGCTTAGTCTTAGCAGCATTGAATGTGACCATCCATTTTTGTCCCCATTCCACTACAGATTGGAGGTCATCCTCTAGTGTTTCTGCCATTTCCTTGGATATGTGTTCATTTGTTTTCCCCTCATATCTGTTATAGAGAGTGGTGCCATCGGCAAATGTACTCATCTCCGAAACAATTTTATCAGGAAGGTCATTTATGAATATCAGGAATAATAGAGGTCCAAGGATAGACCCCTGAGGTACTCCCGCATTTATGTCATATTGTTTAGATGTACGACCGTCGAGGACAACTTGGATTTTTCTCTTACTTAAGAAGGATTTAATTACATTATGAATTCTTCCAGTGATTCCATATGATCTAATTTTCCTTAGAAGACCATCGTGCCATACCCTGTCAAACGCCTTAGATATATCAAGGGCTATCGCTCTACCCTCCCCTGTTTTGTCCAATGAACGGTATATACGTTCAGAAACTACAGTTAAGATATCTGCTGTTGAACGGGCTTGCCTGAATCCATATTGTTTGTCAGTCAGGAGTTTAGCAGCTGTTAGATGCTGGACTAGGGCTTGATTAACTAAGGACTCAAATATTGTTTTATATGCAACATATCCAATATACCCAAAGCTGTTTCGCCATCTTTTTCGGTGTGGTTAAATGCAACCAGTATGTTCCAGTGCAATTCGAAATCCAAATGACAAATTACTTCCATATCCTAAGTGTCAGGAATCTTATCTATGCACCATGACAGTTGCTAGTGATACTTCAAGACAAGCATTATTAACTAAAAGAAATAAATTCTTTATTTTCACCATTACTTCTTTTACCAGAGAACTCAAGTATATTTTCTGTTTATATATATATATATATATATATATATATATATATATATATATATATATACTAGCAGAAGTACCCGTCGTTGACTGGGCTCAAAAACAGCCTAAAGAAAATGGACTGTGATTGATGAAAGTATGATAGGTTATGAAAAGGAGGGGCTTGTAAAGAGATAGGTTTTGATACTCAAAAATTTTACCCTAAGCAAAATATGATGAAAGTAAAGATAATTTTCGTGAAAAGTTTTTTTTTATATCAACTTTGTTTCCATTCGTAGCCAAGAGTGACCAACAAAATGATGTTTCCTTACAAAGAGAAAATGTTATACATATAATAATATAAATATGCAAGAAATAAATGTTACCATAGTCAATAAAAGTTACTTTTATGGTAGAAAAGTTCATTGATTTGTATTTTTAAGTAGTTTGTAAAAAAAAATATTTTTTTAATTCACGAACCGGTTTAAAAAAAATCAAAATGGCAGTGCCTTTGAAATGGAGAGCCCCGTTTTCAATTTGAAGGAGGGGCACCTGAGCATTCTGTGTTAACAATTTAAGAGAGTTCCGTTAACGTAAGGAATATTTATAAACATATTTTAATGTTTTCCGTTATTTTATGCTTGAGGAATATTTGATTATGGCATGTGTAGTTTATATAAAAATTCATTTAAGTAGTTATCGTCTCAAATTTCGTTTTAATTTTGGTCCACTGAAATTATTTCAAGTAAAGAGCATTAAAAACTATTTCAAAACAAAACAAAAAGAAAACATGAACTGAACTTTTATTGACTATGGTAACATTTATTTCTTGTGTATTTATATTTTCGAGTAGTCGTTTGTTGGCTTTTCTGCTAAACATTCTTACTAAATAATATCGACGAAATATCGAAAAATAAAGAAACAAAAACAGTTTTGGAAAATAATGAAGCTTTACTTACTTTAGTAAAATAATCCGAAACAGCAAAATGGGATATTAAGAAAGTAAACACGTAATTACTTTAGTTTTGAAAGCAAAGAATCGATATAAATATGAATAAGAAGAAAATGGCGCCCTTTTCAAGCAGAACAGCTTCGTTTCAGTTTTACAGTATTGAACGGTGTAGTATTGCGCCGTCAGATTCAGGGTTGTACTATTGTAATGTAAAGAACACGCAGAAAGGATTGTAATCAACTGAATTCCTTCTAGTACACTGACAAAAAAAGCTTAAACAGATATATAAATAAAAATAAAAAGGTTATATAAATGTTTTTAAAAAGACACGTAATCATGTGAGTAGGATTTTTTCCTTCTTTTGACACAATAACAAGTAACGTTCTTATTTTTTATTATTTATCTATTTATCTATTTTCGAAAGAGTGCCATGTGCAAGTGGAGAAGGAAAAAAACAGAGTTATGCAAAATTTGTGTTGAGAATTGTCTATGTTCTGACTTTTTTTTTTGGCTTTCACTTTAATAAGAACGTGAATTTATGAGGTGAATTTATTCGACACAATATGATTCAACTCAAAAAAATAAATAAAAGCTAACGTGAATTAAGATTAAGGTTAAGGTGTTATTGTGGACCCTCACCCCTTTTAAAAAAACTTGTTAAACTTTGTGACATATTTACATTCTATGGAGGTCAAGCGCGAACGAACACCCAATAATTTTATTATACCATATTTCTTCAAACTGAAACATAATTATCAAAGTATACTTACGCAAATAGATATGAAAAGTCTTTGTTAAAGTTTGTGCAATATTTCCATGGAGTACGGGTGCGAACGCAGGCCCCACAATTTTATTATACCATCCCTATTTAAGTTGAAACATACTTATCAAAGTATCCTTATGTACATCTATATCCAAAACCCTTGTAAACGTTTTTTTTTTTTTGTTTTCATTTTTTATTTCCATACTTTGGGGGCCAGGCGCGAACGCAGACCCCACAATTTTTATGAACCACCGTTCTGCCAGATCAAACATACCCATTCCTGATCCTCGATACATCTTCTATCATTATACGTAATCAGGTTTTTAAAATAGTCAACCATATAGGAGCCTATTCTTGACCAGACACACACACACATTCACACACGTTCAGCTTTATATATATATATATATATATATATATATATATATATATATATATATATATATATATATATATGATTAGTTTTTTTTTTTTTGGAAAAAGAAATCCAGCAGAGTGCTCAATTAAAAGGAAAATCCGAAAAATAAGAGCGTATTTATATTTTGTATTTTGTGAACAGAAAATTGTTTCAAGCCCGATAATTAGAACCGTTTTAGATATCCATATTAAGCTCTCTTCAGCCAATGCTCATCTATTTTTATAACCGGAAGTGGAAAATATATATACATCACGAGTTCACTTTTTACTCTCGTTTTGTTAAATCCCCCCCGTTTATTTATCAGATGATGATGATTTTATTAACTTTAAAATTTGAATTATTTTAATTTTAAAATTCAATTTCGATTGAAATTTTTTATATAACATTTTTATATATATATAAAACGCCTTTAATTTTAAACCAATTTAATTAAAAAATCTTTTATATATATATTAAAATTCAAACTTAAAAATTATATCAATATCGATTAAAAATGTAAAATTTAATTTAATTATATCGAAATAAGTTTAAAAATTACTAAATACCTTGAAAAATTTCTTTAAAAATTTCAACTCTTTCAACGTTTTGGGAAGTGAGTATTTGGTTAGCCTAAGAGATTTCCTAGTATATTAACACTATTATATTTATATAAAAGTGACTTTTAATGACTCAATCAATTTTTAATTGTGATTTTCCATATCTTACTGACTTTAGCAAATAAGGTGTAAACCATTATAACTATTTGCTAATATTTTCTCCTCTGGAGAGATGGTAGACATCGAAATCCGATAGGATAAGGAGTTCAAATATTTCTAATGTATTATTTGTCTTACATAGAATAATTAAAAAAATCTTTTGATTTGATTATAAGAGAAAAGAAATTAAAACTGTAAGTTGAAATTTTCAGTCAAATTTAGTATTCGACTGAGTACTCAAAAAAACAAATTACAAAGTCCTTATTCCGCGGAGTTTCAAAGAATGCTATTCTTGCTTGCTATTCTTCTCATCAGACAGAAAGAAATCAGAAATTTAATTTTCTAGGACTTTGTAAATTGTTTTTTGGGGTATTCAGTCGAACAATAGATTTGATTGTAAATTTCTTTATGGTTAATTTTGTTATGAAATAATCATCCATTTATTATTTTACAATATAGATTCGAAAATAAAAACAAAAATTTACTTCCATATCTCGTAATTATCCTCCTATTGCATTCCTACTTCAAATTAATATTCTTGATTATCGTTATCATAAAATAAATTATTAATTATTATGTATATTATTTTCTTTATTAAGTCAAAAAGTTTGTAATATAAGAAATATATGTGTTTAAAACTTCCATTATTTATTTAAAAGCACATTATTATTTGTTATTAAATATTCATTATTAATGTTGTTACTTAAATTTTAAAATTTTCAATATATATATATATTGAGTAAGATGATTGATAATTTGTAATTAAAATTAAAAATCGGTTTTACAAGGAAGAACAAACAAAATTAATAAATTGTACGATCGTTTCGGAAACGATGTTTTTATTGAGATAGACAATAAGTCTTGGACAATAATTTTATCATTTAGTTTTTTTGAAACAAAGTCTCTTCATCAGCAAAAATATTGGGGGGGGGTTAAAGACACCAAAAGTAAAACTAACATTTTTTAAGTAAGGCAGATGTGTCTGGAAAATATTTAAAATATAAAGGAAAATGCTTACTTTTTTAATGTTGATAAACAAGTTAAGATAAAATGAAAATAATAATAAAAATAAAAATAGAATAAAATAAAATCGGGTGGAAAGGTAATGTTAAGATGGGATATTTTAAATATTTCTAATAAAAATATATACCTTTTAATGGTTCACCTTTTAAAGCTTGTAAGTATCATCGACAATGCATTCATTGGGATGTTAAATGTAGCTTATGAATGTTTGAAAAAGTTGATATATACAAACTTCCAAAGGAAACGCCAATAGAGTAATATTGCCAGTTTAAAATCGTTAGTAACTCTATATTTGAATTCAACTTAAGTATTTCAATTACAAAGGGAGATAATTATAGTCAAATAGAAAAATAAAGAATTTTACTGTTCAAAGATAGATAATATCTAATAAGTTAATTTTTATATAATAGTTTAAAGATATTAATGTTAATAAAATCAATAATAGTAATAAATGAATCTTATTGGTAGTAATTAAATAATAATAATATTTTTAGTAGTAATTATAATATTTACAGAACTTATATTAATAAAAATAGTAACATATATATTCAAAGTGTAATTGATAATAAAATAAAATAAAAAATAATTGTAAAATATCAGATGAGATAATAAAAAAAATAGTAGTAATGAAACTATAATAATATTAGTAATTAATTTATAAATTATAAATTCTAAGATAGATTAGTAATAAGAAAATTTTATGATTTATTGTGGCTTAAATTGGTTGAACCTAAACCAATATATATATAGCGTAAAATACGTTTAAATATGATATTGCAATTTATCCAGATTTTGTATATACTGATATAGAGTTGTGATTTCAAACGTAAAAAAAAGTATGTAGGTGTCATCAGCTAGAATTGAAAACGAAAGTGTAGCATTCAAAGCTGGTGACGTTACCACTGTATCAACGTGACACGTATATATAATTAAAAATAAACTAAGATGAATGTAAAAAATATTTAGCGATTTTTTTTTTTCAATTTTGAAACATTTTTGACCCCTTAAAAAGAATGTAAACTGGCGATAGACACATAAAAGAACGGCCCATAAAAGATCCAATCATTTAGGCCCCTAGCGCCGCCTTGCGACTATTTGTTTCGGTGGAGATAGATAAAATATGGAGACAAACAGACAGATAGCCATTTATATATATATATATATATATATATATATATATATATATATATATATATATATATATATAAGATATTGGCATGATTAGATTATGTCATACCATTGATTTAGTGCTTATAGCACTTATTAATGACATGCAAACTTCGTTATGGATTAGTGTTGTTAGCACGAAACTAATTGCATTACTTCTAGATAAAGATGTGTGTGTGTGTGTGTGTGTGTGTGTGTGTGTGTGTGTGTGTGTGTGTGTGTGTGTGTGTGTGTGTGTGTGTGTTAGGATAATGTATTTCTCATTTTCTAGATAAGAAATAAGTATATTGCTTAATTGTAATATTATTAGATCATAATACTTTCTTTACAAACATCACTATAAAGTAATTTGGTAAGCCATTGATACCTGAGGTTTCATATGGAAATATTGGAAGTAATCGTTGGACAAATAATACCAAGTATATCTGTTATTCATCTCTAATTTTTCTTTGGTCGGTTTCTGACTTTCAGTTTTCGCTTTCGATTTCTGTGCACTTTTGGAGTTTACTGTCGGTTTTGGCATTTGGGGGAGTTTCATGTATTTTAGTGGTTTCATCGTTTTGGGTTTTTTTTTGTGATTTTTTAAGGAAGGTTTATTAATATATTTTGTTTATAGTGTGCTTTTTTTCTCTTGCTTTTATGTGGTCAAGGCTACAACTAACATTTATATTCAAACAAAACAAAACTTCTTAATTTGTGTGTAATTAATTCATGTTCACCTTTATCTTTTTAAATAAATTCTCTGAATTAAATATTGAGTTTCAAACTACCACATGAAGGGAAAAGTACACCAATTTTCTAGAAGTAGACTATGGTTACATAACGTGCAAATTAATAGCAATCTTTAGAAAAACATATCATGCATAAGACAAATAGTAGATATCTGTTCACATTACATTTAAATTTTTGTATGTTAATACAGTCTGTATTTAATTTCTGTATGGTAATACAGTCAGGGAAACAGGAAAAAGGGAGAGAATTCCAAAGTCTAGCATTTCAAGGAACTATTAGAGTAGAAGGTCATCCAGCATCTAGAGACCTTTACAGTGAAGGGTGGAATTTTGCTCCTTGTTGCATTAGTCGAAGGTATTTTCTACAAAGAGGGCAACAAGTGTTATGAGTTTTTCAGAGCATATTTTATTAAAGTACTTGTAAAACAGACACATTGCAGAGATGAGACAGAGCTTGGTGCTTGATTGATCATGACGGATTGATTAAACCGTTCCAATAGAGAGAAACTAGTGGTTTGTACACTAGCTCAGATGTGGCAACACTCCTGCACGCATGGGGAAATGGCGGATTTGTAGAGATACAAGCTACTGTCAGATGTGAGTAGCCTTCTTTGCAGCTGCCTTGTCTTCAGTGCATTTGCAGCTGCTTTGTCTTCAGTGTATTTGCAGCTGCTTTGTCTTCAGTGTATTTGCTACTGCTTTGTCTTCAGTATATTTGCAGCTGCTTTGTCTTCAGTGTATTTGTTCCAGTTCATGTTATCTGTGAATGTTAAGCCAAGGAGTGTAAACGATAAGCTTTTGGGTAAAGTGTTATTAGACATGGCTATTGGAAGTTGAGAAGATTTCTTGTTATTATTAAAAACTAGTTGCTCGACTTTAAAATATGCTTAAATATATTGATTCATGCAGATATTTATTATTACAGAGTCAATTCTTTATTGAATATTATATATATGTGTGTGTGTGTGTGTGTGTGTGTGTGTGTGTGTGTGTGTGTGTGTGTGTGTGTGTGTGTGTGTGTGTGAATAAAAAATCAATATGAAAAATACATAAATGTTTATATCTTTTCTTCAAAAGCACATATTTTCGACCGATCCTTCGATCTTCCTCAGTGTGAATGATAGAAAACATGAGTGAGCGAGCAGAGTAAGCAGCAGGAGGAGGGGCACGGGTGTAGCCATTAAGGTAAAGCTCTATTTGAATATGACCCTTCCAACATTTTCGACTTGGAATGGTCAGCAACGTGTGTGGCCTCTCTCTCTCTCTCTCTCTCTCTCTCTCTCTCTATATATATATATATATATATATATATATATATATATATATATTAGACATTAAGAGGAGATTATAGATAGATATATAAATTCCCGTTCACATACACCTTACAGGATAAAGCTAGAACCCAGAATTAGATAGAATCGAGCAATTGCATCGACAACGGACAACGCCAGACCCAAAGTGGGTTTCGATGTACTGCATCTCATCAGTGACGTGCTCCGACATAGGCGCGAACCCAGGTCGTCGCACTCATGAAGTGTGCAATACTGACGACCTAACGATATGGGCCGTTGTCGATGCAATTGCTCGATTCTATCTAATTCTGGGTTCTAGCTTTATCCTGTAAGGTGTATGTGAACGGGAATTTATATATCTATATATAATCTCCTCTTAATGTCTAATATATGTAGAAAGGGTGGGTCATCCTTCGTAGGGACGTGATGTCCCTCAACAAATAAGGTTGTTCCGTAATCGTGTCTGGGGAGTCGGCTAATTTCAGTTAATGTTTGTAGATGTGATATCTACCGCCTGCATACCAGCAGTAACTATCTTAGTTGTATATGACGCGTTGCTCGTCACATCGTAGAATGTAGAACTGGATGAAAATATAAGAATTTAAAAAAATCGAGGCATAGTCAATAGATTGCGCCATGGCCCATATCGTTAGGTCGTCAGTATTGCACACTTCATGAGTGCGACGACCTGGGTTCGCGCCTATGTCGGAGCACGTCACTGATGAGATGCAGTACATCGAAACCCACTTTGGGTCTGGCGTTGTCCGTTGTCGATGCAATTGCTCGATTCTATCTAATTCTGGGTTCTAGCTTTATCCTGTAAGGTGTATGTGAACGGGAATTTATATATCTATATATATATATATATATATATATATATATATATATATATATATATATATATATATATATATGGTACCGATTTCCAAAGTTGTAAAAAAATAATGACTTTGATGCCATCAGCCAAAATCGAAATCAAAACATTTAGCGCTCCAGCTGCATTCCCTACCATTTGAGCTATCGAGAGATAGATAAGAAAGATTTAAGATTAAACTACTTCAAGCTATGAACGAATTTGTGAAAGTGTAAAAAGTAACAGAAATATGTCAACAAGTTGAAATGAACATTTTGCTTTTCAACTTGCTGACATACTTATGTATACGTTATTCATCCATCCAAACAAAGATTTTACTCGTTGCAAACCATCCTTGGTGCATGATTACAATTCCCTATTAATTTCAGTGTTATGTGACTAGTAGTTTAAGAGTTAATCGGTTAAATATTTACATACACACATACATACATACAGCTACTGTTTTATTTATATAGAAAAGAAGCATAGTGTTAGTAGTATTAACGATCATGTTGCTATTGTCAGTTGCTGAATTTTTATATTTCCTTTTCCTTTTTTTATTCTTTCTTGGTGATATTCTCTTCTGAACTATTGATAATGTTAATATTAGCATTTCTATATTTTCATCTAATCTTACTTAACAGATCGAAAAAAGTAAGAGAATTATTAAATTACCTATGAGGAATGTCTTAATTCTGTCACGGGACGACATTTCTAGTTGTTCGGCCATAAATCTGTGAAAATAATTTTGCGAATGCCATTATGTCTAAAATGGTTGCTGATAAAAAACGACGTCATATGATTTATTGCTAACAAAGATGTATGGAGAACGGGAGTTGTTTTTCGCAGACAGTGCTTGATTTTCTTGTGAATTGTTCATTGGCATATAGCCAGTAATTAGAATCGTTTTAAATCAAGAATGACACTTGGAATTCACAGGAAAACAGAAGTTTATTTTCTTTATTTTGTAGCAACAATCAATCCACCAAACGGAAATAACACATCACTTGCTATTGTCATATATAATCTATAGTAAATACTTTTTTAATCCAGTAAATATCCTTATTTTCGCACATTTTTTGATAGAAAAAATATTGCTTTCAAATATAATTTTCTCTACTATAAAAGTTATGTTTTCTATTAAATTTGTTTGTGTTCAAACTAGTGTTCATATTGCTTAACCATTTTTATCTAACTTGGCCAAATATGTCCAAATATCGGTATTATTCTAACTTAGAATTAATTTAAATTCAGGATATCAAGGTCAATTCACAAAAGGTGAAAGTACCACTTTCGGTAATAATTTTTATTTTATTCATCATAGAGAATCGCTACTTGACCCATATTGTAGCTAATGAAGTTTCACATATATCACCTTAATCTTTGACCTTGGAAAGTTCAGTCGCTGTCGAAATTTTGACAGAATTTTAACTTCTGATCTTTTCTAAATTTGATGTACACATCTGATGCTCTCTAATAACTGTAACCACCATGCAAAAATTCTGGCAGGATCACATCGTTTCAAAAATACTTCATGCAATATCAAGAAGTTAAGACGTTAATAAGACTTTGCTGCATCCTCATGTTTTCAAGTGGTGACATTCAATCTTATGTTCTAGTTTCTTTATTTACCATGTTTTATGTTTTGGACATTTTTGTAATGATAATTTGTATTATTTACATTATTTGGATTACTATTCTCATTTTTGTTGATTGATACACAGCGTTTCGGCCGATATAACCTACAATTTTCTTCAGGTACATCTTTGAAACTTAGGAATCTTTATGTGGAACTTGAGAACCTATACAGAATGTTTTATGATTTAATGCAGCCATGATCAAACAGAAGTTTTAATGTTATACTTATATTTTACTAGCTGTGCCCGACAACGCGTTGATGTGGCTCAGTTTGTTTAAATGGAAAACAAACAATAAACAAAAACGACAAAATATATGTTTCTTATGTTGATGTTCTCAATACTTGTGGATACACAATATTTTGAGACTTGTTAATAGTTATTGCCAGTGAATTGTGAAGTACAGTATCTTAAATGAAAATGGTGTATCCGTTGAAGTCATTCAATGTACGTTCGCTGCTCGTTCTTTCTTTAGGTTGACAGAGGGGAAACAGGAGGGTTTGATTTTACTATGGACTTGTATGTAAGCACGCACTGGAAAATCTCATAAATTAAAAAATTTAGCTGATTTTCTTTTTGTATGAATATATAGTGTTTTATCAAAAATAAACTGGTGAAAAAAAGAATAAACTCAACAAAGTGAGAGACCGATGATAATTCAGAAGAAAGAAAGAAAGAAAGAAAGAAGAAAAGAATTTAAAAATGTTGTAGGATAAGTTGGAAAAAAAGGAAATAGTTTGCCAGACTGCTGTTTTTTTAATCCAATAAATACCCTTATTTTCGCACATTTTTGGTAGAAAAAATATCGCTTTCAAATATAATTAATGAGAATATTCGTAAGCATTTTGGTGCTTCTTTGTTATTGTAGCGAAAGTCGAAAATCGAAATATTGATGTTCAAATGAAACCAGTAGTATTTAATGAATTGCCATGTCGCAATAATGAAAATATCCAAAACGCACGATGAATGATTGGATAGAAATTAATTAATAAATAGAATAATTTTCAAAGAAATTAGAAATTTTAGCTATTTTCATTGTGTTTACAGCACATGCCACGTGACAAAACAAATAACTGAAATAATTTTTTCGTTGAATCATGGAAGATTTAGCTGATTGTAACATGACAATTAGGTCGATAACATTGTTTATTGTTGTAATTGACAAAAAAATGTAAGTAGTTATCATTGTGTTTTTAATTAAAAATCAACTTTTCGACTGACGGATTTCGCTACAAAAACGAAAAAGCTTTTTATCGGCCGACTTGTACAATGTACTTGTACAGTCTAAAATCTTTTGGTACTCTTGCAGAAGTTGACCTGAATTATCGAGATTTTTCTTCAATTATGGTTTGGGCTCAACCGGCAGTCACTTGGATGAAGCTGAGCAAAGTAGAAGGCGCAGACAAAATTCAAAACAAACTAACCAGGAAAAAAATAGAAATACAATAGAAAAGAAAAATCTACTGTAAATTTACTGAATATATTTTTTTTAAGTTGCATTTTGTATTGTTTATTTACATTTCAACAGAATACACGCACACAAGAGCCATTAGCAAAGAAAATACGTTCAGAGAGAGGGAGAGAGAGAGAAAGAAAAAGAGAGAGAAGTGAAGAGTAACCTCTGTACACAGAATAATAGGAACCAGCTGGGTGACAGCTACAAAGCAAGTAATAGAGTGATTTGTATCGTACGCAAGCACACACACACACACACACACATAACTGCAATGACTTAAGCATTAAATGAACTTGACACGATGAGAATTAATATGTTTCTTAGTGACGTCATATTATAATTTTAGTAACTGTTTCAATATAAAGGGAAGAATTGGATTCCGGAATATGAGAATTTTCAGAGCTCAGCCAATTAGAATGGACAGACTTTTGCGAACGAACTTTTATTATTTATGAATCGTAAATTGGAAATATTATGTTAGGTCTATGCATGTATTAGCCAGTTACGGTCAGTGAAATCACATAATCTGTGGAACGTGTAGAATTTGTCCTAGTGACAACTGGTAGCAATGGTAATACTAAATATTTAGAGAAGAAACTTGAGACTCCTTCCTTTATAGATTTGGCAATTGTGATGGTGTTGCTCGTCTCATAGGATGCAATGTAGTATTTTAATACCACGACTGAATGTGTCCAAAATGGTGTTCGAAAGCTACATAAGATAGTGGCTATTGGCCTAGACATATTGAATTTATATGTGGCATCTGTTGTTGCAAACCTACAATACTTGGTCCAGAGAGGAATTTCTGCAGTTATTTTATTATATATGGAAATAATCTATAGTGAATATTGAACTATCAACCCGACATAATGCCATCATGTCAGGATGGTGTAAATAGAAACTTGTTTAATGCTTCCAAACTTTTGAGATACGGATTGATAATCAGTCTACTATTCTAATCTTGGTTGTTATATTCAAAATGGTTCAGTAGTCCTTCTTCAGGTGCATCCTTTTGAACTTTCATTGTTTTCAACGGTTCTGTTTTGTTTGTACTGTTCGATTTGCAATCTTCTTTTTGTTGTTGTTTAAGACTCTTCATGTTTCTTATTTAGTTTTTCCTTGTGAGTCAGATTTGAAATTCTTCCAATCAAATTCTAAAAATGTATCAAATTTCAAACTAAATCAAACTTCAATAATGTAAATGATATAAATTTCATTATGTACTTTATGCGTATATGTTCCTAAGTTATAAATATATATATATATATATATATATATATATATATATATATATATATATATATATATATATATTCATGCACAATTACTGACTTCCACGCAATCCTTCCATAACAGACACTAATATTTCGTCTTCAAGTTATCCTTCTTCCTATCCTCTATCTGATATAGTTACTAATCCAATATACCACTCGAGTAGCCCCTCCATCTACAATCATACAGCTAGCAATAATAATAATAATAATAATAATATTTATGAGAATAATAATATTTCTCCTAACAGCCATCCTAACACTAGCAACACTCATTATCCCCTCCAAAATAGTTCTCATACAATCATTGTCCCACCCTTTGTTGAACACTATGAACAAAATTCAAACTATTTAACTAATACAAATCAGCAAATTGATATTAATATCAGACCTCAAGCTTTTAATAAACTACATACATATATCGGCGATACTTTAACATTAATTAAGGAAAGAATATCAAACCACATTTCTTCTTTTAACAACCATAATTCTAATAATAACCAAGGAACTTCTCTAACCACTTTAATTTAAAAACTTAACTCTAATAATACCCCCTCCTCAACTAAATGGACTATCATAAAAAAAGTTGTCTTATACTCCAGGCTCTAAGTCATGTCGCCTCTGCACAACCGAAGTTATAACTATAATTACTTCCCCTCAAAGTAACAATATAATAAATTCTAAAAACTAATTGATCTCTTTCTGTAAACATAAGTCCAAATTTAATTATGGTAATTTTGAAATTACATAGTTATTACTTTAACCTTTCAGAGAGATATATAATTTTTCTTTAACATCATCGTCTTTTCTACATATCTTAATACTTTATAACTTAATAATCCTATATTTTAATTCTTTATTTCTTCTTTGCTTAGCCGGTTTTTATCTGCAATTTCCGTTTCAGTCTTTAAACTTTCCTATCTATCTAATATATCAATCTACCCACACATTCATATGCTGTATGTATATTTACTTATATTTTAATATATGCATTTAGTTATATACTTACTTGCTTTATCCGGAATTTGCACATACCAGCCATCCTCTCCCCTTAAAAAATATATTCTTTTATTTTATATTTTATTTTTTATTTTCATTTTTATTTTTTATATATTTTTTTATCTATTATTTATTTTTTATTTATTTATTTATTTATTTATTTATTCCTTTTAGTATCTTTTAACAACTCTTCCTGACATTTTCTTAAGTAATAACCTGTACATTTCAGTTGACCTATTTTTTTTTTGTCCTATATTTTTTCGCGCCTTTAAAATCATTTTGTCTGGGTCATTTTGACATTTGCTTTTCTATTTTATATTTAATTCTATCACCATTTAATTATTTTTCTCTCTCTCTCTCTCTCTTCTTCTTTACTGATTTTCTTTAATTGCACTTTGTTCTCGGAAGCCGTGTAGAAAGCATATCTTATTTTTCTTTTATTATTATTGGAATTTTCCCCCATTTTCCTTATACATATTTGTGAATTATTCCACGGATTTCGGCCTATTGGATTATTTTGGACCATCTTCCAATTACGTGATTTATTTGGATTTTACTTGTGCGAATGGAAAATTAAATTAACAATTAATTGGACTTACATTTTTGGATTTTACCGTCATTGGATGCTTTTCCTTTCACGTGGTTGTCCATTCACGTGAAATCACCTTTTTCTTCACCATGTTCTCTCTGCTTCACTTTTTGTTATCAAGTAAGATCTTTGACTTACTTGCAGTTTCATCAAATACTTTTGTATGCAAAATCCGATCTCGCATTTTGCTAATTCCTACCCTCTGATGAGAAGGAAAGTATTTCTTCGAAATTCCCGGATTAAGGACTATCCACTAATTAAGTGTTTCCTTTTTAGATAAAATATATTTTAAATTCTTTTTCAAAGTGTTTTTTAACATGTTTTATTAACTATTTGCTCTTATATATATATATATATATATATATATATATATATATATATATATATATATATATATATATATATATATATATATATAATTGAAAACAAAGACCTATATCAATATATTTGTTTTTAATGAAATTTTACTAAGTATAAAATGGTGGTATAATTTCATTTTAGGGAATTTTAAAATTACGCTAAGAGATTTGCATTTATGCTGAACCTACATAAACAACGAAAACAATGTTTTACTCTGTTTTATTTATAATAAAGCTCTGTAACAAGATTAAACGTAACTATCCCATGCTAAGATTCCTTAATTTAAAAAAACTTAACCTAACTCACTGGATCATATTTCTTTTGTGTGTGTCTGTGTGTGTATTATTACATGTATTGAGTATTTTTAATAATTTTTAAATGTAATTGACATATGAAAATGTTTATTAACATCAAAATATTTTTTCTTACACATTTTTTAATCAGCATTTATCCCCGTTGAATAAGAGTAATCTAGAATTATTTTTATTTATAAAACATTTTTATTGATTTGTGTTTTTGCTGTATACCTACAAAAATTTTGTTCTATTGATCAAAAATTGTTGAAAAAGCTTTATGTTTCATTGTAAGACATAAAATAAACATTGTTTTGAAACAGCTGTAAATAACTAAAATACCTTTGAGTATTCTCTGTTTTTAGAAGATGATTTGAAAATAATTTATATAGTTAAAATATATATATACTAGACATTGATAACTTCGATCCAATAAGCATAAGTACTCCAAACAAACACCACAGATGTCGAGAGTGCATATGGTTTAATCCGCCTTACTTTGCACACATTCAAAACAGCTTGCTAAAGGAATTTTACCATATTCTTGATAGGAATATCGTAAAGGTTGTAAGCTCATAAACAAAAATGCAGTAAATTATCATTCTCAACGTCTGTTAACCTAGCAAAAACTATACTAAATTTAAATAACGCAAAATAGATAAATCAATTAAGGAAAGTAGATAAGGTCACAGCCAGAACACTGAAAATGAAACTCTCTGTAACTGTAGAAACAAAAATGAATGTCCTTCGGATGGTAAATGCTTTATTTTTGGCATAATATATAAATGTGAAGTCATTGAAAATAGTAGTATAAGCAACTATGTAAATTAAAGTTAAATAATCATCCGTATTTAATAGCTTTCAGGGAAATAAATTTTTAAAAAAATAAAAAATTAAAATAAAAATAAAAAATAAAATATACAAAATAAAAAGAATTAAATAAAGTGATAAAGCATTAAATAACAAGAAATAGGATCTTATAGAATCATGCAAATATAATAGAAAAGATAAATTAGAAACATGAGGAAATAATTTATAAGAAGGTTCCACAAATTTAATTAAATAAATATATTTATATATATATATATATATATATATATATATATATATATATATATATATATATATGCGTCGTGAGCTATATATGCAGGTGTATTTGAATTAACAAATGCATCTAAAACACCAGAAACTAACTGTTAAAATTTTAAACATGAATTATTTCCATTTGACTGGGCCGAGTAAATAGTTTGGTATGTAGAGACCTGTCTCATTTGATAGAAAATAATGTCTACTTGGGTATCTATAAACTTAAAGTATATTAATTCATTTGATATACAAGTATGCTTTTATATATTTACACCCTATTTATATTAGTAAATTATGAAACAATCTAACCGTATAGGAAAAAATGTAAAGAATATAAAGAAAAATGTAAAGAATTAGTTTCATATTATCAACTGATGTAAACCCTTGTAGATATAGCCCTAGTTAACAAATTACAGAAAATAAATATTAGATAACTAAAGTAATAGTAATAATAATAACAGTGAATAATTTCCTCGTATAATTAAAAAAATTTCAAAACATTTTAATTCAAACGTTGAATAAAACTTGTCTAGTTTTACAATATAAACCAAGATGGCTGCCGGAACAAACACACAATGTTGAATCTTCTATAAATCTTCTTTCGTTTTTCTTCTTGCGACATTATATTGTCATGTCTTTTTTCTTTATAAGCAATTTCTAATTTTTCTTAGGAGTATATGCACAAAAAGAGGCGGTATTGACATAATAATAACCGATCGTTTCTGTATAACGAAACGGATCTGTAAAACATTACCGAAATTTTAACATGTAGGACGAGCTGTTTTGCGGGAAACATAAATATTTGCATCTTGGAATGTAACTATACTGTTATTCTTTTATATATGCTCTGTTGTTTATATATATATATATATATATATATATATATATATATATATATATATATATATAAACAACATATATATATATATATATATATATATATATATATATATATATATATATATATAAACAACATATATATATATATATATATATATATATATATGAATTAACTTTCTTGGATTCTGCATCTTTGGAAATTTTACACTTCACCAGACTATCCATTTACGTAAAATAACTTTTTTATTCACCCTATCCCCTCTGCTTCACTTTTTGTTATCAAGTAAGATCGATGACTTACTTGTAATTTTCATTAAATACTTTTGCAAGCAAAATCCGATCCCGCATTTTGCTAAATCCTACCTTCTGATGAGAAGGAAAGTATTTCTTCGAAACTCCGCGAAACTATCCACTTATTTAGTGATTCCTTTTTAAAATTAAATATGTTTTTAACTCTTTTTCAAAGTGTGTTTTTAACATGTTTTATTAACTATTCTTATATATATATATATATATGTGTGTGTGTGTGTGTGTGTGTGTGTGTGTGTGTGTGTGTGTGTGTGTGTGTGTGTGTGTGTGTGTGTAACAGACGTTTTTAAATCGGTGCGTATTTTTGCATTAAGTACTAATAAATAAATAAATACACAAATAAAGTTTAATAAGGAAAAATAACTTTAAATTTTCAAGTTTGTGGAAATTTTGATTACATTTTTAAATTTTCAATTTTTAATCGCTATCTCATGTGTGTGTGTGTGTGTGTGTGTGTGTGTGTGTGTGTGTGTCTGTGTCTGTGTGTGTGTGTGAGAGAGAGAGAGATAATCGTTATCTCATATATATATATGAGATAGCCATTAAAAACTGAAAATTTAAAAAAGTAATCCAAATTTCCATATTAAAGTTATTTTTCCTTATTAAACTTTATTTGCAGACTATTATCCTCAGCTCCGTAGTTGTTGTTTCGCCATGTTTCAATCAACTCATCCTCTGACATTCTTCATGTGATTAACTGCGACGAGATAGCAATGCTGAGTCTCATAATTGTATCTTCATTTATTACTACCTCCGACCTCCCATAGTTGTTGTTGTTGTTGTTGTTGTTGTTGTTGTTGTTGTTGCTGCTGCTGCTGCTGCTGCTGCTGCTGCTGCTGCTGCTGCTGCCTCGCCACGTTTTGGGCCAACTAAACACCCGGCCTGTTTTGAGTAGAATTGAAACCGCTATTTTCAGACAATGCTCACCTGGAACGTAAAGATTAAATACTTCTATTCACTGCACCATGTATCCCAAAGACAACAGACAACAACAACAACAACAACAACAACAACAACAACAACAACAACAACACCTATGGAAGGCAGTAATTACTCTGGATACATAATACTCGCATACACATATCTCAGTTTCTGTATGAATTAAAATATAATATTTATGCATATTTTACGACCGGGCAACGCCGGGCGGCCTGCTAATAAATAAATAAAATACAAATTACTCATCTGAAATAAACTCCAATAAAATAAATAATATATAAGTTTTTTGTGTTTCCCACATTGTCACACGTTGTTGTTTTTGCTTAAATGAAATTATTATTCATTACAAACAAGTACATTCTTGTCAGAAAATGATACAAAATGCGTGAAACCTACAGAACATAAATAACACGGATGACATTTATTTTTTATATGTTTTTTTTTAGTAAAATATGCTTTTTCAATTACATATTTCACCGTTTCTGTATACCAATCCTTTTTGTTAAGAAGCTCAAAATTAGTCAAATATAAAAGCAGAGCATATATAAAATAATAACATTCCAAGTTCCAAATATTTATTTTTCTTAACAAACAGTTTTTACAGCATATAAAAATTTCAGCACATTTTTTACATATTTGTTTCGTTAGGCAGAAACAACCAATTGTGATTATATGCATACATATGTATACACTAGCAGGGAGACCCGTTGTTGCCTGGATTAAATGATGATCAACCAATATTTCACACTCCTATATTTTTATTGAAATCCGGGAAATATCCTGGAAGGAAGCTTCACATGCCTTCATGCAGTAACTTAGTCCAAAATATGTCATTCTATAGTGCACACTAGAGAACCTACTGTTTATTTTATGAAAGTATTTTATATAAATTTCTTTCCAGTTAACGAAAAAAAAACATTATAAAATTTATGTGCAGAGTTGGAACCTACAGACCACGTCATGCAAAAAAAAACCAAAAAAAAACATGTAAATTTTCAAATTTTATAAAATTCGTTGCAGTTAATGAAAAAGAAATTAAGAAATTTACATGCGGAATTTGAGCCTACAGACCACGTCATGCCAAAAAAAACATGCTATAAATTTACCCACAGTAGAATTTTCACGGCCTGTTGTTTTATTATTGTTGCTAAGCGATGACAATGAAAAAATGGATTTACCGATTAGAGATAAATTACAATAACGGTTTCGATTATCGATTATTGGTAATTATCGGGGGTATGCTAAGATAAAATTTAACTAAGATCACTCCCAGTCTTATGCACTAAAGTTCTGTAAATTTTAAAGAAAATCTGTTCAACTGTTTCCAGAGTCTATAAGGAATGAACTCTTTCACACCCAAAGTTGTGTTTATATATATATATATATATATATATATATATATATATATATGGTAAGTTATAAAATGTATATGGCGATTAAGCTACACTGAATATTCCACGTTTCATCCACTCTAGGACTCTTCAGGCTTATGCACAATAAAAAACAACGTATGAAAACAACACTAGCGAATAAATACCGGGAACTCAAGGAAAGCGGACATTCGCCGGTAGTCGAATGGAAAATAATAAGACAAGCTACCACGTGTAGGGACCTAGACGACCCATGTAGATTATGCCTTCATGAAAAATTTGCTATCCTGTACTTTAAAGAACCCCAACATCTATTAAACTGTAGAAGAGAAATAGCACAAGATAAAATTTAATCTAGGATAGCGACACAAAATAGTTTTAAAACTAACAAAAACCATAGAAAATAAACAAATAAATAAATTAAATAAACATGAATATACATAAACGATCATACATATATGTATATATATATGTATATATATATGTGTGCATATATGTGTGTACACACATATATATTCATATATAAACTAACATTAAAAAAAAACACTAACCTAGATTTAAAACAGATCAAGAAACTAAATATCCAGGCTAAATAAAGCATGCACAAAGGAACAGGTCAACCAGAGGTCAAATAGGCCTTTGTCCGATAAATGCATGCTTATTTGCTGATAGGAAGGGCGCGGTGGATAGTAGAAAGCTGATTGGCTTACTAAAATCTCAATAGAAGACAAACAACCACAGAATTCGCCTGAAGAGTCCTAGAGTTGATGAAACGCGGAATATTCAGTGTAGCTTAATAGCCATATACATTTTATAACTTACTAACTAGCTCTACCTACGTATTGAGCACTTTTAAAGTAAATACTTAAAGTTTATGCATAAATCTATACTTTCGTATATTAATTTTATGTGAGTAAATTAAGTATAAAATATATATATATGTATATATACATAAATACACACATATATATACATATATATACATACATGTATATGCATATATTTACATATATACGTACACATATATATGCGTACATATATATATATATACAAATCTATATATATACATGCATAAACATATATAAATATGTATACTAGAATTTTGAGCAGTGGCTGCTCAAGTGGCAAAGTACTCGCATCGAATGCAAAGGATTCGGGTTTTGAACTCCGAATTCAGATGTGTTCAACTGATGAGCCTAAATGAAGGCCAAACTCGAATCTTGGATAGTCTGGTTTGTTGACTTGCATAGCTCGTGTGAGTGTTGACATTGTTTGACTGTGAATATATGTATGTATATATATATATATATATATATATATATATGTATATATATATATATATATATATAAAGATACATTTATATATGTATGCC
Source organism: Euprymna scolopes (assembly GCF_053919585.1). Taxonomy (NCBI): domain Eukaryota; kingdom Metazoa; phylum Mollusca; class Cephalopoda; order Sepiida; family Sepiolidae; genus Euprymna; species Euprymna scolopes. Next base: position 69,740,424 of record NC_136510.1, read on the forward strand.
TATACATCTCGTGTATATACATATATATATATATATACATATATATATAATATATATTAAGATACATTTATATATGTATGCCTATACATCTCGTATATATATATATACATATATATATATACACATATATATATATAGAGAGAGAGAGAGTGAGAGAGAGAGAGAGAGAGAGAAAGTCGGCCTCGGCAAAAGCATCTAAAAATCTCCCCATTTCTTCACTCTACACACAATTTATTTTTATTTTTATAATAATATTTTGAACACAATCTTGTTTCCTTGTACCCATTTGTGAATTATTTCATGGAATTCTGCCTTTTGGATGACATCGAAATATTTTCCAGTAATGCGATTCCTTTGGATTTTTACTTCTGAACACTGAACTTTAACCAACTTTTCTTGGATTGTATCGTTATTGGATATTATACTCTTCACTCGACCATCCATTCACGTGAAATAATTTTTCTTTCCCCCATCCCCTTTGCTTCACTATGTTTTTTTTTTTTTTAACTTTTACCAAGTATGTTCTATGGCTTACTTGTAGTTTCATTAAATACTTTCCAAGCAAAATCCGATTCTGCATTTGGCTGATCTCTACCATCTGAAGAGAAAGAAGGTATTTCTTTTGAAACTCTGTGAATTAAGAACAATCCACTTAATTTGTATCTCCTTTTTGAAAATTAAATATGTTTTAACTGTTCTTAAAGTGTTTTTAATATGTTTTATTAATTCTTTGTTCTTATATCCTCAGAGAAAATAGTTATCAAAATACCATGTATATAGACTAGCTATAATCTTACTGGTTAGCACATATTTTGAAAACTTCAGAGTATGGAGATATAATGTTATTAAAGATAATATTGAATAATATAGATCAAAAAGGATATTCAACCTGGAGTCCACGTATGAAGATGAAAAAGAGAACCGTAACAAATCCAGAAGTGTGGATTGTGGGAACTGAAAGGTAACTGTAGATCCATAAATCCAACAGGAAGAATGTCTATTTGTAAATTTGTGAAACCCAAATCATATAGCTCTATAAGTCTATAATTCTTGAATGAAACGTTCTGCAGTATTGAAGCTGTCTTGAAAGGTTAAAAGAAATCAGAATGCAATGCTGACGGTGGTGTTAAAATCCGTGGACCCTCTCTATAGCCAAGTTATAAAGAGTGGACAAGATTGGAAGGTTAGAAAATGTAGCAGTGTGAAAGGTGTTAAGAATTGAAGGTCAGTTAGTGTAGAACGTTGAAGTGTTTATGACTAATTTATGTATGTATGACTAATTGAGGTGTGCAGATTATCGAGTTCAACAGAAAAATTCTTGAAGAAGGTCAGAGGTTACATCAGTCAAAATCTTGTGAGAATTGCACTCAAGATGAGAACAATCGTCCAAATAATCTCAATAAGACAAGTTATCAATCCTCATTTCAAAAATTCAGCATCTGCTGTTAGTTTTTACCCCTAGACAATATTCAAAAGAGTCACCAATCTAATTGAGCCCACACTATCAACGAAACTCCAACATCCCATGACTAAAATGTTGCATTCTTGTGTTTAACAAGCCCTTGTACCCTCTTGACATAAACACCCTTGAAAAACCTGAAAATCCTGAAAAGCAACAAAATTCGGCTCCTAAACTGTGGAGATCCTTAGATGCTGGAAAGCTTTCTACTCAAATAGTTTCGTGCCTCTAATTGCTAGTCTTTGGTTCCCTCCTGGGTCTCTGATTCCATGACTGTACTGACGTGCAAAAGTCCAAGTGTAAAGTAAACAGATATCTTGCTGCTCAACTTTCTACATAGTACCTCTGCAAATTTTGTCCCAAATAGTAGCTATCCAAGTGGCACAAACAGAAATATTTATAAAAACAAGTTGGAATTTTCAAATATTTATTAAACTTCCTTGTAATTTCATAGTAGAAGCCCCCCCTCTCTCTCTCTCTCTCTCTCTCTCTCTCTCTCTCTCTCGCTCTATATATATATATACATATATATCTCTTTTGTTCTCTCGATTCTCTCTTTCTATCTGTCTCTTCACGCTCTTTTCTCTCCCTCATTTTCGTATCTGCTTATCTCTCTTACTCCTGTTTCTTTCTTCCTTCTCTCTCTCTCTCTTTCTCTCTCTCTCTTTCCTCTTCCCTCTTTCTCTCTCTTTAGCACTCCCCTACTTGTAAATTCAAAAAAGTTTTCATTAGTATTTAATAATATATATAACAAATACTGATCTAACCGATTACGGGTAGTCTAGTATACATCGAATACTTGATTTATTTATTGTTTTGTTGTTTGTAATATAATCTTGGGAGTTAATTTAATCTGAATGACAGGTGTTGATAACCCACAGACCCTGGGGATTACATTGCTCTCCTCTTGTTAGTGTGAAGATATATTGGATAAATTTGTTGTTATTAAGAAGCAAAGGTTTATTTTGGCATTGGCCAAGACGAAATACGTAATTAAAAAAAAAGGTTAATAATGTTTGTTTTTGCATTCCTTCTCCTCTATGTTGTTGGCTGGAATAAAATTAATGTTTATTAGCAAAATCTCTTGGCGCCACACCAGGATAAAACAATTTTTACCCACTTTATCTTTCATCATTTTTATTCCACGTTCATCTTCATCTTACTATAATAGAGATTATGTGACAGTAACGACAGCATAAATTAGAATGTAGGTTTTATCTTCGCAATTGTTTTCATATTTATATAAAAGCTCAATGTAGTTTGTTTAAAGCATTGTATATAAAGACCATTTATAGAAGGCAATATAATGTGTAACAGATCAACATAACTTGAAGCAAATTAAGATATATAAGCTATGCAGAGTCATTTTTTTATTTATACAACACACACACACACACACACACACACACACACATATATATATATATATATATAGATAGATAGATAGATAGATAGATAGATAGATAGATATAGATATATAAGCATTTCATCCCGGCGTTGCCCGGATGTTTGGATGTGTCTGTTGAGCAAAAAAATAAAAGTGGTAGTAGGAAAACAGGCTCGAACCCGTACTGCGAAGGAGGAAAAGAACGGGGGAAAAAAACTTAACATCTATGCTGTTACGACCACCGCCAAACCGGAAGTGACATTTTTTAAAAATTAAGGCTAGACAATCAAGAGGAGAGGATGGCTTTCAAAAATATCGGCGAAAAAAGCGACCCCCCCCCCTTGTAGAAAAGTTTCTAGTTGAAGGTGAAGATATCAATGTTTTTAACCAATTTTTCGATAGTCTGAAACGTCGGACTTTAAAACGATACTGATCTTGGTAAAATCTGTTGCCTCTGTCGAGAATTTTAGGTACACATACAAACATATATAGATACAAATATTTATATATTGGTAACTAAAATTTTCGACCCAAACCGATTAAAATGCTTGCCCTATCTCTGAATATGCTTTATGTCAAATTTCAAATGTTTAGACCAGAAATTGTCTGAGTAATTTGGAAGAGACCGCAGAGGTCAATTTTTTTTAACTTTGACACCTATTAACATTTATTGTTTTGGGCTCAAATCAAGTTATTAAGTTAGATCCATGTCCAAGGAACCTATATCTAAAATTTCAAGTGTTTAGATTCAAAATTGTTTGGTAGAATTCTCAAAAGTCAAATCGTTGAACTTTGACCCCTTAACAGCCACATTTCTGGCCGAAAACTGATCCCAAAGATTTTCCCAAATCTCAGTACCCTGTATATCAAATTTTGAGTCTGTAGAATAAAAATTGATAGAAGCATTGCGTTCATACCAAAAATGTAGGTAACGTGGATATCTTAAATGTAGGTAACGTGGACAAAAATGTAAAGGGGTAAAAATTGGGGTCAAAGTTTTTAAAAATTTACCTCCTCAGTCTCTACGAAATTACTAACACAATTTGGAGTCTAAAGATTTGAAATTTTACACAAGTTATGAACGGTACAAAGGCTCGAGCAAAACTAGACAGTAGTAAATAACGTTGGTGTTGAGAGTAATAGTAAATTAATAGCAAATAAATTTGGGTTTAATATTAATAGTGAATGATTAGTAAATAAATTTGGAGTTGAGGACAATAGTAAATTAATAGCAAATAATTTTGGGTTTAAGATTAATAGTGAATTAATAGTAAATAGGTTTTGAGTTGAGAGTAATTGTAAAATTAATAGCAAATAATTTTGGGTTTGAGCTTAATAGTGAATTAATTGTAAATAAGTATGGACTTGAGAACAATAGTAAATTAAAAGCAAATAATTTTGGGTTTGAGCTTAATAGTGAATTAATTGTAAATAAGTATGGACTTGAGAACAATAGTAAATTAATAGAAAATAATTTTGGGTTTGAGATCAGTAATGAATTAATAGTAAATAAGTTTGGATTTAAGAGTAATAGTAATTTTGTATCAAATAATTTTGGGTTTGAGATTAACAGTGAATTATTCATAAATAAGTTTGGAGTGTAGAACAATAGTAAATTGATAGCAAATGTTTTGGGGGTTTGAGATTAATAGTGAATTAATAGTAAATAATTGTGGAGTAGAGGACAATAGTAAATTGATAGCAAATAATTTTGGGTTTTAGATTAATAGTGAATTAATAGTAAAATGTTTGGGTTGAGAAAATAGTAAATTGATAGCAGATAATTTTGGGTTTGAGGTTAATACTGAATTAATAGTAAATAAATTTGAATTTAAGAATAATAGTAAATTAGTAGCAAATAATTTTCGATTTGAGATTAATGGTTAATTAATCTATCTATTATGACTATTAAAGTAATATTGTCTGTTTGTGTATGTACATTTACCTTGCCAACTACTCCGTCAATTTGGATCTACAGACGCGAAATTTGACAAAAGGGTTATTGAGATTTGGGAAAATCTTTTTAATTGGTTTTTGGCCAGGAATTTGGCTGTCAAGGGATCAAAATTCAACGATTTGAGCTTTGAAAACTTTACCAAACTCCTTCGACTATTTTTGGTCTAAACACTATAAATTTTAAATATAGGTTACCTGTACATGAGTCCAAATTTATAATATATATATACATATGCATATAAAGTTATTAAATTATTAATTAATATATATATATACACACATATGCATATGCAGTTATTAACATGGCGCCTGAGCTACGCCGGGCTGAACTGCTAGTATATATATATATATATATATATATATATATATATATATATATATATATATATATATATATATATATATATATATATTAAAATGAACGCCTTTGGAAATTTTGTTATATATATATATATATATATATATATATATATATATATATATAGAGAGAGAGAGAGAGAGAGAGAGAGAGAGAGAGAGAGAGAGAGAGAGAGAGAAGCATAAATGAATTTCAGTGGTGTAAATACTCGGTTTACACATTGCATACAGAAACTAGAGAAATTCCAAAGTCGAAACGGCATTGCATAAAATCCAATAATAAAGCTAAAAGGTCATTAAATTGACCCGGTTTTTGACTGCATGTTCAAGCCAAATTTATTTTTGAAAATAATACTTTTCCCTTCACGAAAGGAATAAAAAGTTGAATAAAACTTTATTATATCATCAGATCAACAAGGAAAGGGAAATGGATAAAAGATGTGTTTTGCTTAAAGATTGTATCTTTATCAATTTAATTTATAACTATATATATATAAGCGAAAGAGGAGATGTGATAAGAGATGCAGTTTTTAATAAGAACAACAGACGATATCATGTGTGTATTCTAGTGGGCATTAAGGACTGGGTTGAGTTCTGTGTTGTTGGGATAGTAGATTCTGAGGGGAGGGTATTTTAATTTGGATTTAATTTGGTCCCAATTGAATAACTGCCGACAAAATTTTACAAAGGAAGACTCGTTGGAAAGTTCATGATCTGAATTGTGTAGTGGGCTATGTGGCATTTACCCTTAAGGTCACACATTGATACATCCATCATCTGGAGCCTATTTTTGGCACTTTTTACAGCCATAAAGTATTTCAATCATAGTCATTGGTTTTCCTAGTTTTGCATATGAATCATAAAATATCTGATATTTCCCGCAGACCTCTAGCCTTGATGGAGGGGAGACTAAAACTTTCTGCTATGGTTTCAAATGACCTGAAATAACAGCAAGGGGAGACTTGATTCCAAATATTTCTCATATGTTAAATCTCCCCTCTTTGTTTTTCATACATGAAGTAAATTTCACAGTGTATACAGATTATTTGATACTGGAGATATTCATAATCGTACCCTATTTTCAAAAGAGAGGAGGTATAAAATATGAGAAATATTTGGAAGCGACTTGACTATTCAAAAGTTCAATGAATAATCATAAGGTTATTCATTGAACTTTTGAATAGTCAAGTCGCTGCCTGATGATATCTGTTGTTTGATTGAAACAAGTGGCTATTTGTAGCAGCGGGATGTGAGCATGTTTATATAACAATAAACAAGTATATATATATATATATATATATATATACATTTAAAAAAAAAGATGTTTAAATTCAACGTTATTTCACGCAGTTAATGGTAGCTGAATGGATTGGGTCTCTGCTAATCAAGCCAGATATGTCTGGTGTTGCGGGGTTCAAATCGTTCGACGGCTATTAATCGTGACACCCTGCACTGAAGATTCCTGAAAGGATGAAACACTAGTGTGTGTAGGTATTTAATTATTATAGTAAAAATAATTATATATATATATATTTATATATATGTATATATATTTATATATATATATTTATATATATAAATTTATATATATATATATTTATATATATAAATTTATATATATATATATATTCATATATATGTATATATATATTCATATATATATATATATATATATATATATATATATATATATATATATATATATATATATATATATATAGCTTAATGCTTAAGAGGAAAAGAGAGAGTTCAATTCCACAAGAGGAGACTTATCTGGATAATGCCAAGCTCAACAATTATCATTGGAGCTTATACAATAGAACAACAGGAGTATGAAATGAAGGCACAAAACTATATAATGGTGGCTATAGATTGGTTCATTTATTGAATAATGGAATACAAGCAAAATTTGGGGGATAGAAGAGACTCTTTATGCCATAAAGAGTCTCTTCTATCCCCCAAATTTTGCTAAATGCCTTGTCATAAAGAGTCTCTTCTATCCCCCAAATTTTGCTAAATGCCTTGGCATAAAGAGTCTCTTCTATCCCCCAAATTTTGCTTGTATTCCATTATTCAATAAATGATCCATTCTATGCCTACGAATATATAGTTTTGTGACTTCATTTCATACTCCTGTTTTTCTATTATATATATATATATATATATATATATATATATATATATATATACACACACACACACACACACGCACAAGCATACTCTTTAATATGATATTTTGATTAATGCAGATTTCGTATTTATTATTATACTAGCATTTCATCCCGACGTTGCCCGGATGTGTGCGTTGAGCAAAAAAAAATAAATAAATAAAAAATAAAAAAATGTTAGTAGAAAGGCAGGCTCGAACCCGTATCACAAACGACGAAAAGAACGGGGGGAAAATACCTGACGTTTTTATCGTTACGACCACCGCCGAACCGGAAGTGACATAGGTTTTAATTAAGGCTAGACAATCGAGAGGAGAGGATGACTTTCAAAAATATCGACGAAAAAAGCGACCTCCCCCTTTTTAAAAGCGCCCAGTTGAAGGTGAAAATATTAATGTTTTTAGCCAATTTTTCGAGATTTGTCGTCTGAAAGGTCGAACTTTAAAACGGTACTGATCTTGTAAAAATCCGTCGCCTTTGTCTAAAGTTTTAGGCAGACATGCAAGCATACATACATACATTTATATATTAGTAACTAAAAATTTTCGACCTAAACCGATTAAAAAGCTTTCCCTATCTCTCAATACCCATTATGTAAAATTTCAAATGTTTAGACTAGAAAGTGTCTGAGTAATTTGATAGAAACCGCAGAGGTCAATTTTTTTTTAATTTGACTCCTATTATGTCCCCTTAACATTTATTCCTTGGGGCTCAAATCAAGTTATTAAGTTAGATCCATGTCCAAGGAACCTATATCTCAAATTTCTAGTGTTTAGACCCAAAATTGTTGGAGGAGTTTGGTAGAGTTCTCAAAGATTAAATCGTTGAACTTTGACTCCTTAATAGCCAAATTTCTAGCCGAAAATGAATTACACAGATTTTTCCAAATCTCAGTACCCTGTATATCAAATTTTGAGTCTGTAAACTTAAAATTGACAAAGTTATTGCGTAGGGAAATGTACACACACAGACACACACACAGACACACATGTTCATTTTTATAGATATACTAGTATTTTAGCCCGGTGTTGTCCGGGTGTTTGGATGTGTATGTTGTGCAAAAAAAAAAAAAGTGGTAGTAGGAAGGCAGGCTCGAACCCGTACAGCGAAGGAGGAAAAGAACGGGAAAAAAACTTGACGTCTTTGCTGTTACAACCACCGCCAAATCGGAAATGACGTAGGTTTTAATTAAGTCTAGACAATCGAAAGGAGAGGATGACTTTCAAAAATATAGGCGAAAAAAGCGACTCACCCTGTAAAAAAATGCCTAGTTGAAGGTGAAGATATTAATGTTTTTAACCAATTTTTTGATATTTGTCGTCTGAAAAGTCGGACTTTAAAACGATACTGATCTTGTAAAAATCCGTCGCCTCTGTCGAAAGTTTTAGCCACACATGCAAACATACATACATACATACATACATTTATATATTAGTGACTAAAAATTTTCGACCTAAACCGATTAAAAAACTTACCCTATCTCTGAATACCCTTTATGTAAAATTTCAAATGTTTAGACCAGAAATTAAAATTGACAAAGTTATTGTGTAGGGAAATGTGCACACACACACACAGATACACAGACACGTTCACTTTTATAGATATACTAGCATTTCAGCCCGGCGTTGCCCGGGTGTTTTGATGTGTATGTTGAGCAAAAAAAAAAAAAAAAGTGGTAGTAGGAAGGCAGGCTCAAACCCGTACCGCGAAGGAGGAAAAGAACGGGGAAAAAAAAATCTGATGTCTTTGCGGTTACAACCACCGCTAAACCTGAAGTGACTTATGTTAACATTTAGGCTAGACAATCGAAAGGGGAGGATAATTTTCAAAAATATCAGCGAAAAGAGCGATCCACCCACCCCTGTAGAAAAGTGCCTAGTTGAAGGGGAAGATATTAATGTTTTTAGTCAATTTTTCGCTATTTTTTTTTGTCGTATGAAAGGTCGAACTTTAAAACGATACTGATCTTGGTAAAATCCGTCGCCTCTGTCGAAAGTTTTAGGCAGACATGCAAACATACATATATACGCATACATACATACATACATACATACATACGTACATTTATTTATTGGTAACTAAAATTTTGGATGCAAACTGATGAAAAAGCTTGCCCTATCTCTGAATACCCTTTATGTAAAATTTCAAATGTTTAGACCAGAAAGTGTCTCAGTAATTTGGTAGAAACCGCAGAGGTCAATTTTTTTTTTAATTTGACTCCTATTATGTCCCCTTAACATTTATTCTTTTGTGCTCAAATCAAGTTATTAAGTTAGATCCATGTCCAAGGAACCTACAGTGATGATCATATTTATTGGCACGGTAAAATAAAAGTTAAATTTTGTCTAATAAATTCTAAAAAAGGGATTAAATTAAAGAAAATAACAAAGTATATTATGTATTTTTAACTGGCCTTTCCGATGCAGCAATCGGATTTTAGAAAAAATAAATAACAAAGGAACAACAAACATAATTGCAAAAAACCCTTGTTCAAAATTATTGGCACGATTTATTTAATAATCAATTGTATAGCCTTTGGCCTTGATTACCTTCCTCAGTCGCTTTTCATAGTTTACAACCAAGTTGTTGCACTCTTCAGTAGTAATTTTAGCCCACTCTTCCTGACAATAATCCTCCAATTGAATAAGATTCTTAGGCTTCCTTTGCATTACCCTCAATTTTAATGTTCTCCATAAATTTTCAATTGGATTAAGGTCTGGGCTTTGTGATGGCCACTCCAAAACATTAATATGATTGTCCTCAAGCCATTTCTTAGTCAGTTTAGCCGAATGCTTTGGGTCATTATCTTGCATGAACCACCAACGACGACCAAGTGAGAGCTCTTTAGCAGAGTCTTTCAGGTTTTCATCCAATATTTTAACATAATCATCCTTTTTTATGCTACCTGTGACCTTAACAAGTCGCCCTGGTCCAGAGGCAGCAAAGGATCCCCAAAACATCAAACTGCCTCCACCGTGCTTCACTGTGGGTATGGTGTTCTTAGGCAGGAAAGCTTCGCCAGATTTTCTGTAAATATAAGACACTTTATTATGGCCAAATAACTCTATTTTCGTTTCGTCAGTCCATAGAACACGTTTCCAGAATGCAACATCTTTATCAATATGACGTTTTGCAAAGGCTAGCCTTGCTTTCAGGTGCATAGGCTTCAATAAGGGAGTCTTTCTCGGACGACATGCTTTTAAACCAGCTCTCTTCAAAACTCTACCAACTATATGTCGAGATACATTCACTCCAGAGGTGCTCTGTTCATCAACAATCTCCCCAACAGAGATCCTTGGGTTTTGTTTTACTTGTCGAACAATTTTCCGTTCATCTCTTGGGGAAAGAATCCTTTTTCTCCCTCTACCCTCTAAACTCATAACGTGGCCTTGCGATTTGAACTTGTTTATTATGGCTCTAACAGTGGATTTGGGAAGGTTTAGCTTCTTTGAAATCTTATCATAGCCCTCCCCATTGGTATGGCATGCTACAACAAGCTTCCTGACGTCTTCGCTGTGTTCCTTAGTTTTAACCATGGCGATTGAAAATTATAATTTAGTCACTTATAATAGTTTAAATAAATCGCTATCTAAAAATTATCTGAAAAAAATTATTCACTGAATTAGCGTTAAACAAGCATAATATGGCTATAAAAAAGTTCAGAAAGCACGTAAACCGGAAATTGATTGATATTATACTGATACTAAAAGAAAAACAAAGCCGTGCCAATAATTTTGAACAAGGGTTTTTTGCAATTATGTTTGTTGTTCCTTTGTTATTTATTTTTTCTAAAATCCGATTGCTGCATCGGAAAGGCCAGTTAAAAATACATAATATACTTTGTTATTTTCTTTAATTTAATCCCTTTTTTAGAATTTATTAGACAAAATTTAACTTTTATTTTACCGTGCCAATAAATATGATCATCACTGTATATCTCAAAATTCAAGTGCTTCGACCCAAAATTGTTGGAGGAGTTTGGTAGAGTTCTTAAAAGTCAAATCGTTGAACTTTGACCCCTTAACAGCCAAATTTCTGGTCGAAAACCGATCCCAAAGATTTTTCCAAATCTCAGTACCCTATATAATTTCGAGTCTGTAGACTTAAAATTGACAAAGTTATTGCATAGGGAAATGTACACACACACACACACAGACACACAGACACACAGACTCGTTCACTTTTATAGATAGATAGATAGATAGATAGATAGATAGATAGATAGATTAAACAAAAATATATAAGTATACATAAATATATATGGAAACAATTTTATGCTGACTTTAAACTTTTTATGCAAATATTGTGCAAGTATAAATCAAGTAGAATATCTGCATGAATATAATTACACGTTAACTAAAGATGATCATCCCATAAGAAAACCGAAAAAACTAATAGGGAATAAATTAAAATAAATGTTTAAAAGAATATGCAAATTAGCTAGATTTTTTGCTAGTGAATGCAATCCCACAACCCATATATAAGAAATGAAGGTTTTTTAATATGAATATCAATAGATACAAATGAAAAACGAATTTATAGGAGCATATATTATATTGGATCCAATATATAGTAACGATTTAAAAAGTTTTAAAAAATGACTCATGCACCACCACCGTAATGCATATTTGTAATCGCATCGTTCGACCTTCACCTTGCAAATTTCATATTTTTTAAATTTTCACACTTTTGTACCAATTTCCCTGATGAAAACCCCAATATAAAGTTTCACATGTGTTCGAATACCATATAAATGAAGTTTCATGTCTGTAGACCAAAACTTCTAGGAGATGTTTGGTAGGAAAAATTTCTTAAACAAATACATATACTCATACATAAATATATATAGAAAAAGGTTTGAGATTACTATAACCTTTTTACCCAAATATTACGCAAGTGTATATCATGTATTAGGTTGGTGCAAAAATAATGTCGTTTTATATATATATATGTATATATATAGTTGAACGTCAAGAACGACATTATTTTTGTACCAATCTAATAGATTATCTGCATGAATATAATTACACGTAATAGTTAACTAAAGATGAGATCGTATAAGAAAACCGAAAAAACTAATAGGGAATTAATTAAAATGAATGTTTAAAAGAATATGCAAATTAGCTAGATCTTTTGCAGATGAATGCATATATAACAAAGTCGTATTTTCTTTTTAAATAAATAGAAAAAAGGGTTTTTAATATGAATATCAATGCACAAAAAACTTTCATAGGAGTGTATATATATATATATATATATATATATATATATATATATATATGTTGCGAGGGTATAGAAAGCATGTTCACAACTTATCAATAAAAAAAAACAGTATATATATAAAACTACATTATTTATTTAAAACAAAACAAAGTTCATACATTAGTGCAATAATTTGGTAGTCACATAAGGACGTGTGATAGTGGCTTATACGTGTTGACCTCTGTGGAAGTGTGCACAAATAGAGGTTATAGTTCATACTTTACACGAGCGATATATAGCTTAAATATAACAGTCTTGAATTGTTCATATTGTATTAGCTCTATATGTAAGCATCTTACAGGTAACTATGTTTATACAAAAAATATGCAAGCCTTCTTTATGTTTCTGTTGTCACTCTCCGAGTGCATGCTTATGAAGCGTGTGGTTTATACGTGTGCATGGCTTGGTGTCAAGTGAAAAAGAGAAAGTAGAGAAGGGGATGGAAGCCTAATGTCAAAGCTCACTGGAAATATATGCGCCTCAAAGCCGTGTGAAGCCTGCACATGCTCCGCTCCATGTTTGTTATGTGTCTGTGTGTTTTTTGGCAGGTCTAAACGGATCACTATAATATCCCCCCCCCCAGATAGCTGGAAGCTAAAAGGAAAGAAAAATGGAAAAGAGCATGCAGATGTGTCTGGACCAAGAGTATTGGAATGAAGAGGAAAGAGAAAAAAAACATTTTTTAAGAGGTGTCGAAGTCTACGTATTTGCGTGGAAATACTACATGCCGACCACTTCGAGTCGTGCGAGTTGCAGGTGTAGGTGCAGCTTCAGGGTCTGGGGAGTATATGTCTGGTTCATTACGTGGTGTGGAAGCAGCAGGTATAATGACGACGTCTGAATCTGGTGTACCGATCGGGTCCGAGCTGGGTATGATTACTGGTTCTGAATCTGAAAAACTGCCAGAAGGAATATTAGAATCATGCGAGCTTTCCAAGAAGGCGGGTTTTACGCGATCTATTGCGATCCTGTCATGTTTATCATTGCAACCGATGACGAAATACTTCTCAGAACGTTCTAAAACGAGATATGGTCCATCGTAGAGTGGCTGGAGTGGTCGTCATATTGAGTCAACGCGGATGAAGACATACTTGCATGAATGGAGATCAGGTGGGTAGTATGGTTTGGAAGTGACAGAGTGCGGTGATGTATACATCACTCGAGACATTGTGAGTTTCAAACGGTCAGCATAACCAGAGGTGATGGCGGGTATGGAGCTGTTGACTGCGAAAAATTCTCCAGGAAAGCGAAGAGTGGTTCCAAAAACCATCTCTGCTGGTGTAGCATTCAAATCTTCTTTAATAACGGACCAGAGTCCTAGAAGAACGAGCGGTAAATGTTCACTCCAACAATGCGGTTCGGGCTGAGCACCTAGTGCAGCTTTTAGTCGACGATGAAAGCGTTCTACAATCTCGTTAGCAGAAGGATGATAGGCGTGGTTGCAATGTGGGAAATTCTGAAAGATTTGCAAAGTTCTCGGAAGGTGTGTGACGTAAACTGAGAACCTCTGTCGTTGTTAACAGTAGTGGGCACACCAAAGTTAGAGATCCACTTCTCTACAAATGCATGAGTTACGACTTCTGTTGAAATGTCGTGCAAAGAAATTGCTGCTGGCCAATGTGTAAAACAGTCTACCATGGTGAGCATATAGCGATGACCAGCGGAAGGCGGCAGTGGACCTACAATATTCAGGTGGACATGTGAAAATCGGGCATCAGGTACAGAAAAGTTGCCTGGAGTGGATTTGGTATGGCCATGTACTTTTGTAGTCTGGCAAGAAATACATGCCTGAGTCCATTTGCATATGTCGATGTTCATGCTGGGCCAGAAAAAGCGAGCTGCAATGAACCTGACTGTTGCATGCTTACCGGGGTGTGTGAGATTGTGGAAATGCCGGAAAATGCGCTTCCGACACGATGGAGGCAGGTAAGGTCGTGGATGTGCAACAGATCTATTGCACCAAATGAGCTTGTCCAAGAATGAGCCTGGTGTCTTTTCTAGCGGAATTGTTGAAGTCGGCATAAAGTCTGTGAGTGTTGCGATGTAGTCGAAGTCAAGGGGCTTCTCAAGGCTGTTGAGATCGCGAACACGTGAGAGTATGTCTGCCACAATATTCGTTTTACTAGGTAAATACTATATATCAGCAGAATATTGTGTGACATAGTCCATCTGTCGTAATTCACGTGATGTATGTTTCCCAGAAATAGATGACATAAGAGCAGCAACCAGTGGTTTGTAGTCAGTGAAAATCGTGAATTGTCTCCCTTCCAACATGTAGTGGAAATGTTTTACTGCTAAGTACATGGTGAGCAGTTCTCAACCAAAAACGCTGTACTTTTGTTGGGTCGTACTTAGCTTGGCGGAAAAGAAAGACAAAGGTTGCATTTCACCCTTAACTATCTGATTGAGAACAGCCCCAACAGCTACATCAGAAGCATCTGTTGAAAGAAAGAGCTTAACTGCCGGGTCAGGGTTGATGTAGGAAAGTTTAGTGTAGTTCACCAGTGCGGTCTTGGATGCATAGAAGGATGAGAGAGTTTCATCTGAGAGAGAGGCGGTCTTTTTCTGCATGCGAAGAGAATCCGTGAGCTTGGACAAGTGATGTGAGCAGTTTGGAATGAAACGGCATTAATAGTTCACAAGTCCAACATAACGATGTAATTGACGCAAGGAAGTAGGCACTGGGAAATCCTGGACTGCTTGCACTTTCGAAGGCAAGGGTGTAAGTCAAGATTTGTCGATCCGATGTTCGAGAAAGTCCAAGGAATTGACACTGAATTCTCATTTCGCAACGTTTATTTTTAGTCCATAGGATTGCGAACGTTGGAAAACTTCAGTGACGTGAGTCAAGTGTTCTTGCTGTGAGGAGCTTGCAATGAGGATGTCGTCAATATACGCGAAGATGAAGGGCAGTCCACGAGGGACTTCATCCAAAAGGTAGGCAGGTGAACTCGAATAGTCCAAATGGTGTGCATATCGCTGTCTTAGGAATGTCTTCCTCAATGACAGGAATCTGATTGTACGCATGGACTAAATCGATCCGGGAGAAAACAGTTGATCCGGATAAGGAAGCTGAGAAGTCATGCATGTCTGGAATAGTCACTGCATTGAGAGTCTCCACAGGTCTCCAGTCTCCTTCCGATTTCTTAGGTACCATGTGGAGTGGAAATGACCATGGGCTGCTTGAAGGCCGTATTATTCCAAGGTACATCATGTGTTGGAATCTTGAGCGGGCTAAGGCCAACTTTGCTGGGCACAATCGTCGAGGCTTGGCATGTACGGGAGCACCACAGGTTGTAATGTGATGCTGCACATGATGTTTAACATTCTCCGTGTGGGAAAAGGGTTGGGTGAGCTCAGGAAATTGGTTCAACAGATCTGCAAAAATTGCGTTTGATGGGCTTGCTGTGTGGATGCTTGGTGTATCACAGGAAAGCATACCGCAGTGGATGGAAAGAGATGTCATTGTGTCAGCTAAACAACGTTTTCTTAGATCAACGGAAAGTTGAAAATCAGCTCCAAGAATGGGTGTTTTCACATCGGCGATGATGAATATCCATGGAAAACAACGTCTAAGACCAAGGTCCACAGTGAAGGATGAGATACCGTAGGTTCGGATGAAACTGCTGTTCGCAGCTTGTAGTGAAAATGGGTCTGCTGTTGTATCATTATATCGTGTAGGAGGAATTACACTAACAGCAGCGCCGGTATCCACGAGGAACTTTCGACGAGAGAGTGTATCGAAAATATATAGTAGGCGACACAGCTGGAGAGATGGGGTGGAATTTGTCTCACAATCCCACCGGTCTACTTGTTTAAATGTTCAGGTCTCTTGTAGGTGCAGGGTTGCTCGCATTTGCATGCGTCGTTCCTGAAACGACGGTGCTAGTAACACCAGGGAGATCGAAAGGAAGACCTGCGTCTTTGTAATGAGCGTCTGTCTCTTGAATTTTGTCTGTTGTTGGGCCGTGACCGTCTGTCCATAGGAAGGGTTTGAATTGCTTTGGTTAAAGCAGCAATTTCTGATGATTCCGGGTTGGAATTGGATGTGGAGGCTGTAGTGGCAGGTTTGGTCGTGACGGTGGTTACAGCTGGCACATGGTGGTAATTGTCGGCGACACGGTCGGCAATAACCATTGTGTCAGATCCTTATCTCCAACGAACATGGACAGTGTGTGGGATAATTGTGGAGGCAGTTTCTCCAACCAAAGCTGCTGTAAGATATTGTCGTCCATTGTGCGTGCACTGAGCAAACCTCGCATTTGTCTCAGAAGCTGAGAAGGCTTTCGGTCGCCAAGGGTTAACTCGTTGAGGAGTTGTTTCAACCTGGCTGTTTCCGAAACACTTGTCTGTTCCAGAATGGCCTGCTTAAGCACTGTATATGGATCTTCAGCAGGAGGTGCTCTAAAAATGTCCTCTACTTCCTCGGCAATATCTGCTAGCAATGCCTCAATTAAATAATAATACCTTTGCACTGGGGAAGTAACCTTCCTATTTGCAAAAATAGCCTCCATCTGAAAAAACCATATGTGTGGTTTTCGAGAATTAAAGGCAGGCATCCTGAAAGAAACTAAGCCCTCCACAACACTAGCAGCAGATTTATCCTCGGTCATGGTGGTGCAGAAAAAGGGGTAAAAAAATACTATCCAATATTCTCAGTCTAATGTTGTGTGTTTTGTGAGGGGAAAAAAAGAATATGTAAAACTTCTTTTTTTTTTAGGAAAATATGAAACTTTTATTTTTTTTGCGATTGCTTGGATAATGTTGTTATTAGTAGTTGTGTTTTTCTGTGCACACGTGGACTAAAAAAAATCAACAACAGACGAAAGACAGGTTAAAGGTTACAACATATGGTTAGGCATGGGTGTTGAATCTTGGTGTATTTATTGCTCTCACAGAGGAATACAAAGTATTTTGGTGTAAAAATGCTTCCCTTTTGTTTGGCTTGATACTCGGTATAAGGAATGAAAAGTTTTGTAAGTCGAGGTTGAGGGTCAGTAATTGTTGCAAGGCTATATATATATATATATATATATATATATATATATATATATATATAGTCATCCACACACAGTATTGTTTCGCAGTTTCACAGCTCATCAGTGCGGCTGGACAAGCAACAAGAAACCCGATCGCCTAAACGACAGTCAGAGCTTCTAACCGTTGCGCTATACGGCTGCTGCTATGCGGGCAGTTAATTAACAATGTTTTGACATTGTCCAAAGTACCTAAGATCAATTTGTTTACACAAAGAGCATCGCTTAATATGCTAATGGTAATTTGTATATCACTTCCCGAATACTCAACCTAAGATAGGGAGCATTATAGTCATCCACATACAGTACTGTTTCGCTGTTTCACAGCTCATCAATGCGACTATATATATATATATATATATATATATATATATATATATATATATATATATATATATATTCAAAACATGACGGTTAGAAGATCAGACACGTGCAATATTTTTATTTTTATATAAACATTCATTTATTTAAAGTTTCTAATTTTCGGCTTATAACAAAGCACTCATCAAGATTTTTTTCTTTTTAGACAATACATTTTTTCTTACTTGCCAGTTTCTTGTTTGTTGAAGTCTTCATTTGTCGAAGATAGATGTTGTATCGTCCAGTCCATTGGGTAAGTGCTCGATCGATTGAAGTTGCACCTGACTAGTGCTAAATGCTGGATAATTTGGGAACACTAAAATCTGTATATAACCAAAAACATCTTCAATTTCAAATTAAAATGCAAATTATCTGTCCAATTTTTGCATAAAATGGCCCGGTGATGGTTGACATGCTGTGAAACCAAACAATAATAATATTAAATTCTCTTTTATCTCTACATACTCTCCAATAACCAAACATTTTAGGGACCATATCGTTGAGGGGACAATCATCAACTGTCAAAATCTTTGCTATCTTTATTGTCATCTAACTACCAACAAATTCCTCCAATAATTGCACTTAAGGGAACAACGAGGATACTAAAAAGGGCTCTCGGTTGGTTTCAATAAAAAGCAGAACAATGTTGGCAGCTGGTTTGGCTGCCCCATACTCAGCATTACAATCTTCAAAGGAAGAAAAATGAAAAATAAAATTTTTAAAAATTAAAAATGAGAATGATTTACACATTTCCTGTTAATCATTACTCATCTGAGTCACAGGTGCAATGTTATTATTTCCTGTCGGACATCTAATATTCTATCAAACCACGTTTGGCCCAAGGCCTTGAATATATTGAAATTTCTCAGAAGAGAAGTATTGAAAAAAATTACCGTTTTTTTATATTAATTTTATTTCATTTCTTTTTTCAGATAGCATTACCACAGCTTGGAATTGAGGTACCTGAGCGAGTTTGCTCTTCTTGTTTTTCAGTTTGTGATCTGGTCACCAAATCCCGTGCTTCGCAAGTGGTCAGTAATCTTTATTTTATATGTGTGCATTATATATGTATGTGTGTATGTGTGTGCGTGTGGGTGGGTGTATGTGCCTGTGTATATAGTAAGTTATGGAAAAACTGTCCTGCAGTTACTACAAAAACTTAGAAATGATAATAATTAAAGCACATAAATACAAAATACAAAATGGGAGTAGTGGTGATAAACATAATAACAAAATGCATAAAAAATTTGGCCAAAATACCAACAATAAAAATAACATTAAGAACCACTCTGTCCACTATAAAATAAATGCCCTACCAGAAGCAGTGTTCACTAAAGCACAATAGTTTCCAAAGAAAGCACAAATGACAAAAAATACTATGTGTGTATAATCTCCTTAAATTTTAAAACCAGATAGTACGACCATAAAAACATATTCAATAATAAAATCGCAAAAGAAAAACAGTACTAGTGAGTCATTACTGAGTGCCCAAAGAAAACGGATGCTTACTTAATGAAAAATAGTATGACAGGCCAGTTCATGTACAAATTTATACAACCTATATATGTCTGAACAGGAAATTTGAAATTCTAACATTATATCTTTCGAAACCTATTAAACTGAAAAAGAGAAATAGCAAACAACTGTGTATACAGAATAAACTTTACATTAGGATAACAATACATTTAAAAAATTAATAAATAATTATTATCAAATAAAAAATAAACTAATTTAACACATAAAATGAAAGTAAAAAAATATTCCAACGACGCATGTGCTAAAACAAGGTCACCTATTAATTCAACACATTCACAAAAAACGGCTGGCTCATTCCTCTTCAAAACAAAGCAGAGCAGGAAGAAGTAAACGACTGAGAAAAGACCTGCTATTGACTAATATAAACATTACCTCATGGATGGAAATAACAATGAATCTGACTGCTTGGCTAGTTCAACTAAATAACATGTGTGTATATAAAAACATCTGGCAACATGAATTCCATGAATTTAAGCTTGATGAGTCGTTACAGGTTATGAAATGTGAAAAATTTGTAGCTTAATTGCCATATATATTATATGTTTTCATAACTTACTATCTAGTTCTACTACAGCAGTGAGAACTGTTGAGGTAGATACTGAAAATTGATACATAAAGTATTGTATCTCATAACATTTTACATGGATACATGAAATAATACACACACACACACACACACACACACACACACATATATATATATATATATATATATATATATATATATATATATATATATATATATATATATATATATAAACTCAATTCGCCTGAACGATGGAGTGTGTGTGAGTGGGGATCTTTTAAAGACAGTAAAAAAAGAAAATTTGTCATTGCTAAAGAAAAGGAGTGGAGAAAGGGAAAGTAAGAAAAAGAAGGAGGAGGCGAAATCAACTTTAAATTTTGTTTTTTGTTGTTGTTAAAAGAGCCAAGAGAGATAGAGCAACCACTTTCCTCTCTCTCTCTCTCTCTCTCTCTCTCTCTCTCTCTCTGTGAACTCTTATGCCTCATCGGTTTATTTTTCTAGCGAGCTAAGACATATTAGTTTAATTCAAATTTTCTCTTTTAATAATTAATGAACATCTATATATATAAAAGGCAAAATGTGTGTGAACATTTCGTGTATGTCTTCAAAAGGCTTTTCGAGCACACGCTCCCGGGTTCGTTACTATCGCTTACAGCTGTTTATATGGGTCCTATATCATAATATGTACGATTTGGAAAAGTGCGTCGCATCTAGATTTATTTACGTCGACTTTTACACAATTATTGCCATTTTGGCTTCTTGCATGTTGATGAGGCTTTTTCGTATAAAAAGCGAAACTAATTCAAAGTTAACAACGAACAACGTTCTCGGCATTGCGCCGGGAAAAACGTCCAGAAGTAATCAACTTTGATCAATGTTGTACATCAGACAATTGTTATTCAATCTGGACAATTATGAGCTGGTTCCCCTCCCCCAACATCTGTTGTGGGATAAAAACAAAACCGTCGAACTTGGGTAAACAACTGCGTGACTTCTATTTGACCTTCTTAATTAGGTCAAATGGAAGCAGCAGAGTTAACTTTTATTGCGCACGCCTGTTTTTATAGCTTAATAAATAAATTCAAACCTGGGAATGTTGTATGTATGTCGCGGGTTTTTTTTTTTTTTTTTCACACATTAATTTCCAACTCAAGGGTACGGGTTCAATTCTCATACTTACCTACCAAAACATTTTTTTTATTTAACACCCCCCCCCCGGAGTTTTGATTTACCTCAAGACACCCGGGCATCGCCGGGTACCCTCCGCTAGTATTTAAAAAAAGGTTTTCATAATTTGTCCATTTTTAAATTACTTTAAATAATAACTGCTAATATCGCGAATTATTGCAGAGGTATAGGAAAAATAACACAATAAAATTATAAATAACACCAAACATTAACGTATTATAAACCGTTTAAAAATAATTC
Source organism: Euprymna scolopes (assembly GCF_053919585.1). Classification (NCBI taxonomy): domain Eukaryota; kingdom Metazoa; phylum Mollusca; class Cephalopoda; order Sepiida; family Sepiolidae; genus Euprymna; species Euprymna scolopes. The sequence continues at coordinate 69,761,899 of NC_136510.1, forward strand.
TGAATCTTTCCTCTGTATTATATGTACAATATTTTAAAACAGTGTGTTGTATTATTTATTTAATTAACAGTGACTTGCTTTAATGGTGATATAGGCGTGATAAATAAAAAAAAACATATAGGTGTGATAAATGAAGAAAAACTTCACGTTTATTCATTTAAACATTTATACTTCTATTCTGTGTTACGAATCCGACGTTAGGATAACGAAGAACGGTTCGTAACAATTTATAATAAAAAGGGAATACACAAAAAGTAAAGGTAAATTGTGGAGTAGACAGACGAAAAAAACACAATGGAAGAAACGCAGAGCAAACAGAGATTTTAGAATTTCGAAGCAACATTATTTACAGAATATAATGAAGAAAAAAATAAAATTAAAATAAAAACAAGATCAAAACATTTATGGAAATTAAAAATCCTAATTGTCTATGTATTCATTATTTTGCATATTGTTATCTTCATCTTCATAGTTTTTGTTGTTTCACCACCTTCGGCAAACTTATCCTTGTCCTTCTTCAGGTGTTTAACTACGATGGAATAGAAATGCTAAGTCTCATAACTATATCCCCAATTACTGCCTTCCATAGTTGTTGTTGTTGTCTCACCACGTTTAGGCCAACTAATCATCTGGCCTGTTTTGAGTAGAATTAAAACCGCTATCTTCAGACAGTGCTTACCTGGAACTGTAGAAACAACACTTCTATTCACTCAGCTACAAACACTGAAGGGCGATCAAAGTTGGATTTAATAATCTTGTAAATCCAATTTTGTGTTCTTATCTTGTCTTTCATTGTTGAATCCGTATTGAATGGTATTATATATTATTTTATTTTTATTGTTTTTTTGGAATTAGAAGAAGGCCATAGGATGAGTTGGCCGAAACATGATGAAACGACAATGTTTAAGATGAGGATAACAGTCCGCATGAATGAATACAAAAATTACGAAGCCTCATCTCGAAGGATTCCCCCCCCCAAAAAAAAAATTAATATATAATACTAATTGTCTATGTATGTCGAGTGGAGATGTTATCAAGTAAACAACAAAAATCAGAACAAAACAAAATATCTGTCTATTGACATATGAGAGAATGATAGAAAGAAATGGGTAAACTCACAGTTCTTTTCTTTTTATGAATGTGGGCCTTTAACTGTTTGTTCTTTCTTTGATATCGGTTATGCTTCCTTTTATTCAATGTTATTTATGTTCTCTTCACAATTTCTTTCATTTTCTCCATCTATTTTACAGCAAAATTTGCGTTTATAAATTTCGCTTCTTCATTCATATCTTTCTCGTCTGACACAGTATCCGGACAGAGCAGCAAATGGCTGTTCGTCCCTCAATATTATTGTCACAGGCCAAAAGAATTTTTCGTTTATTTCTTTTTATTCTCTCTTTTTTTTTTTATTTCTTCTTCTTTTGTATTTTTCGTTCATCTCATTTGGAGACACAGCAGAAATTCACTGTTTTCTCCCCTGGCCTGTTATGTGCCAACTCCTTCTCTAGCAGTTCTTTCTTTTTCTTTAATTTTTATTCACCGCGCATATCTTTATGCATGCGTGCTGTCTAATGTATCTCTTCTCGTCCTCTATGTATAGATTCTCATCTCTCTATTTACATTTTTCTTACGTGCATGCTTTCACACCTGTGTGCACCAGTGTAATTTCTCTTTCTCTTTTAAACGTCTGCTTGCTCTCTTCTTCTTTACAGCTTCTCTCCCTCTTTCTCCTTATATTTTTTTCAGGTCGATGACAAGTCAATACAAAATAATAAGATACACTCTCCCTCCGTTTAAAATTAAATAAAAATTTTCCTTTATTTTTTAATTTTTTTAAATGCACAATCTAATTTTGGGATTATGTGACATCCACCAACCAAATTGTTATACAAATGTTAGTGAATAAAATATGTACCTTTTCTTGGATGAAACCATTTTCAAGTGTTGAAGAGAAATGAGAAAGCAAATAGCAAGTTAAATTTATCCACACTAGATTCATCCCACTGACTGAAATGGTCTTTAAAAAACATCCCCCATTCTATAATTAAAAGTTAACGGTGAGTGTTTCTTTTTTCTCTTTAGACTATGAGATATGAAAATAATTATTTATGTCAAAAACATTACATAACTGATATAATTCTATGATTTCATATGAATATTTTAGTAACATTTCGTTAAATAGCGAACACAGGCGAAGCGTTTTTTTGTTATTTATAACAGATGTACACTAGTAATTACTAATTAGCTAATACAAGATTTCTCAGGAGAAAATCCAAGAAAAGGTTAAACATTCAATGAATTTTGTTTTTTAGATCAGCAGTGATAATTTGATTTATTTGGATTATTGGGACAACTGGATCCGTGACGTAACAGATAAAGTATTAATTGAAACTAGCGGGATCTGTGAAAATTTCGCAGAGGACTTATTCATATGTAATATTTTGATGTTGGCATTCTGTACATGTTTAGCGTAAATGGAGATATTATTGTCGCTCTTTTGTTAAAACGGCAAAAGTACTTATCTAAGCTAGCAGAGACGCCCGGTGTAGCCTGGTCGTAAAGCATGCTTAAATATCATATTTTAATCTATGCAGATTTCGTATATATCATTATAGAGTTAATGTCCTATCGATTTTTATATATTATAAAGTTGCGATTTCAAAAATAAAAAATATATCCATATGACTTGGGTGCATCAGCTTGAATCGAAACCGAAACTAAAACTTATATATATATATATATATATATATATATATATATATATATATATATATATATATATATATATATTCATAACTTGAGTTCCTTCAGCTATAATCGAAACCGAAACCAAAACTTATGAAGAATTATTACAAGAAATAGAAGTCTCTCGGATGTAAGCGTGACACACAAAATAAATAACACACATGCTATCCTATTAATATATAGATTCAGTTCTAAGTGACAATCCTTCTGAATGTTGACGGTTCAATTCTCAGCAAAAATTGCAAATTATTTAAAACTTATACCCGGTCATGGATATCGGAATGAAATCATTTATCCTTGTGGATCAAATAACGGGTACCAATTGAAATTTGTGCAGATTTCTGAGTTCGATACAAGATTCCTGAGTTTGACAAGATGCACTTGAAAAAGATTAAAGACTATATCGGTGAAAACATTGTGAAAATAAAACTCAAGATGAGAACAGTAATCCAAATAATACAAATAAAACAGTCAAGCCTCAAATTTTAAATATTTCTATCAAAACACAAACTAAAAAATATTTAAAGTTATCATTTTTATTATATACTAGCAGATCAGCCCGGCTTTGCTCGGGCCCTATGTATTATTCATAACTTTATGTGCATATTTATATATATATTAAAAAGTTTAACTCATGTCCAGGTAACGTAAAATTTCAAGTGTTTAGGCCCAAAATTGGCGGATGAGTTTAATAGAGTCTACAAAGGTCAACTCTTTCAACTTTGATCTCTTGACAGCCAGATTTTCGCCCCAAAACTCATTAAAAAGCTTGCTGCATGTCTGAATACCCTTTATGTCAAATTTCAAATGTTTAGACTCAAAATTGGCTTAATAGTTTGCTAGAGATCGCAAGGCTCAAATCTTTCGAACTTTGACCCCTTGCCAGCCAAAATTTCGACCAGAAACCGATTAATAAGCTTACACTATGTCTGAATACACTTTATGTAAAATTTCAAATGTTTAGACTAAAAATTGGCTGAGTAATTTGATAAAGATCACAAAGGTCAATTTTTTTTTTTAATTTTGACCCCAATTTTGATCCCTTAACATTTATTGATTTGGGATCAAATCAAATTAAAAAGTCTGATTCATGTTCAAGTAACCTACATCTAAAATTTCAAATGTTTAGACCCAAAATTGGAGGAGGATTTGGTAGAGTTTTCAAAGGTCAAATCGTTGAACTTTGCTTTGACAGCAAAATTTCTGGCCGAAAATCGATTAAAAAGATTTTCCTGAATCTCAGTACCCGTTATGTGAAATCTCGAGTCTGTAGACTGAAAATTGACAGAGTATTTTAGTAGGAAAATGTACACACACAGACAATTTTACTTTTTTAAATATATAGATAGATCTATATCCTATGTCATCTCCAGAAACCGTTAAATAGTTGTGCCCAGAATGTGTATATATTTCGTTTCATGATAACAATGGTTGCAAAAATATGTTTTTCAATTTCAGATCCAAATATTTCTTCCTCTTTTAGAGGAGAGCGACATTGCTCAAGTGTTTATTTATTTTCTTTCTAAGCTTGACCTGAGTAACCTTCACTTGACAAGCTGTCTTGTCTTGCTTTTTTGTTTTGTCAGTTTTGACACATCTTGTAGTGCATCTTCTGTCTTGGACAACTTCATTGAATGCTATTTTTTTCCCTTAATTCAAAAGTTAGTGGTGGAACTTTTGGCAGAGAAATAGAGATGAAAACAAATTAATTTCATAAACAAATCTTCATTACTGTATTAAAAAACCTTGCAACGTTACTAAGGAAATTTACACACACACACACACACACATATATATATATATATATATATATATATATATATATATAACCTGTGATTATAAGATTTACAAGATATTACTGGCAGTAATATTCTATAATCATTATCCCACCTAAATAAGAATTGCTTGATATACAAGATAGAGTAAATAAATCAAATTTTAGTCATTCAATGAATTGAAAAATTTATGATGTGATATGTTTGAGTTTCAGATCCAAAGATTTTTATTATTCTATGTAAGCCAAAGAATACATTAGAAATATTTTAACTCCTTATCCTATAGGATTTCGATGTCTACCATCTCTTCAGAGGAGAAAATATTAGCAAATAGTTATAATGGTTTACACCTTATTTGCTAAAGTCAGTGAGACATGGAAAATCACAATTAAAAATTGATTGAGTCATTAAAAGTCATAGAGTAAGCGAACTTAAAGAAAAGGATATAAAAGTTTACATCCAAATTGCATGGTAAAATCTGAAGTGAATGTCTTTGAAAGCAGTGTGATAAAATTTTTACCACACTGCTTTCAAAGCTATTGCCTGGGCTTTATCAAAAAAAGAACAAACTAAATATGGCATGGATCTTTTTATTTGACTTTTAGTTTTTTTCTCTTGATAAGTTCAGGCAATATCTGTGCGAAACATTGAGTTTTAGGTTTTTCACTTTTCCATTTTAATTCATACTGTCGGATTTATTTTACTGTTTTATTCTCTCTCTCTCTCTCTCTCTCTCTCTCTCTCTCTCTCTCTCTCTCTCTATATATATATATATATATATATATATATATATATATATATATATATATATATATATATATATATATATATATATGTATATATATATGTGTGTGTGTATGTGTCTGTGTCTGTCAGTCTGTGTACATTTATATATAGGTTGAAGTAAATAAAATAAGAATATCACTTATATCAGTTCCAAGATTCAACAAATACTTGGCGTACGATCGTTTCTAAAATAATTTGGAATATTTTATTATGTTTTATGCCTTAGATGATTTCAAACGATCTAAAACATCTTCTATATGTATCCAAAGTTCATGCATGTTCATAGGAAAGAATTATCTGTCACTATTCAAAAGAAGCTCAATAAAAAGGTTTGGTAGATGCCGTATTTGGTTACTAGCTGGATTTCTTTTCATGACAAATGGCAATTATGGAGCCAACAAAACGCAGAGCGAGCCCTGTTTTGTCGGCTTAAGATATCATTCATCCTCTGCCTGTGGCTGTGAATGTGGCATCAAATTATTTGAAGTTGTCAGCTTCTTCAATTACTTCCTCATTAAGAGTTATAGCAACTCAATGTGGCGGAAGGATGTTAACTGAAACAATCTTCGTTTTAAAGCATTAATTTTCATGCCAACCTGCGAACCTGCACCACTTATACCATCAAGTGCAGTTTGGATATCTGCATATGTTTTGCCTAATATTGCAGCATTCTCAGCGAAGTCTAGATCAGTGACTTTAAGGTCCTGTCCAACTTGTACACCTGGAATGCTAATTAGTCCCTGCTTTAAGATGCAGTAAATGGCGTCATTGAAAAGAACTGTTGAAAGAATGCAACCATAATGAACACCAGACCAGATGTTAAAAAAATCAGAATCCTTGCTGTAACAGTAGATCTTGGTTCTGGTATGTTTCTAGTAAGCTTTGATTAGGTTGAGCAGTTTTGTAAGGAACCCATGATGCCTCATAATCTCTCATAGTCATTCATGATCAATGTAGTCGAATGCAGCTGCAAAATCAATAAAGCAGACAATGGTTGACTTTTGATAGCACTAGCGTTGCTCCAACACTTGACATAATATGAAAATTTGGTCGGTACAATCCCTGCCCCAGTGAAAAGCTGCATTGGTTAGGCCTAGTGTGCTCATCATGTCTAAGGACAATAATTGCAAAAATGTTTCATGCAACATCAATTAGGCTAATTCTCCTGTAGTTGTTGTATCGAATTCAACTTCAATCGTCACCAATGCTCGCAATAGTAACACAATAACTTCGTGACTGTAAACAACACTGTTCCTTCCTCTCACTCAAGCTTGCTTTTATGCAGTTTTTCACCCTGTCTCATTTGCATGTGTGCCCTCGGTTTTCTTGTGATCTCGCGAGACCACAGTTTATAAAACACCAAGTGCCATCTTTTTTTCTCTTTTCCCACCCAACACTTCCCTACAGCAAGTCCACCCCTCCTCCATCACACCACTGTTCGCATGCACATCCACACAATGCACAAATACACAGACGCTTGCTACTCTGGTGAGTATTACAGTTGTTGCAGACTTATTTGAAGAAAGGGAGCAGAATTGAGTCACGTCAATCATTGGGAATGTTTTTGGTGTTTCAGATGGAACAGAAAATTTGGTGGAGCTTGTTCGTCATAATTTCTGGTCATCTATATATATAAAATGCAAAACGGCTGTGCGCATTTTTGTACGTCCAAGAAAGGCTTTTTTTGTGGGAGTTCTCGACGAGGTTACTATTTTTGAGAACTTTCCTTATACTTCCTAGATGATAATATCTACAATTTAAAAACAGACGTCGTCACTATCTTTATTTTGATCGAGTTTTAAAAAAAATTGCCTCCTTCCCGTCCTTTTGAGTGTTTGTTTGTCTTTTTTGTATAAAAGCGAAACTAATCTAAGCAAAGGCAGCAGCGACTACCTATACTGCCAGGGACATCAAGAAAGGCAGTTAACTTTGTGGGGGGGGAAACCCTTCATATCAGACAATTGCTATTCATTGGGACGCTGCTAGGGAGGAGCTAGTTTTCCCCAGCATCGTGGGGAAACAGATACGGCAGAAACTGGCCTACAGTATAAGGAAAGTTCTCAAAAATAGTAACCTCGTCGAGAACTCCCACAAAAAAAGCCTTTCTTGGACGTACAAAAATGCGCACAGCCGTTTTGCATTTTATAAGTGCATGATTCTTAAATTAAGCCAGACGTTCATTTCTGCACTTGTGTGATCTCATTCACTTAACTATCCATTTCTGCAAGTCAACTTTTTGATTGACATCACTAAATTTGAATGCTTTTCACTTCCTGTCGCGTCATAGCGTAGCGGTAAGATGTCAGGTCTTCTTTCACTTTCTTTTCCGCCTTCGCTTCACGGGTTCAAACCTGCCTGCCTACTACCACTTTTTTTTTGTGCTCAACACACACCTCCAAACACTCAAGCAACGCCGGGCACCCACGCCAGTCACTTATAAGTGTCAGCACCATCTGCACCAGCAGCTTTGTTATTTTTCAGTTTCTTTATGACCTCTGCAATTTTGGCGACTGTGGGAACATCACAATCACATTCATAAGGAATTGTTTCTTGATTAGGAGAAAAGCCTTGTGGACAAGTTGCATTTTAATAACTCCATAGAATACTGATGTTAACACTGGGATCTTTCTGCCTTGTAATCAAAAGTTAATGTCAAAATATTTTAGCTTATGTAGAGTATAAATACTTCAGCTTATGCAGAATATAGATATACAATAGAGTAACTCACCTACCTCTCTCTCTCTCTCTCTTTTGGTGGATCCTTAATGGTGATTATGGTGGTCGTGTTCTGTGTTTTAGTGTGTGCGAAGGTGGCCAACAAGACCAATCCTGGATTCAACTGCCTTTCTCAGTGAGGGCAGGCAGCTCCATTCCCATTCAGAGGGTTGGCTCAAGGGTGTTCTCTCTTCCTCCTTCTGTTTCTCTTTTCCATGAAGTCCACACATCGGTTGGAATCAAAGGTAGCTGTGCCTTTGGCATTGATCTGCCTCCAAGTGTTCCTTGACCTGCATCTCCCATGTGTATGTATTGATGTAACATTCTTCAGGTTTGCTTTAAGAAGATCCTTATACCACTTGTTCTGGCCTCCTCAAGTATGCTTTCCTTCCTTTAACTATCCATAGAAGAGTTGTTTTGACAACCAGGAATTTGACATCCTAACAACCTGGCTTGACCACCTCAGCTGGTTCCTAATGACGATCACTTCGACGCTGGTGGTATTGACCTTCTGAAGGGTCCACAGATTCTGTCATTACACTGATTGTAACTGGGTATTACATACATAGACTTAACATAATCTTTCCAATTTCCAATTCATAAATTATAAAGGCTCCCTTGTCAAAGTCCGTTCATTCTGATTGGCTGAGCTCCAAATATTCTCATGTTCCGGAATCCAGTTCTTGCCTTTATAAATGAATGCTTACTAATATTAAAATATGGCGTCATTAATAGACATATTATGACATCTTTGTCAAAACAACAAATAAATTGAACAGCTGTTGAAATCGAGTTTACAAACCGATACATTTCATATATATTTATATATTGAAGAAATTACCTCCTAAATATTTGTGTCTTTTACATTAAGATTTCCCCAGAAAAAAAAAAAACAAATAAAAAATTTCAATTTGCTTTCCAGCTGGTAAAAATAGCCACTAAGAAGTAAAAATTGAAAAAAAGTGACCTTGCCAACGTAAGCCTACTAAAACTGTTACTTCTTCGCGTGCACAATTTTGAACGTTTTCTGATGCATCTGTTGATAGCTCAAATGGTAACGATTAAGGATTGAGCATACAAGATTTTCATTATTAAATATTGGGTACAATATAATATTCAATAGAAAATTGGATCTAATAATAAATACGAAATCTGCATGAATTAAAATATCATATTTTAGCTTATTTTACGATTGGATCACGCTGGTGAAGGCACTACTATATATTAGGTACATTATATTAATTAATATAGTTTTGGCTCTATAATAATAAATACGTAAATGCCACAAATTAAAATATCATAGTTAAGCTTATTTTACAACTGGCCGGATAACGCCGGGTGACCAGCTAGTATATATATATATATATATATATATATATATATATATATATATATATATATACTAGTAGAATACCTGTCTTCGGATGGATGTAAGCAATAAATATAACATTAATTTTATATTTTAATGTTTTTTCTTCCTTTGGTATTATTTTGTGTAAGCCGCACACACATTTTTATAATATGCACTCTTACATATATAGATAAAACATACACACATATATGTATAGATAAAATATACATACACATGCAAACATGCGCATATATAAGTACATAAATGTATGTACATATAAATTATGCATAAATATATGTAAAATAAACAAACACATATACATATTAAATATATGCACATATATACAGAGAAATGTGAACATATATAAAATATACAGGCACACATAAATTATATAATCATTTATGTGCATACAGCTGCATTATATATATGTGTGTGTGTGTGTGTATGTGATTACACATATAATACAGTAGCATGCACATAAGTGAGTATATATATGTGTGTGTGTCTGTCTGCATGTCTGTATGTGTTATATTATTGTGTGTATATTATACCTGTATCACACAGGGACGTGTATTTTGTGTGTGTGTGTAGTGTGTTTATATATATAAATATTTACACACACACAAATACACACTTCTCTCTCTCTCTCTCTCTCTCTATATATATATATATATATATATATATATATATATATATATATATATATATATATATATATATATATGTACATACACCCATGAACTCAACTAAAAGCACTTCAGATCTTGCTATCTTTCCTAATTATGGGGCTTTGGAGTTATGCCCCTTGGCAAGCCCTGGTTTATAAACATAAAACAATTTGTATTAGTTATTATCTACATGGAAATAGAATTTTGTTGGCACAATTTAAGTATTGTTTAGTTTTCATATGTATTTTTCTCTCGTTGCTCGCCTACACTGGTATGCTGATTAACTAGCACAGGCTCGTTCATTAAACCATTATATGTAACCTGTTAACACTGTTAAATATATATTAACCTCATCTTGTTTAATCCTTATACATTTTTAGGAAAATATTGTTTCTATTTTATAAATCTCTCTCTCTCTCTCTCTCTCTCTCTCTCTATATATATATATATATATATATATATATATATATATATATATATATATATATATATATATATTTAAAGTGATGGTTGTGTAGTTCCAACGAGAGAAAAAAATGTATATTTAAAAGAGTGTAGCCATCAACAATTGTGGGTTTTTTTTTAAAGGTTTTCATCATATTTTTATTTTAAAATAAAAATATGATGAAAACCTTTAAAAAAAAAACACAATTGTTGATGGCTACACTCTTTTAAATATATATATATATATATATATATATATATATATATATATATATATATATATATATATATATATATATATTTAGATAAGGGAGTAGTCACCAACAATGTGTATTTTTTTTAAATAATGTTAAAAAATACATATTGTTGGTGACTACTCCCTTATTTAAATATACATCTTTCTTTCGTTGGAATTTATTAACCCATTTTATATATATATATATATATATATATATATATTTCCTTTTTATACATACCAATCCTTATTTAAGAAGCTCAATGTAATTACAGATCATATAATGAATAAATGGCAAAAGTCTATATTCCAAATTTCACGATATTGATCATCTTACAATTTATTCCTTTATTTCAATCGACACTTACAATTCTTGACAGTATCTGTTTCGTAGCACAAAATATAACTAACATTATGAAATTTGGAATATAGACTTATATATGTATATATATATATATATATATATATGTATATATATATATATATATATATATATATATATATATATATATATATATATATATATATATATAATCATATTTCTGTGTTTTCATCCCAAATAAGAAATTTGTCAGAGCACTCTCCATCAGAATGCTTGTAAAACAGACAGAAGGATGCAAAATTTCATCGATGGGACAGAGGTTGAAGTTTAGTTGACAGTACAAGATCTATTAGGTTGTCAACACTTTTTTTAACCTTGTCTTGGAGTGAGAGACTAGTAGTAGATGTGCCAGCCAAAATACGGCAACAGTACTCCATGCATGAGCGAATGGTGTCTTTGTAGAAATACTGGATATGCTCAGGTTTAAGTAACTTTCTAGCATGGTAGAGACAGCCCACCTGGTCAATCTAATATTACAAGTACATCTGAGAAGTTTTATTACCACACAAGCCATAAGGCCCAACATATAAAATCAATAGTATATTTTTTGATATGACAGGGACACATTCAAAATGAATGTTTTTGTTTAAAGCACAATTTCATAATGATATTTGACTTTTTCGTTTTAAATTTAAATCCAAGACATTATCACTGCACAAATAGAAAGATCAGGCATATAAAATCAACAGTAAGTTCTTTCATATAGAGCTGATTGCTAAGAGTCTATCTCTTGACATGTTAACCTGTCTTCATAAATCTCAACTAATTTATAAATTACTTACAATTCAATCCTCATGCATGTTCTAACAACTTCCTCCTGTTCTTTTGCCCCTCCCCACTTCATTCCACTCTCACCCAGAACTCCACAAGATTTCAAGAATAAAACACATATCATTTTTATCTCTCTGTTTTTTTTTTTTGTTGTTTTTTTTTTTACTTTGAATCATTATTTGAGATTATCAAATTATTTGTGGTGCAAAAAGTCTATGGCTAAAATTTTAGGTAAATATTTGCTAAAACATTTTTGGTACAGCTTTCTTTGTGGGATGCTACTATTTACGTAGTGTTGACTTGACCTCAACTCAAGAGGGGATGGTTGTTAAATGGATAACTACAAGAAATAAGTATTAATTTAAAGAAATTGAGTTTTTTAATTGCCAAATGTTTACTGTCTCTCTCTTTCTTTCTTTCTCTCTCTCTCTCTCTCTCTTTCTATCTGTATTATGTTATTGTTCTGCTGTTGTTCATTTTCTGTAATAAGATATGTTAGTTTTGTCAATAATTATTTATGTCAGTAAAACCTTGCAGACACAAGAAATCAAATTAGAAATCTATGTCATAAAATAAGTGGAGAAGGAGTTCAAGTTCAAATTATGTCAGTCAAATTTATTTCTACTAGAACACCATTGGGAAAGGCATGAAACCATCCTTTCACAGCTATTGGTAATATAACAATTCAAAAACTTTTTATCTTATGGTAATGATTCACGACTTACCAAGGCTAAAAGTCACTTGAGGATAAAAGTTAATGAAACAATATTATGAGAGGATTTAAAACGATGGATAAAATTTGATTACTTAGGGCAACAGCTTGACAAATGTTTGTTGCGTAGTGCACAATGCCATAAACGCCAAAAATCAATGGAAATTTTTCAAATGAAATAAGCTTACAATTTGATAATTTTTTTAGTTTTTGTTTTGTTTTATTTATTTGTTTTTTTTTCTATTTTTTTAGCATTCTCGAATTGAAGCTGCCAAAATTCTTGCAGAATACACCGAAGACCCACAGATGGTATCAAAGGTAAATACAAACACATTCATCCACTGGCTGTGCAAAAGTTTGAAAAGTTTATAATTGACAGAATATTTCTCTTCACTAAATTTCATATATTAAATGAAAAAGTTTAATTTTCATAAATAAAGACTTTTAGGGCATTTTGAAGCAGGGGTATCTTTGCTAGTATATATATATATATATATATATATATATATATATATAAGGGAGAGAAAGAGAATATGTAGCAAAATAAAATCTATTCTCTACATAACTAGAGATCAAGACAGACAAATCATTTCAAGTTATAAAACTAATTATCTCTTTTTATTCTGATGCAAATACTTTTAACAAAATTTGTTGCAAAGTCTTAGAAAAAAAAACTTTAGCAATATCTTTGAGATTTACTCTTTTCTTCATTTCTTGTTCAGACCTTCGGTCAAATTCACAAGTTAATCATTAAATGGCTTCCATACAAAATCAAGTAAAAGACAGTGCACAGCATTGAAATGCTTTACTCCATTTTTTTTACTTTTATTTTCATTCAAAAGTTTTGTTGATCATTAAATTTTTGTTCGTGACGCTCTTATATGCATCTTCTCTGGAAAGGAGGAAGCTTGGCAAATAGTCAAGCCTGCACAATCCCTATTTGGGGGTAAATGGTTCGACAAGGTCGTATATATATGAGTATATGTGTGATCCTCTCTTTAAAGTTCTTTAACAACAATAACACATCTAAGTCTAAGAAAGTTAACTTATCCTTCATCTAATTATCCCACCACCTTCTTTGCATTTGCTCACCTAGTAAGGAAGCTTTTCCGACCATCTTGACTGAATGTGCTGACCCAATCTCTATCCAACTATTATATTATTACTTATTTATCATTACTTACCTCCTCTCCAGGAAGTTAAGCACAAGGTCAGGTGTAGGGTTGATGAAAATGCTTCTGTGGAATGATCTTGATTCGAACTTGGCACATCCAAGTTTTCAGTTAATGTAGTTAACCACTTAGCCACCTTTTATATGACTTCTTGGAAAGGGGACTCTCTCATTCTCCTTTATTTGGTTTAAAGAATTTTCACTTGAATTTCTATTCATGAAAATACAAGGAAATAGCTTTTCTTGACAGTGTGTACACCAGAATGCAAAGATTTGATCTTAACATCTCTTAGAGGCAACACCCCACACGAAAGCAATTCTACAGACACCTTCCTGATGAGAAACAGAGAAGAATCAGATTTGCTAGTTATTGTTAGAGAGTTAAAGATGAAATCTTCAGCAATGTTCTTTTGTGAATATCAAAAAAAAGGGATGTGGTTTAGTGGGGAAACCGCACAGAACTTACAGCAAACAAGTAGCAGAGGACTCACAATGTATCTATGAAGACCTACATGGTGTGATGGAGGATAGAGGAAGATAGTTTGAGATTTGACACTACAACCTTTAAATGATGATGACCCATGAAACTATTCCTAAAATTTTTTCTTAGAAAAAAAGTCTGCTCTCATTAAATGGGAAATTTTACTGCCTATCTTTAGAAGCATTCAACTTACATTGTGTTTTCATTACTTCTACTATATCACATGTGTACGTCTACGAAACATGTCCTACAAGTCTTTCTTGACAAAAATTAGACGTTTTTATCTAATATATAACATTTATTTAACCGTATTATAGAATTTTGACCCAAATAGCATCGCATCTGATACAGCAATATTTGATTCTGACTAGCTACGTTCAGGATGTTATTTACAATACTACGTTTTTCACCTTAGTTTATCTGAAAAAAAAAATTATTATTCTGTATCTGAAGATTGTATATAACGGCTCAAATGAAAAGATTTATAACCCTCACATGAGCCTTTTTTCCCATCTACTTTTCTATTTTCTATATTAATAAGATTGTGTGACACTTTGTGTATGTCTACATTTCACTTATACAAGACTAATGCATTATTATTTTTTATCTTATTTTTAATTTAAATTTTATTGAGATAATTATTCAAATGATAACTAAAAAAAAATTATTTCTTTTCGCTTCTTTTTCATTTTTCTTATTTTGTTTCAGCTAGTGATTCCAGACATTCACCTGTTATCTCATACATTCCAACCGAGAGATCTTTCTAAGATTCGAACTGCTCCTTTAAGTGCAATTGTTTGTATATCTCTTGCAATTGGTTCAATATATATATATATTTATTATATCAAAGGGAATATTAATGACGGATTAAGATGGATAAAGTACTCTAGAATTTTCAGGGGTCTCGCCAGGAAATAAAATAAGATGACAATTTCATGTAAATACATCCTTACTTTTGTTTTATTTTTTTATCTTTTTTCTGTAATTTTATTTAAGACCCGCCCCCCCCCCGTTAAGAAAACATCGATAGATTTGTGATAGACAGTCAAGTACTTATGTACCTTTTATTTTTTTACAAAGAATCTACTCGTCCACCTCTACTCCGCTCCTGAGTCAAGCCATAGGTGATTTCTTGATGATAGGGTTTGTTTACCTACTTTTTGACCAACGGTTCTTTCACCATTAGGGTCAATTAAGAAATGGCATCGGTTTCTTGCTTCCTCTCTCTCTCTCTCTCTCTCTCTCTCTCTCTCTCTCTCTCTCTCTCTCTCTCAGACACCCCTCCATCCACAGGCATTACCATTTTCTCACACATACTCACACATCTGATATGATTCTTCTTGGCCCTAATGGAGGCTGAAAGGAAGCCGAAACTTGTGAAAATGAACCCAGACGCTGAAAGATCAATGAAGCTATAATCATGTTAGGTGAAGGACATGGAACAATTTCTTTTCTCATCCAGGGTCAGTCAATGATGGTTATTAACTGTTGTCGTTCCAAAACATTCCTAACCTCGTTCCTTTGCAAGCACACTAGAAATTTGTTTTACTTGGGGAGGGGGGGTGCAATAAATGTAAATTATAGTATTATATTTAAATCTTTTTGGACTATTTTCCTTATCAATACCATTCTTATTCATATTATTGTGAAAGCGGGTAGAATAAAGTAATGAAATTATCTGGAATCAAGAATGGCAGTACGTTGTTCTACTTTTTTTGTCCAGGAGCAATAAATATAAGATTACAAAATCACAATTAAAATTATATTGTTATTATTATTATTATCATTATTATTATTATTATCATTTTCATCTATATATTAATAATATAGCGTGTGTGTTCTTTTGTGTGTCACGCTTACATTCGGGTCATTTAATTGTTATGTTCTTCTATTTCTTGTCATAAATAATTTTACCAAGAATTCTTACGTTTTGGTTTCAGTTTCGATTATGGCTGAAGGAATTCAAGTTATATATATATATATATATATATATATATATATATATATATATATATATATATATATATATTTTTCTTAATTTTTTACTTTGGTTTTGATTTAAGATAATGCCCCCAAGTCATGAAATCGCAACTTTATAACATATAAAAATCGATAGAACATTAACTCTATAATAATATATACAAAATCTGCAAGAATTAAAATATCATATTTAAGCGTACTTTATGCCCAGGCTTTACCAGGCGTTCATGTTAGCTTAGATAAATACTTTTACAGTTTTAACAAAAAAGCTACAATTTTATCAGAACATCTCCATTTGCACTGAACATCTACAGAATGCCAACATCATTATATATATATATTACATATGAAAAAGTCCCCTGTGGAATTTCCACAGGTCCCGCTTGTTGTTGTTGTTGTTGTTGTTGTTGTTGTTGTTGTTGTTGTTGTTGTTCATCATCAACACATTAAAACAAGAGAGAGGAATGGGCTGGGGAAAAGAGAGGTTAATGGAAGATGGGGAAGAGAAAGAGATAGAGGGATAGATAGAGAGAGAGAGGGACGGATATAGAAGTTTTAATATAAAGATGTACACACTATTTAACTTCTATTTTGAGTGTTTCATGGACCAGGGTGACACCGGCCAGTTCTGCTAGTTTGTCATGTAAAGAAAGTCATAATTGTATCTGTGTATGCGTATATGTCTGGTTAAAAGTCAGAAACTACACAACATACATTTACAAATCTTACATCTTCAGATTTAGTGTGATTCCAATTTGGTTAAGATAAAAAGAAAAACCAGATATTGTAATATTCATTCCCTTAGGTTTACCAAGAACGAAATTAAAAATTCATTTTTTATGGTAATTGTTTGTAAAACAACACTGAAGTTAGGTCAAAAAGTTAGTCGGATTTTTGTTTCTTGCTTGTTTTTTTCAGTTATATTGAACCAGTTACCCCAGAGAGAGAGAGAGAGAAATAGAGAGAGAGAGACAGACAGACAGACAACAGGCAGACAGACAGACGGACAGAAACAAAGATAGAACAAAAGGATATTCAGATGAAGAGGTAGTGAGAGGAATGGAAAAAATAAAGGAAAAGTGAGAAGATTTTTAAAGAAACATCACACACTTTTAAAAGTCTGTTCGTTTGCTACCCATGCCCTGAGCAATGCTGAATAACTTGCTGATATTGAATAAAATGCAAATCACTAGAATACGCTAGCATAAACAAGTACAGGTTGGATCAATTGTTCTTAATATTTATATCAGCATAGTAAATAATGTGTGTATTAGTAAGTTCAAATAATTGTAATCTATATCATAATTGAGCACTTTTTGTTGATCACTTATAGACTCTAAAACTACTCAACAGAACTGCGCCAAACACATCTGCAGTAATTCTTTTTCATCATCTTATTGATCATGTCAGCATTCTAGTATAGTTGATGACCAGGGGCACAAAGCCATAGTTCACAATTTAGATGCCTAATAAAAACAACACATATATGTGTGTGCGTGTGGGGGGGGGGTAAATATATAAACATTTATGTATTTTACACGTCATTATCGTTATTTTTTGTGCGCTTGTGAAGATTGGTGATGTTTTAAGCTGATGCAATGCATTTCATCTATTATATAAATTTCACCTGTCTGATTAAATGTATATATGTATATATGCTTGTATGACTACTTAAAACTTTCGACAGAAGCGACGGATTTTCACGAGATCGGTATCATTTTGAAGTTCGACCCTTTGGTGATAAATATCGAAAAATTGGCCAAAAACATTAATTCCTTCACCCTCAACTGGGCAGGTTTCTGCAAGGAGGGTCGGAGTTTTTTTTTGCTGACATTTTTGTAAGTCATTCAAACCTTGCGTCAACGACGTCGCATAAAACACATTATTTCGACCGTCCATGACATCACACCCGCGGTAGGCGCATCGATAAGACTTTGTTTTTTGTTTTTTTTTCACTTCTTTTTTCTTTGGCGCGTTACAGATTCGAGCCTGCTTAGTACTCCTATGATTTTTTTTTGGGGGGGGGGGCGCTCACAATTTCCCTCTTTTTTTTTTTTTTTTTTTTTTGCTCAACCAACACCCTTATACACACCTCCACTTTCTTTTCTGCCTTCGCGTCACAAGTTCAAGCTTGCTTGTCTACTGAAACTTTTTTTTTCCCTCAACACACACCTACAAACACCCGGGCAACGCCAGGCACCCAGGCTAGTATTTATTATGGATTGAAGAGTTTAGCTTCCAAATAATCACGTCATTTTTATTAGGATTTGTTCTGAAAAAAATTACAGAATTAAAAGAAATGTGCTGCGCACATGTGAAATGAAATTGCTGGTAAAAATAAGTTTTATTTCATTCAATAAACTTCTGTATATTTGGTTTCAGCATAAGGAAAAAAATAACGTAAATATTTGGGAACTAATCTCTTCAACTTAGTCCTGAGTTAACATCTTTAATATAGCCATATTCTTTATATAGCATAAATAAATGTAATGTTCAATGTTAAAAAAAAGTTAAATTGGTTGTTTCTCACCGCCTTTCCCATTCACCTTAATTTGACGATATTTATAGATTTTCGGGTAATCTGTAAACGAATAAACCACGTAAAATTGTCTCTAACAAATAGTCTTTGCTGTGTTGTCAAGTGAGGGCTACATCATACCACCTCACATCTTCAAAGTCGGCTTGAAAGTCAACACCAAAGTGTATCTGGATGTGCTGAAGAGTGTAGTGATCCCCTCGTGCAATCAGATGGCCGCTGGCAAACCCTAGGTATCGCAGCAAGACTCGGCACCGGCTCACAAATCCAAAGAGACCCAACTTTGGCTTCAAAGGGAGTGCTATGACTTTGTACCCTTCTCTCACTGGCCTAACCCTAACCCCCAACCTGAATCCACTGGACTCCTTCGTTTGGTCATATGTTGAGAACATCACCAACATGACGTCCCACAACACCAAAGCCAGCCTAATTGCTGCCATTAGTCGGGTATTTGCCGAGCTCCCGCCGGCACTTCTGAAAAAGTTGCAGACCTATACTGAGGCAGTGATTAAGGCTGAAGGCGGCTACATTGAATAAATGTCATTTCTACTACATAATCAAGTAACCTGAATTGATTTTTTTCAATAAAAGTTTTAAAATAAAGCTGTAGTGTTGTTTTCTTTAGGGAACAAAATTTTATATTTCTACCCTGTAGTTTGTTTCACGGAAACATTCCAATGAAACCAACACTTGACCTTATGTGTAACCTCCTGAAGAGGACGGAAATAAAATAATTGGTAAACACTAAGTCGAGCAAGTGCCATGCAGAGGTCTAATGATGACTAGTGAGGCCAACTCTTTAAAAAAAAATTCAAGTATAAATCCTAGTATTGAGAAATATTAGGAAAAAGGGAGATACTTTGGATACCCAGGGCTATCACTTCTCTGCATATCTATTGAACTATAAACGGATTATTAAAGTCAATAACTTGCCAAGGTCTGGTGATGTTCTAGTGATTCTCGGTGGAGGGGAGGAATTCCTTGTAGGTACTTATTTCCTTCCCATCGCAGGCAGATATAACACAAGGCTGGAATCAACCCAGTTTCCCTAAAGGAGAAACATGCTGGCCTTTAAAGAATTGCCTGGGCAACCCTATCGGCATTCTCTGGTAGGGGCACCTCAGGCCGTAAATAATAAGCTTATTCCATCCAAATGATGAAAGCCAATGACCCAGGAGGATAAACCTCCCAGATCTACCCTGAACCATACCTCAACCCAACAGATTCAAGGTCATTCCCTACTCAAAAATTGCCAAGATTCTGTCAGACTGTATCAAGCATGTATGGTCGACTGGAATGCATATAACCTGCTTAGGCTGTGCCAATGTTTCAAAGACTCAAGTATAAATCCTAGTATCGAGAAATATTATGAGAAAGGTAAATAGTTTGAATATGATCGGATGTCCGCCCCCCCCCCATTTCTAATTTGAGGCCATCACCCATCACTCCCCTCCTTTGCATGCTAGTGCTGATCCATAATAAACAATTTTACCAAAATGCAGCATTAAAAGATAAAAAAAAAAAGTTGATATTCTGCAAACATATTTGGTTTCTGAACAACAAGGAATAAAGGTTAATTTTTCTCTTTAACAGGTTGTGGAATTTGGCGGTGTCCAAGCTTTGATTGCTTTAAGTAACATGGATAACAAGAAAATACAGGTGAGCTGTTGATTATAGATTTCCATGTTGTGTACATATTTATTACCTTTTTCAAAGAGGTTATATTTCAGTTATGGTTGTCTCTATGTCTGTGCGTTTGTGTACAAGCTAATTATCACATCGCTTGGTCCAGATATATCTGTCACAGTCTGTCTTAAAACTAATATAATTTTGGAGGTATCTAAGTCAAAAATCAATGTCACAGGAAAAATGAGTCACACTTTTAGCAATAATTTTGATTCTGTTCATTATAAAGACTTGCTACTTAACCCATATTGTAATCAATAAATTCACGCATCTTATATTAGCTTGACCTTGAAAAGTTCGCTCGAGTTCCAAATTATAATAGAATTTCAACTTCTAATGTTTCCAAATTTGATGTATGCATCTGATGCTCTTTGATAACATTAATCAGCACACAAAATTTTATTATGATAGATTTATAGTTATCAACGTTTCCATGGAATAATTTCAGTAACAATACTTCATGCAATATGGAGAAGTAAGGCCCATCTTTATGCTGTCAAGTATGCAGTCTCATGACTTACTTAATTTCTTGTTTTCAAATGTGTATATTTAGGCATGATCTTCTCATTCAAACAAGTTATGTAGAACCAAGTTTATTTCGTTCCACTCCTAATATTCAGAGCTTTGTTTTCCTCTAGTTGAAATGAATATCTCTCTCTCTCTATCTCTCTCTCTCTCTCTCTCTCTCTCTCTCTCTCTCTCTCTCTCTCTCTCTTTCGTTGAAGATGACCCTTGTTTTGATAAGTTCATAGAACTGACTTTCACTCCAGATCGAAAATGGATGACTTACATCAAAGGTTGGTGGAAAATGGTTGCATCCAGTGGCATGCATATAGTGGGAGGCAAGTCACCCAATCATATTGAAACTCATAATAGTTCTCAGTATTAGGACTTATACTTGAATCTTTGAAGAATACAATCAAAGAAATGACACTGGGTGTCACGAGCATAACCAGACCTCTGTATGTCACTAATTGCATCATTCTACCATTCCAGAAAGTTACTAACTCCTGATGCAGACCTTTATTAATATAAGTGTCAGATATATCCCAAGATGGAGTACTGCTCCCACATCTAGGGAGGTGCAGCTCAAAAGTAATCTTTTTGTATTAACAATCTAGTGAGAGATGATTTCTTCTGTTTGTTACAGCCTTTTTCTCACAGAATAGATGTTGTTAGTCTTCCCCTAATCTATTGTTATTTCTGTGGAAAATACTCGACTGAGCTTCAACCCTTGTAAAACTTTCACAGCTTCCAGCATTGCAAAGAACTTTTCTTTCCTCCACCACGTGGTTGCCAGCATTTGTATGAAGAGAGTTCATTAGATAAAACAATGACAACTCTTGCTTATTGATCCTATTGATCAGGTGGTCATAGAGATCTGCATCCTTTAATCATGATCTCTCACGCCATCTTGCTCAGTCCTTCATTACATCTGGTGCATCTTCATCGTTGTGTTGTGAGACATGACAATGGTTCTGTGCAGTCTCTCCACTGAATCACATTCTTGTTTTGACATCACTGATGATTTCATCCTTAGCCCTCCAGCAATGACCACGAAATCTGGTTCGTCTTTCTTATCAGAGCTAAAATCTGAGGAAGGTGTACATAGAGTTGCTGCCTGTTGAAACTGTTAAGACTAGCTCTTAGCATTCTGGTATACATACTGTCAATATTGTTCTTCAATCTTTGGTAAAAATCCAGGTACCATTAGGATTTTAGAGATAGATTCTCATAACCAGATAATATTTTGAAACTACATTAAGCAGAGTACTTATATGAGTTGTTTCAATTTGAACAAAGGTGGTATAATGACACTGTGGGGTCTGTATTCACATTGAACGTCTGTAGAATGAAAATATTTTTAAGCACGGCAATAACAAACAACAGATGAAAGATACAAATGCAGAATTTCCACAGGTCTTGCTAGCAAATATAAATAAAATAAAGTTTAAAAAATGTTATTTTTGATGTTTTGGAATGTTTAAGATTTGGATTATTTGGACAGCTATCCTCATCAACCATGGAACAAGAACAATCTACTCCTGCGGATTAAATAAAAGGTTAAAAGGTTCAATTCAAAATTGCATATCGGTTTCCAAGTTAAACATAAAAATCCCCCGAGTTAAAACATCTGCCAGCAAAATGCCAGAAGTTACATCAGCTGAAATGTGAAAATAATAACCAAGATAAGAAGAGTAATCTAATTAATCCAAATAACCCAAATCATCTTTCATGTTTATGTATGTTTAGGTGTAGACACTTTTGCTAGCCTTTCATTGTTCTAACCCTTTCCGTCCTATTGGGCTCTTTTAACCCATTTGGAGTTTAGGTGATTGGACGTTAGTGATGTGGTTTCTTTAAGGCTTGGTTCCTCTTGGAATAATTCTACCTTTATCAAGTGGCTTCATGCGTTTTCGGAAGCAACTTTTTTTTTTTTTTTTTTTTACACAGTGATCACCACTTATCAAGGCCCGGAAGCCACTCAGGGATAAGGGTTATTGCAAGTACATTACGTTAGTGTGGAGATTTGATGAAGTGTTTAATTAAGGGGGCGGTTCATTAGGAATTTGTTAACATTGGACTTGAAGACATCCAAGTTGTAGTCCGGAGGGAAGCAGGCAGACGGAACAGAGTTCCACAGGCGTGCAGTTCTAATGTTACATGGGGGTCACCACTTATCAAGGCCTGAAGGCCACTCAGGAATAACGGTTATTGAGTGTGTAGTAATCAATGAGATAGTATTGTAGTAATCATTAGTATTGGGGGTTTTGATAGAGTGTCTTACTTAAGGGGGCGGTTTGTCAGAAGTTTGTTCTTCTATAAAAAATATTTTTTAACGCAAATACCTCAATATCATTATAATTGTAAGTTGTAACATATTTTAATACAAGCATTGTTTTTTTTCTTCATAAAATATTAGTCGTTTGATTTGTTGAATAATCAATTCTTGTCAGTCTGCTAAGAGCTATCACCTTGCATCATATTTTCTAAAAGCCTAGATATCTCTAGTTCTATAGGGTAAAGATTTAGAGTTATCTGTTCTTAATTCATGTTTGTTTGTTGTAAATTTCTTTAGAGGGCTACCTGTTTGTATCTCTGTCCTGAATGTAAATAAAGTAATCGCCTTGTGCGTGTGTTAAAGAAAAACATGTTTCTGTGGTTTTACTGAATTTGTCTTCCAGTCTGGAGTATCAAATCTATTTAAAACAAATATATTTTGATTTGATTGATTCTTTACTTTATAATCAACTATTAAAAGCTTTGTTTTTAGTTGCATCACTGGAAAACAAACAGCAAGAGCAGCATATTTATAGTATCAGCTTTGTAAGACTCACGTGATCAGCAAATTATAAAATGGTGTGATCACAACAAATATTTTGATGCGTTTTTCATTTTATATTGTTTTTATATTATTTTTATGTTTGTAAATTTTGGTTTTCATGTTTTTTGTTTTCATTTTTCTTTTGCTTCTTTCGTATGCTATCAAGAATTATTGTAACCATGACAATAAAAAACATATAAAAAAAAGCATGAATCAAACCTTAATTTTACTATCTATTCATAAATAATCTATTCATAAATAAGCATAACCACAACCTTTTTTATAGATATAACTAAGGTTGTCTATTTCGTCTTTTCTCTGTATATCTTAATTACTTTCTATCTATCTCTGTATATATATTTTTCTCTACACCCTCTATTTTTTTGCCAGGTGCGTCTGCCTACGTTTGAGATTCATTCATCTAATTTTTCACCAGATGTGTACTTTGTTTTATTCATTCCTTCCCTACATTTTTCTCTCTCTTTTGTTATTTCTGTTTTGCACCAGATACATCTGCCAACTTTTCTAATTCGTTTCTCCTCATCCGCCTCTTCATAATCATCCATTTCTCTCTCTTGCTCTATCGCTGAAATATGGCATTCCTGTGCCTGCTTTACAAGTATTGTGATAAGCACAACACGTTAGTAATACCACCGACAAACCTGATAAGAAGCAAAATCCCACCCCTACACTGTAGAGATCCATAAATGCTGTAAAGCTTTCTATTCAAATAGTTTCTTCTCTCAAACTGCTAGACTTTTGGAATTCCTTCCTGACTCTCTGCCTCCCTGACTGTACTGACATGCAGAAATTCAAGTTTAATGTGAACAGGCATCTCGCTGCCCAACTCCCTATATGGCGTAATGCAATCAAATAATAAGATAATTTCAGCTTCTCTTCCAATTTTCGGATGTTTTAATCATGCCCAAATGCATTTTATTTCCTTTTGCTGGATGAATAGTTGCTATTTCTTCTGACGAGTTAAGGGCAAAATAGATTCATTGATTGATATAATGATTAAGTGATTGATTTTGTGCTGCGAAACAGATACTGTCAAGAAGCGTAAATGTAAATTAAATTAAAAGCATAAATTGTAAGATGGTCAATATCATAAAATTGTCATTTATTCATTATATGCTCTGTAATTGCATTGAGCTTCTTAAATAAGAATTGGTATATATAAAAAGGAAATACAAATGAATAAAAATATTTCCACAGAAATATATATATATATAGATAGATATAGATAGATAGATAGATAGATAGATAGATAGATATAGATATATATAAAGAGAGAGAGAGAGAGAGAGAGAGAGAGAGAGTAGTAAGTTATAAAATATATATGGCGATTAAGCTACACAGAATATTCCATGCTTCATCCACGCTAGGATTCATCAGGCTTATGCGAGGATTTTTTGGTTGTCTCGCACTTTTATATACGCACCTTCTATTGATTTTTAGTTAGCCAATCAGCTTTCTAGTTTCTACCGCACCCTTCATAATCAGCCAATGAGCAGGCACTTACAGGACAAAGGCCCAGCTGACTTCCGGTTCACCCGTTCCTTTGTGTGATATATTCCCCTTTTCCCCGTGCATCCTCATACTTTCACTACACCGATGAAGACTGAAGGATCGGTCGAAAATTATGTACTTATGAAAAAAGTTTTTTAATTTTTTTGTCATAATATTATTATTTTGTATTCCTGCACGTCACCAATTAAAAACGAATAAAGAAAAGTTATAAGCTTTTATACTTTTCGCATTCTTTTTTATTCATATATATATATATATATATATATATATATATATATATATATGCCATTATTGCCATTATTGAAATTAAATTTAATCATTTGTAGTTATTTGTAGTTATTTCTTATTAAAAAAATACGAATTAAAAACTGTGAAAGAAAATAACACCAAACAAATATGAAAGCTCTGGGGCTCAGAAGAAAGATCTAAGTATTATGATCGATGGGAGACCCAGTCGGTTTCCTATTAAGTTTGGCTCTTCTTGCTTCAGGTAAACAGAATATAACTGATCAAATTTAGAAAAATAAATAAGCACAAACCAAACACGGTGCTAAGGAAGAAAAAGATCACAAAGGAAATTAAGATAGTAACGAATACCTTTACAAAAATAACCCTTACACACGAAGAGTCTTCTTTACACATCTGGAACATAATCTCGACATATGTCACCGATTTTTTCCATCACCCTGTACAAAAGAAAGTTTGTTTTTTTTAAATAACATAATATTCAACTTCTTATTCAAATTATTTTAAGCGAATCGGCATAAAATGTCAAACCAAACGTTTTATTTAATCCACAGGGGGTAGCATGCTCTCATTCTCTTAGCCACGACTGGGTAGAAGTCTTAAGTAATTTGCAATTCTTACGCAGCTATGGATACTGGAACGGGAGCATGCTATATTAAATAGAGGATCCTGCACGAAATGCCATGCAGATTCTCAAGTTCAACAGAAAAATTTCCGATAATATACGCTTGAAGAAAGTCGAAGGTTCCATCAACCGAAACGTTGTGAAAATAACCTTCAAGTTGAGCATAGTAGTTTGAATGATACAAATAATGAAAATTATCAATCGTCAACAAATTCAGAAACAAAATTTCTCAATATACCTCTTAAAACAATTTTAATGAAAAGCATTTAAAATTTCTAAATTTATCGTTTTGAAGGTTTTTGAGAATATTTTTTACTCATCATTATTTTCTTGAATTAACAGTCGAATCCGACTTTTTTCATGTGTAATGGTGAAACTTTAACCTTTCAGGTACAAAATAAAGTCGTTTGTGCGCATGACTCGGATAAGTGGTGTAGCAAGGGGCGGGGGCACGGTCTAGGGTGCGGCATTTCAAGAGGGTAAAAAAAATAAATAAAAATTAATAAAAGCAAACAAAAAATCTGATATTTTATGCCGAAAAGGTTGTAAAACATCATTATAACATTAGAGATAGCGGAATCAGAAAAATGTGTCCCTATTTTATGAGCTGCACGTGTTAGGGGTGGCGTTTTGAGAGGTTGAAAATAGAAAATAGAAAAAATAAATAAACGCTAACAAAAAATCGGAATTTTTTACCGAAAAGTTTTTAAAAAATCGGAAATTTTAAAGGTATTTGAATCAGAAAAATGATTACGAGCGGTCCATGTAAGGGGGCGACATTTTGAGATGTTAAAAATAGAAAATAGAAAAAAATAAATAAAAGCTAGTAAAATATCTTAAATTTTATACCGACAAGTTTGTAAAAAAATCGGAACTTTTGGATGGATTGGAAATAGGAAAAATGTATCCCTATTATACGAGCGGTCCATGTCGGGGGGGGGGGGCATTTTGAGAGGTTAAAAATAGAAAATCGAAAAAATAAATAAAAGCTAACAAAAAATTTCAAATTTTATATCGAAAAAGTTGAAAAAAATCAAAACCTTTGGAGGTATCGGAATCGGAAAAATGTGTCCCTATTTTACGAGCAGCACATGTCAGGGGTGGCATTTTGAGAGGGTAAAAATTGAAAATAGAAAAAATAAATAAAAATTAATAAAAGATCCTAAATTTTATACCGAAAAGGCTGTTAAAAAATCGGAACTTTTGGAGATATCAGAATCGGAAAATTGTGTCCCTAATTTACTATTTCAAAACCGATTGTTTTAAATTTTTAATTTGATTTTTCATTATTGGTACTAATGATAAATATTTATTGTTTTTAAATTATCACTAAAGCTAAAATGATAATAACATCAAAATACTATGCAAATTTATTTTATTTGTAAAACAAAGTTTTTAAAAAGTTGCATAAATTATCTACGTAATGTTTTAAAGAAAGCAGTTGATTCACATGTTTCAAAAACTGTTGAAAAATTAAACAAAACATTTTTGCCAAGAAAAATACTTTCAAACATCACTGGTAATTAAATAATACAATGAAAAATTAGCAAAGACAATTACGTAATTTTGGGATTGTAGAAACATTAAGCAAGTACGGAATAAAACTCGACTGTAAATATATCATGATCGTCATCTCAGGGGATATAATTTTAAATAGGAAGTAAGCGCTACACCTGAAATACTATTTAAGTGGCTTTCTATTCGATGATTTAAATAGTGCCGAATTTCTGTCAAGTTTCGAACAATCGCGGAGTAATTGTTTTTTTTTTCAAACTATTAACAAAATTTTATAATCACTGACGTATTTATGATTAAACCGAAATTTATTATGATGAATTAATTCTGATAATATGATTTCAATTTTTTACTGTTTTTTATTAATATAATAATTGTAAAAGATAATACAAGAAAAATCTCCTTAGAACGCGTACCTAACTTAGAAAAATCGACTTGCTTGCCTTCAAACAAGAGTGAATATTTAAAAAATATGTATATTTCTGTGAGAGGCACTTGAATCCTATTTAAAACTATATCGTCTTTAAGAATGATCTTAAACTCTATCAACAACTGACATTTATTCCGTAGATGCTTAATTTTCATACCTTCCCAAAATTTTTCTAAATTTAATTAAATTAAAATAAAAATATAAAAAAATGATTTTTTTATGTTTTTGATTCATTTGGGATTTTATCTGTTTTTGCTTTGATTAGCTGGTGGGTTTTGTTCGTTGTCCTTTTGTTCGATCCCCTAGGTTTATATATGTATATATGCATATATATATATATATATATATATATATATATATATATATATATATATATATATATATATATATGTGTGTGTGTATATGCATATATATATGTGTGTATAAATATGTGTATACATGTGTGTGTGTGTGTGTGTGTGTGTGTGTGTGTGTGTGTGTGTGTGTGTGTGTGTGTGTGTGTGTGTGTGCATACTAGTGATGCGACGATTCCAAATTTTTCCTCGATTCCGA
Source organism: Euprymna scolopes (assembly GCF_053919585.1). Taxonomy (NCBI): domain Eukaryota; kingdom Metazoa; phylum Mollusca; class Cephalopoda; order Sepiida; family Sepiolidae; genus Euprymna; species Euprymna scolopes. The sequence goes on from NC_136510.1 coordinate 69,790,563, forward strand.
TTCAATTACCGATTCTGTCTCAAATTCCCGATCCGATACGATTCCCGATTTCGATTCCTATTCTTTTCAAATTTCTAAATATTTAATTAGTGATTTGTCATTGTCTTTTTTTTTCGAATTACTCTAAAACCTTCTTTTGTCTGCATATATTTTCGCAAACAAAAATGCACTTAGTGTGTGTTGGGGGGCATATATTAAATATACGGGAGGTCTAAATATTTTTCTCGGATGTTTTCCTTTTAATTGATTGAACATAAAGAAACAACTAAAGATGCATTTCTTTTTTAAAACAAAGCCGATTTGCTTTTGTTATTAGTTGGCAAAATACTATTTTAATATTTCATAAACAATTGAAAATTATAAACGATTTTTATGCAAAATAAAACGGTATAGGAACAGAATAGTTAACACAGTCCTCTCTCCATTTTAAACATGAGTTTCTAAATAAAATAGTCATTACATAAAAAACAATTATTAACTTAAGAACGGATGTGAATGTATTCTTAACTATTCAATACGTTCTCTCTACCAAAGAATGTTCATGTGTTTACGCTAATCATAAATATTTGCTCGGTTATTACAACTGACAATGTCATAGATATGTAGTAGATTGGTTTGTTTTAATGCAAAAAAAAACGAAACAAAAAAACAAGATACAGATAATTATAATGAAAACACTTTTTACTAATATTGTGAGAATTTTAGACTAACATCCCTGGGCTAAAATGATATTTTCCGTTTGTTCTATTCGACTTTCATTTTTTTTTATGCGATTGCATATGGACACCTTGAAAATCTTGCCGGAAAAAAGCACAAACAATTATTTTTAAATATATGGAAGTCTTAAAAAGCCGAGAGCAATGCAGAAAGGACCGGGGCCACAAGAGAAAAGAGAGGAAAAGCGAACAAACAAATAGACGGCTATGTTCAAGTAGAGAAATGTTTAATTATTTATTCATTTATCACTCCTTACATAATTATTTGCAACCAAGTTATTGGTTAGTCTGGTGTATATAAAGTCCGTTGGTGGTATGGAACTTTGATTTTGGGAGAAAGTACCTCCACTTTTCAAAAAGAAAACAAGAGTATATTCAAGATGGCAAAAGAGACTAGGGCTACAGATAGAGGTTAGAACCGCAGTAAGATGTGACTACTTAAATCTGTAGGTAACTGGGGATAATTTTTTTGTTATTAATATTTATTGGTTATATTTTATTATTTTTAATCTTGTAGATGTATATGTTTGATTGTGTTGGGGATAATGTTTTTGCGGCATCATTTTAAGAAATGGATCTGGCAGTTGGTTCTGGCACGTTTCTCCGAGATCCGGAATATACTCTTGGTAAGTGCAAACTCTGTCTGGCTAAGACCAAGGGATAAAAGTAAATGGTAGTTTGCTTGAAGCATTGCTGGTAAAGGAATAAATGAAAGTTTTAAAAAGCTGAGAGCGATGCGGACAGGACCAGGGCCACAAGAGGAAAGAAAGGAAAAACAAATAAAGAAATAGACGGGTATGTTCGTAAATATTAATAAGAAAAAAATACACTACACTTCTGTAGCGGTTCACTCTGTTACATTCTTTTGCATACTGAACCGGTTATTCTCGTTTTTTTTCTGCATCTACACATCGCTGGAACGTCTTGATTTAGTTGAACGGTATAAGTATCAACCGGACTGTGAAAACTAGATGGAGTAGTCGAGCAGATGCTGTAAATGTTATGGTAAAAAAATTATTGGAATTCGTCATTGCCCTGGAACAGCTCACAGAAGGAGAAAATGCAACCACAAAATGAGATATATCTTTAATTCTCAATTCAATTAATTCTCGGTATTGCCGTTTCCGTTTCTTTTATTTCTGAGCCTTTTGAAAACTATTCTCCCAGAAATCAATGATGCCCAGGAGTATTATCAAGAAAATGGGGTGGATCTGCAACAAAGTTCTGTCAGGCTGATGGCGTTGAGAGATTGCCTTCTTCAGAATAGATGGTGGACACTGCAAAAAAAAAACTCTGCTCTGAAATCAGGATAAGCTTGGAGCACCGTATCTGCAAAAAGAAATGAATGGGTGGTGAACGATTGACTGATGCAGATGAGAAATGTTGTCATAGATAGGTTGACTGAAAAAATATCTTGCAGATTTCAACAAGTTCACAATCTTGCAAGTAAATACATTTTTTACACCGTCAAATCTGCTTGATGATGATTATGATTGTCAGCTTGGTGAAGTTGATGAAGATATAGAAAAAGATAAATTCTTTGCCGAAAGGAAGAGATTACAGTATTTTGTGAAAGCTTCAGGAAAAGACAAAATCAATGGACCGCTTGAACTTTTGAACTTTATACAGAGATACCATCTTAAGGATTCTGTCCCTAATATTGTGATCTTGCTGCGCATTTTCCTTACCCGAGCTATTAGTGTTGCCAGCTGTGAGCACTCTTTCTCGAAACTGAAGCTCATAAAAAACTACCTTCGATCAAAAATTAGCTTACAGACTTGGTAATCCTCTCTGTAGAAAGTCAACAGAGTGAATTTTGATAGAGTTATTGATAACTTTGCCGAAAAAAACGCGAAAAGTATGTTTGTAAATTTTCAACGGACTTGATGCCTTGCGATAGTTCTCTCACAAAATAAATTTATAGCCTTATTTTCAATTCATAAATACATTTATTTAAAAAAAATTAAAACTATTTTTAAAAGGATTGAAACATTATTAACAACAAATTTCTTAAATTTCGCGCATAAACTGAGCGATTACGCACACTGATTTCAAAAAGCACAAATAAAATATGTTTTTTCTCTTCGGGAGGCTCGACCTCTTAATAATAACATTATGAAGAAAAAGAAAAGAAAACTGCATTGGACTATCCTCTCCTTGATACAGCAAAGTTTTAATGAAATAACAACAATGAAAAAGTAAACAAAAATGATTTTATCATTACTTAACCTTTCATGTTTGCAAATGTTCTCATTTAAATTTATAAATTCAAAGTTAAAATAGTCTCATTTAAATTTATTTTTAAAAAAAATGTTTTCTAAAATGTGTGACTTTCCATTTCTTAAATTTTGCGCTTAAGCCGAGTGATTACACACGAGGATTTCAAAAGCGCTGATACAAGACGTTTGGACCTCTTAATAATAACATTATGAAGAAAAAGAAATCAAAACTACATCAGACTATCCTCTTTTTGATGCAACCATGTTATTTGGCTAATATTCCGACTTTAATAACAATAAAAAAGTAAATAAAGGTTTACTTCATAAGATCTCTAGCTATGGTATTGCTGGAAATGTATTCTCAATTATTAAATCATTTCTTTCTGATAGGTTCATAAGAGTAGTAGTTGAGGGGCAAAAATCAGAAGCTCACAGTATTAATGCCGGTGTCCCTCAGGGGTCCATCCTGGGCCCAACTCTTTTCCTGATCTACATTAATGATCTTCCAAATCACATCCTTACATCATTTGTAGACATCTATGCTGACGACACTACCATTTATGGTAGCACATCTAAGACAGTAAACGACCAAGTTCTCTCCAATTCTCTCTCCTCTGATCTTGAACACGTAGTACAATGGGGTAAGGAGTGGCTGGTTACTTTTAATGCATCTAAAACCAAGCTTCTCTCTTTACATCATCAACATTTTGGCATCAATTGAAATGAATGGCTCTCGTCTTCAGGAGGCCTCAAGTTTTGACAAGCTTCTTGGCTTGACTATTGCTCCTGATCTTAAATGGAACACGTACATCAAATCTGTTGCCAAGGCCGCTGGAAAAATGGTGGGATCTTTCTATCGATCCGGTAGATATCTCACTGCTGATGCTATTCTCTATCTATATAAGAGCCAGGTACGTCCAAGGATGGAATACTGTTGCCACATCTGGGCAGGAGCTGCTAGAAAGGACTTGGCCTGCCTTGATAGAGTTCAAAATAGACTTCGTAGCCTTGTAGGAGATGTCCTTTTCTCTTCCTTGCAACCTCTATCTCACAGAAGAGATGTTGCGAGTTTGTCTCTGATGTATCGTTATTTTCATGGAAAGTGTTCGACTGAGCTTCAATCTATGGTCCCTCCTCGCAAAACTTTCACAAGAAACACTCGTCTAGCTGTAAACACTATCAATAATTCCCCCCACTCTTTATCTGTGCCTAAACCTAAACGTAGATTCCATGAACAAAGCTTCTTTCTTAGAACTGCACGCCTGTGGAATTGTCTTCCGTTTTCCTGCTTTCCGGCTGACTACAATATGGTTGTCTTCAAGTCTAACGTAAACAAGTTCTTGATGAGCCGTTCCATATAAGTTATCAAATTTACCAAATTTTCATTACTAATGATTACTATATTGTCCAATTTCTACTGTACACTCTTTAACCCTTATCCTTGAGTGGCCTTTTGTCCTTGATAATGTGGTGATGCCTATGTAAAAAAAAAAAAAAATCTATTGCCAAGGTCACTGGAAAAATGGTAGGATCCTTCTACCGCTCCAGTAGATATCTCACTCCTGATGCAATTCTCTACCTATATAAAAGCCAAGTACGGCCAATGATGGAGTACTGTTGTCACATCTGCACAGGAGCACTTTTCTCTTCCTTGCAACCTCTTTTCCACAGAAGAAATGTTGCGAGCCTGTCTCTGCTTTATCATTATTTTCATGGCAAGTGCTCATGTGAGTGTCGATCTATGGTCCCCCCCGCCAAACTTTCACGAAAAACACTCGTCTAGCCAAAACCACTATCAATAATTTCCCACACTCTTTATCCGTGCCTAAACCCAAACATAGATCCCATGAACAAAGCTTTTTCTTAGAACTGCACACCTGTGGAACTGTCTTCCGATTGCCTGCTTTTCAGCTGACTACAATCTGATTGTCTTCAAGTCCAACATAAACAAGTTCTTGATGAACCGTCTCCCTAAGTAATCCAATTTACTAAATTCCCACTACTTATGTTTACTACACTATAATCACATTGACTAATGTACACCCATTAGCCCTTTTCCTCGAATGGCCCCCAGGCCTTGATAAATGGTGATTCCTGTGTAAAAAAAAAATATATATATATACATATGCATTTACAGCTGCTAGCGTCTGTTAACTCATATGATGACTTTTAAAATGCAAAAATAAAGGGGTGCAATTCTGCGGCAAAAAACGAGAGAAAGTGATTGGAGAGTTCCACTAATTCACTACAAGAAAAAATAATATCAGACCAAAGAAAAAGGTTAGTCATCGCCGAAAGAACAAAGTTTCTGAAAAAAAAATGCAGCCAAATGCATCTATTTATACAATTTGTACACCGATTCAAAGAAAGAGCAAGATATTGTAAATTTCAAAAACTTGGCAGGAGTGAAATTAGTCAGGAATTAATTATGGTGTGTGATTAACCATAACATTAAGCCTACAAATAAGACAAACACAGAAGGTTTACTTCATAAGATCTCTAGCTATGGTATTGCTGGAAATGTATTCTCAATTATTAAATCATTTCTTTCTGATAGGTTCATAAGAGTAGTAGTTGAGGGGCAAAAATCAGAAGCTCACAGTATTAATGCCGGTGTCCCTCAGGGTTCCATCTTGGGCCCAACTCTCTTCCTAATTTACATTAATGATCTTCCAAATTACATCCTAACATCATTCGTAGACATTTATGCTGATGACACTACCATCTATGGTAGCACATCTAAGACTGTAAATAACCAAGTTCTCTCTGATTCTCTCTCCTCTGATCTTGAGCACGTGGTACAATGGGGAAAGGAGTGGCTGGTTACTTTTAATGCATCTAAAACTAAGCTTCTATCTTTACATCATCAACGTTCTGATCCGCATCTGGCATCAATTGAAATGAATGGCTCTCGTCTTGGGGAGGCGTCATATTTTGACACGCTTCTGGGCTTGATCTTTACTTCTGATCTGAAATGGAACACATACATTAAATCTGTTATTGGAGCCGCTGAAAAAATGGTGGGATCCTTCTATCGATCCAGTAGATATCTCACTGCTGATGCTATTCTCTATCTATATAAGATGGAGTACTGTTGCCACATCTGGGCAGGAGCTGCTAGAAAGGACTTATCCTGCCTTGATAGAGTTCAAAATAGACTTCATAGCCTCGTAGAAGATGTCCTTTTTTTCCCCCTGCAACCTCTATCTCACAGAGGAGATGTAGCGAGTTTGTCTTTGCTTTAGCGTTATTTTTATGGAAAGTATTCGACTGAGCTTGAATCTATGGTCCCCCCTCGCCAAACTTTCACAAGAAACACTTGTCTAGCTGAAAACACTATCAATAATTCCCCCCACTCTTTATCTGTGTCTGAACCTAAACATAGATTCCATGAACAAAGCTTCTTTCTTAGAACTGCACGCCTGTGGAACTGTTCCTGCTTTCCAGCTGACTACAATATGGTTGTGTTCAAGTCCAATGTAAACAAGTTCTTGATAAGCCGTTCCACTTAAGTTAACGAATTTACTGAATTTCCATTACTAACAATTACTATATTGTCCAATTGACTACTGTACACTTTTTAACCCTTATCCTTGAGTGGCCCCTGGGCCTTGATAAGTGGTGATGCCTATGTAAAAAAGAAAAAATAAATAAATAAATAAATATGACTTTATCATTTCATAACATTTTCAGGTGCCCACATGTTCTTATTTAAATTTATTTTTATATTGGTTTCTTGTAGCCAATTAATTTAACTTTTTTTTTAAATTTTAATAGTACGTTTTTGTTTTGAAAAATAATATTTGGTTTCTTTTGTTTCATATTAACGTTTACATAATTCCCTTCATATTAATGTTATTATTATTCAAATTATTGAAAAGAATTTGTTAAATCAAAATTTAAAAACAAGAGAATTGTGTAAACATTAGTTCAATGAAAATAAATATTTTGAGGCTTTTGGGAATTTTGAAGGTTTTTAGAGGTTGTCATATGCCAGCAGTGTGGAGGGGCGGCAAAACAAGTAATCATATGCCAGCGGTAAAGGGGGCAAAACAGGTATTGATATGCCAGCGGAGGGGGAAGGGGACAAAACAGGTAATTATATTCCAGCAGGGTGGGAACAGGCAGTTATATGCCAGCGGGGAAGTGGAGGGGCGGCAAATTTTACGACCACCCCGGGCGGCAAAATCTGATGCTACGCCACTGACTCGGATGAATTAATAACTGTTGATATACATTTTTGAGCCAATCAGAATCATCAGTGAAATTATCAAGTTATTATTTAGGATCAACTTCAGAAATTCTCAAGCGCATAGATAAAAACAAAAGTTTAATTGATCTCCAGTTGAGTAGGGACAATCTTAGCCGAGTTTATTCTGTCCTGTGAATATTTCATAAAACTTGATTGTCAACAAAATCTGCCTCACTACCTTAGCTAATCGCCTCATTCCTTCTATTGTTTATATTGTATTTAACGTTCTTTGTATAGAGTTCACACTTCCTATTTGAACACATTCTTAGCAGTGCTGCTTAAAACTTATCCTGATGTCTTTTATATTCATTAAAGTCTTTATGATCTTTCAAACGTTTACAGAATCAATTTTTGTTTTGCAAAGACACTTATTCTCAGAACAAGTATTCTTTGTTTTCAATCTTTGTGATTCACTTGTTTTGATATATATAAAATGCTTTTTTGTGAGCACATTCTTCGCTTTACTACTCATTTTTGTGTATTTTGAATATAATATTCCCCCAACTCCATACATACCTTCCTCCAAAAATGCATCTATAATTGATAGCAGCTTTTAACTTAGAATTCCTCGTAAACTGCACTTCTTTATGTAAAAAAAAAGATTGTGCTTCAATCAAAGTGTCCTCCTCCACTCTCTCTCTCTCTCTCTCTCTCTCTCTCTCTCTCTCTCTCTCTCTCTCTCTCATTTTTTAAAATTTAATCCTTGGTAGTTAGTTCATATTAAACAAAGGAATTACAATTTGTGCTTTAAATCCAAAACGTTAAAATATATTCTACTTATTATATGAATAAAAAAAAACATTTCAAAAATAGTCAAAAAGACTGTGACTTTCCTAATCCTTAACGAATGATAATTTATTTAACTCAATTGATATTTAGTAACAAGACGAATTTCTAAAACATCAAAATAACTTTAGAAAATGCATTCACATCTTATAAATTCGCATCTTATAAATCCATATCTTATAAATTCACATCTTATAAATTTACATTTTATAAATTCACATCTTATAAATTTACATTTTATAAATTCATATCTTACAAATTCATATCTGATAAATTCACATCTTATAAATTCACAACTTATAAATACACACCTCATAAATCCACATCTTATAACTTCATATCTTCTAAATCCACATCTTCTAAATTCACATCTTATAAATACACATCTTATAAATCCAAATCTTATAAATCCACATCTTATAAACTAATATCTTCTAAATTCACATCTTATAAATCCACATCTCATAATATGCATCTTATAAATTCATATCTTATAAATTCATATTGTATAAATTAATCTAATAAATTTTCAATATATAAATTTACATCTTATAAATTCATATCTTATAAATTTACATTTTATAAATCCACATATTATAAATCAACATCTTATAAATTCACATCTCATAAATTCACATCTTATAAATTCACATCTTATAAATCCACATCTTATAAAATTGCATCTTATAAATTCACATCTTATAAATTCATATCTTATAAATTCACATCTTATAAATTTGCATCTTATAAATTTGCATCTTATATATTCATATCTTATAAGTTAATATCTTATAAATTCATATCTTATAAATACACATTTTATAAATCAAAATCTTATAAATGCATATCTTATAAATACACATTTTATAAATCAACATCTTATAAATTCATATCTTATAAATACACATTTTATAAATCAAAATCTTATAAATTCATATCTTATAAATACACATTTTATAAATCAACATCTTATAAATTCATATCTTATAAATTTACATCTTATAAATTTACATCTTACAAATTTTATAAGTTTACATTTTATAAATTAACTCCTTATAAATCCATATCTTATAAATTCACATCTTAAAAATTCACATTTTATAAATTTACATCTTATAAATTCACATTTTATAAAGTCATATATTATAAATTCATATTTTATAAATCCACATCTTATGAATTCATATCTTATAAATTTGCATCTTATAAATTTACATCTTATAAATCCACATCTTATAAAATTACATCTTATAAATTCATATCTTTAAATTCACATCTTATAAATATATCGTTCTGAAATCTTTAATCATTATTTTTCTTGAATCAACCGTAGAATTTTCACGAGTTCAGCTCATTTTAATACATTTGTAATCGAGAGCAGCTTTTAAATTAGAATTCCTAGTAAAGTATTTATCCTTACGTTTTTATGTGAACACAAAAAAACGGACATTGTGCTTCGATTGCAGAGTGAAGTATTGAAGGGTTTGCACAGACTAAGTATGCACCAACCATTGCACAATTATCTCACAGTTTCTGGCGCAGTGAAGGCTGCATCGCAGTAAGTATAAATAGCTTCAATTTTATTCTTTTTTATTAACGAGTCATCATTTATCAAGGCCAAAACATATGAGGATTAATAGGGTTGTATGCAATTAAAGAAAGCAAATTACGCATTCACTTCAATCACACTGATCTTAACTGTCTGGACACAAAAAAAATTCTCACCAGTAATATGCCTTTTGAGTGCTTATCCAGTTTTACCTCAATGATAAACATTTGTAATTGCACAAAAACTTTATTATGTGCATATCTGTTAGGTTAAAAAAAGAACTGTACACCAAAATTTACACAAACTTATTCAGTATTTTTGTTTTTAAAAAATAAAATTTGATTAGTAAACAATTTCTAGCCATTATTATTCTGATGACTGTGTTATATTTAAACTCTCTTTTAATTAAAGGGGAGATAATCGGTGATAATTCCAAGAAAGTGACAAATGAGACATCTAGCATTTAAAATATGTTTGGAGAAAATACTTGATGAATTTGCACATTTTTGATGTACTGTCTTTTGTAAACCTAGCATGTAAGTACATTAAAAAAAAATGCACCATTTCGTTTATTTTCTTTTTATGAGCAATTTTAAATATTAGAGTAAAACTGAATAGGCACCATTTTTGTATAGGTTTGACAAAATCTCTCTCATTGACAAGCAATTTACATATTTTCTATGGTGACTGAGATTGCAGGTTGTCAGAAAACGTCAGACAAAAGGAAATAAAACAATAAAATTGATGATGATGATGATGATGATGATGATGATGACGACGACGACGACGACGACGACGACGACTGGATTTTATGCATACATACACCAGTGGCATTCACTCTGGGCTGATTGAACCGGTTTCCCTTGAAGGAACAAATGGCTAGGAAATATCAAATTCACAAGTGGTTCCCAGTCACATGCATATCGATCAGGGAAGATGATGATGTTAGATTTTTGCAATTCTTGTAGGGAGGTGTCAGTATTTACATTTTATAAACTCATATCTTACAAATTCATATCTGATAAATTCACATCTTATAAATCTACATCTTATAAATTCACAACTTATAAATACACACCTCATAAATCCACATCTTATAACTTCATATCTTCTAAATCCACATCTTCTAAATTCACATCTTATAAATACACATCTTATAAATACAGCGCCTGGTATTCTCAAATGGTCACCCATCTGGTACTGACAAGGCTCAACGTTTCTTAACTTCAGTGATCTAAGGGAACGGATGTGTCAATGTGATTATTAGGGTTTGGCATTAAACAATGCCAGAAATGGTTGATATGCTGTAAAACAGCTTTATATTTGTTAAAATGATATCTTGTAACTCTGTGTGCATTTCTTTGAATTGACAGTGTTCTGGAAAATGCTTCGAGTAATGACCGTGAATTATTACTTAATGGAATCAATTCACTTTATCTGCTCTGTAAAACTCCAGAGTTACGGACGAAAGGTAAGCATTTTAATTCTTGGATTTTATTTCATTTTATCCAATAAGATCTCAATATTTGGAAATTTGTTTTTTATATATAAATATATTTTTGTCTCTACTGGATTTTGCAAGATGCAAAGAAAAAAAATAGAATTTGTGTTTATGTGTATATATATGTGCATATATTTATATAATTTTATGTACAGGAATTATTCCTAGACTAATTAACTGATCATTATAAATTTTGGAATACAGCTGAAATCAAAATGTCAAAACTCCTCGCCAACTTAATTTGCCACACAAACTTCTCATAACACAATTCACCACACCAACTCATCATAACACAATTCACAACACCAACTCATCGTAACACAATTTACCACACCAACTTATCGTAACATAATTCACCACACCAACTCATCATAGCACAATTCATCCCACCAATTCATCGTAACCAAATTCACCACATCAACTCATCGTAGCACAATTTACCACACCAACTCATCATAAGCCAATTCATCACACAAACTCATTGTAGCACAATTCACCCCCCCAACTCATTGTAAACAATTCACCACACAAACTCATCATAGCACAATTCACCACACCAACTCATCATAACATAATTCACCACACCAACTCATCGTAAACAATTCACCACACCAGCTCATTGTAAACAATTCACCACACTAACTCATCATAGCACAATTCATCACACCAACTCGTAACATAATTCACGGCATAAACTCATTGTAGCACAATTCACCACACCAACTCATCATAACACAATTCATTACACCGACTCATTGTAACCCAATTCATCACACAAACTCATCGTAGCACAATTCACCACACCAACTCATCGTAAACAATTTACCACACCAACTTATTGTAGCACAATTCACCACACCAACTCATCGTAACATAATTTACCACACCAACCCATCATAACACAATTCATCACACCAACTAATTGTAACCCAATTCATCACACAAACTCATCATAGCACAATTCATCACATCAACTCATCGTAATCCAATTCATCACACAAACTCATCGTAGCATAATTCACCACACCAACTCATCATAACACAATTCATCACACCAACTCACCGTAACACAATTCACCACACCAACTCATCACAGGACAATTCATCACTAACTCATCGTAATCCAATTCATCACACAACCTCATCGTAGCACAATTTACCACACCAACTCATCGTAAACAATTCACCACACCAACTCATCATACCACAATTCACCACACCAATTCATCATAGCACAATTCATCACACCAACTCATCGTAACATAATTCTCCACACCAACTCATTGTAACACAATTTACCACACCAACTCATCGTATCAAAATTCATCACACCAACTTATTGTAACATAATTCACCACACAAACTCATCGTAACACAATTTTCCACACCAACTCATCGTAACATAATTCATCACACCAACTCATCATAACACAATTAGTCATAAATGCTATGAGCGATCTACAATGCAACTGCCATGGCTCAAGAGTCATCCTTATATCACACCTGGGCAAGTGTATTCTTGTACCATAAGAATGTCCAGTGAGAGCATGCACAAACCATTCTCAGACGCTTTTGTGCATGCCTATTACATTTTGTGGGCTATATTTAGTTTAATTTAGCTTTATGTAAAGGAAGTTAGAAGCCATTTGTGAAAAATCAGATACCTCATATTCCTGTGGCATTTTAAAAATAAATATTTTCCAAATTTAATATTTTTAGTTTTTTTAAGGATTTTTAGGGTGCATAATATGCATACAGCCTACCATTTAAAAAGTCAAATATTTCAGATCTGCATTGAATTTGTTCCATAGTCGTTAGACAACAATTACTCTCTGAATTTCAATTTCTTTTTAATAATTTCCGTTAATTTAAATCTTAAATGTGAAACATTTTCTAGAATCAAATTGCACGATGGATTTTGATGAAGATTAGAATAGGTTTACTATCATTATATGAGGATTTTCATCTTCATAATAGGACACAAAGGTCTTATTTACAACATGAAAAGAAACTGGAATCTTAGGAAAATCTCCATAATTCCAGTAATTATAGAAACAACCGGACTCATGAAAAAGAATTTTAAAAGCTACCTAGTAAATATACCCGGTGAACCAAGTGCAAGAGAAATACAAACAATTGCATTTGGACAGTAAGAATCTTGGAACATATGAACTAGTATCTGGTAGGAATCCCCATCCTCAACTAGAAGAAAATAATAAGAATTTTTTTTTTAAGTGCTGTTCCATGAATTAATTTTACCTGTCCTGGGGCAGGTATTCTTCTAGGGTTACATATCAGTTAGCAGTCATGTGCTTTTGTTAGTAAGTGTACAATTAATAAAAGCACATCCAACGTTACGTAGGAATGAACGATAATCAGTGAGTATGCATGCTTCCATCGCAGGCCAACATATTACAATTTATATTCTTTTCCTTTTCATTTCTATAATTTTTAAATTTTAAGTTTTTAAATGAAATTAAATATAAAATGATGTAAAAAGTTGTCGTTGCTATCAATGGATCTCAGGTTGTTTACCTTTTTTTCTTTTTTTTCAATTTTCTTATTTGAATCTCTCTTGCACTTGGTTCACCGTGTACACTATTATAGGTATAGATCTATGTGAGCCCCAGAAAGTAGCCAGCAACGAAAGAAGGAATGAAGAAGAAAAAACAGATTGTTTGATTATGTTTGGTTTTCCACAAACTTTACCGTCTTCTTTGTTTCTTGAAACTTTTTTCACATCAACAATTTTAAAGTTTCAATTTTTATACTTAATAATCATGTAATATCATTTGCTATTGATTTCATCTGAAGAGAAAAGAACAAATTTTCGAAACTCCAAGAATTACGGAAAAAATCTTCACTGTATTCTCTACTTTTGAACTGTAATGTTCACAAATATTGAGAATTCTTTTTTCATGATAGGATTAAATCTATAAATATTCATATTTCTATATAAATATTTGTATATTACTTTTTTGAATGCACACACATATATATATATATATATATATATATATATATATATATATATATATATAGACTACCAAGACTATATACATATATATATTTCCTTTTAGTGCTTCATGATGGAGCCCTTTCATCGGTCCTAAAACTGTGCAAAATGGAGGATACAATCGCTCTCGTTGCCATGCAAGCTCTAAACCTCATTGTTGAGGACCATCAAACACACAGTATTATCGTGGACAGTCAACGAGTGCAAGCTTTACCTCATATTCTCAGTCTGTGTACGAGGAAAGAACATCAGGTGAGATGAACTTCTACATAAAACTTATTTGATATCGAATTGAGTTATTTTGGTAAAAGTTTTTATGCTTCAAATTTTTAATAAATGTTTTGTAAATCATAGTTTCTACTGAATATTGAACGTTGACAGGTACTACAACTTTGAGTCAGAATGAACTTGGTAATAATAGCAACTAAGGAATGGCAATACCCTATAAAAGCTTACGAATCCGGACTTTACCTGATGTACGACTGCATGCTTTTGAGTGTTTAGTATTATTATAAGTATTATGTTTCGATATTTTCAATTGCACAATGGCATATATGTAAGGTTAGTGGAAGAGAACCTCAGCAGTGTTCTTCATTGTTAAGAAAATTTAGAAGTAAGAGTGCAATATTTTTATATATATATATATATATATATATATATTTTTTTTTTTTTTTTTTTTTTTTTTTGAAACCGACGGTACCCATGTTGCTCTAATTTTCTGTCATTTTACTATGCTTCATTATCCCCGGTTAAACCCCAGACTGCACACTGGCATGATCATTTTCATGATAGTTTTCTGGGTGGTATTACTTCCATGCTGGCACATGACAAATTGGAAGCGGGTGCTTTGTTTGTGACACCATCACTGGAAGATTGCTGTTCAGAGCCAATGGGCGCTTCCTATCCAGTTTGTTTTTTCAACAGACCCCCCTCTCTTTCCTAGATGTATTGCTTTCACCACAGCTGAGGAAATTCATTTACCCAGGTAAATGGTAACCATCCAGAATATCAAAGAGATGCTAACAGGTGCTACATCTGGCCCAAATAACCTGAAATTGTGCAAGTTAGGGCATTCATTTTCCTAAGGTATTATATACCTACTTACCTGAATACATATTGTGCCCAATATTCCCAAATGGTCACGCATCTAGTATTAGCAAGACTCACCATCACTTAACTTTGATGATTAAATAAGAACTGATGTGTCAGTGTGATTATGCTGCATTATAAGTAAAACTAATTAATAATAATAAAAAATATCTCTAATCTGGTCATCATCATCAGCAGCAGCATCACTATGATCAGTTTAACGTATAGTCCACACATTTTAATCTATAAAAACTTTAATTACTTACACACACTTTTGCTCTGTGATTCAACTGATATCTCAACCTAGTTGGTCATATTTGACAACAGCTGCCTAGTTGTCAAATTTGATGATTGACGATGTCATTTGTATCACGTGATTACAATTTTGTTTTTACACTTTGATAAATTTCTCTGATTAAAAATAAATATTAATTATACTAAAAGTTATTTTCAGTTGATTTGTTATCGTTTTTTGTTATTTTATTACTGTTATTATCTGCGTTTTCATTTTCACAACAAAATTGATAACATAAAATTGTATCAGGTATAAATAAAGACATATTTTCTCTTGTGGATAAGTATCCCTGCTAGGTGGTTTGGCTACACGCTGACCAATCAGCTTGCAGGTCACATTGATTCCATCTGTCCCCTGAAGAACTACTTCAGCCCTTTTTGGGAATCACAGTTGATCAGCAGAGAGAACTCTGCAAGCAACTAGGAAAAACACCCCTTTTCTCTCTCCTGTCCTTGTCCACAGGAAAATCAAGCATCAATTATCTTTACTTAAAGATAAATGCTGACAGATTTACTGGACTCCAAAGAACTTTCACCTCTTCATTTTCCTCACTCAGACATTGTCCAACTTTCTCCCTCTTAAATAAATCCTTTGTTGTTATAAAAGAGGTTTTATTTTTCCTTTCATGTGACAGTTTTCAGCACATAGAATGAATATATAAAAAGCGCATCTCATTTCTGTAATTTCATTATACAATATTTCTGGACTTTGTAAATTTCTTAATTGTTTGGTTATATTTTTCCCCGATTGGCATAAAATTCTGTATAAATATGCTCAATCAAAAGCAAAAATATTTTTCATAAAACTTTTGTATTTATAGATGACAAGATAAACCTTAATTTTCTTTTCCTTCTCATTCTTTGTCTTTCCCAGATGCAACTTGTCTCACTCAAAATTTTAGCTCACATATCAACAAGCAGTGATTGGAATCGGCACAGAATCATTCAGGTAACTTCTTTTCCCACACATAAAATTATTACTAGGGCAGCAGAATATTCTTATCATTGTTTTGACTCGACACAGTTAATCAACCGAGAACCACATCACTCTATATAAAAGCATATAAAATATCAATGGATACACACTCAAAAGTCAAAACAACGAAAAGAATATGCTGTTGTTCAGCCCTACTTATTGTTATTGTTATTGTGTTCCTGTTTCACAGATTGTCTCAAAGCAAAATAGCATACAATGAAGAAATTCGACATTGCCAAAGTGTAATAATTCTAAATGCAAATCATACATTTTTATTATATGCCTTGGTTTATTCTTTAAATCGATTCAGCAGATTATTGTATACATTTTCTTATATCATGCTTTTCTATAACAAACAAATAAATGCATAACTGTTCTTTTATATATATATATATATATATATATATATATATATATATATATATATATATATATATATGATATAGTCATGCACAAACAGCTGCTTTGTCTTTTCAAAATTCATTAGTGTGACTAGATGTAGCAAGCATATTAATCTTGAGATTCGAACCTTGAACATCATTCATTACTAATCATGAGAATCCAATATCTGCGGTTATTAATGGAAGAAATATATTTAACCCATTAAACGATGGAATGATAGAATTCAAGCCTTTTACATTTTTTTTTTTATTATTAATGATTCATTTTTTTATCAAGGCCAAAGGCCACTCAATAATGATAAGCATTAATTAGATTGCTAGGTAGATGGCAACGAATACTGTGGATGATTAAAATAAATGGAAGAACAAAATTGAATTACGTAAGGGGATGGGTTGACAGGTATTTGTATGTTGACATTAGCCATATTATAGTCTGCATGGAAGTAGTCCAGTAGTAATGTTTTCTACAGATGGGAAGTTCTTAACTTTAAAATCTGTTTATGGAAATTTAATTTGGTTTTAGGCACACAGAGGACAAAAGGAAAGTTCTTTGCAAGACGAGTTCTTTCTGTAAATGGTTTGCAGTTATGTTCAACATATTTAACGCTTAAGTAATTACGAGTACATCTGCTAGTATAGTTTCAATTGTTTTACTTATTTCTTTTCTTTGTATTATTCGCATTATTTGGACTACTGTTCTCATCTTGAATTTTATTCTCACAATATTTCAGCTGATATAATCTCCGCCCTTCTTCATGTGTGTACTGACAAACTCCAGAATCGTTCTGTCGAATTCGGGAATCTGTACAGAGTCTTGGCATAGCGAATAAAGTACTAAGTAAAATTTAGTTCTAAGTGACACCCGTCTGAAGATTGAAGATTCAATCCTCAGTGCAAGCGATACTAAGAATATAATTCTGGTTATGGTTGATGGAATGAGATTAGAATTAAATAAAAGGTTCCATTCAAAATTCCATAAAGATTCCGGGTTCAACAGAAAAATTCCTGAGCTCAAGAAGATATAACGGAGAAGGTCGGAAGTAATGGTGAGAAAATAACACGCAGGATGAGAAAAGTAGTCCAAATAATATAAATTATCAATTTTCATTTTAAACATTCAGAAACATATTTCCTTTTTTTTGTTTATTTGTTTCCTTTGTTTTTATTTATTTCCTTTCTTTATTTACTTCCTTTATTTACTTTTTTTTTTTTTTTTTTTACTTATTTCTTTTTTTTACTTCTTTTTTTTATACTTATTTCTTTTCTTGGTTTATTATTTACTTATTTGCTTTTTTTGTTTATTTATTTCCTTTTTTACTTATTTTTTTTTACTTATTTCCTTTTTTTGTTTATTTCTTTTCCTTTTTTTACTTATTTCCTTTCTTTTACTTATTTCCTTTTTAGCTTTATTTATTTCCTTTTTTTACTTATTTCCTTTTTTGTTTATTTATTTCCTTTTTTTAATTATCCTTTTTTGTTTATTTATTTCCTTTTTTGTTTACTTATTTCCTTTTTTGTTTATTTATTTCCTTTTTTACTTATTTCCTTTTTTTGCTTATTTATTTCCTTCTTTAATTATTTCCTTTCTTGTTTATTTATTTCTTTTTTTAATTATTTCCTTTTTTGTTCATTTATTTCCTTTTTTACTTATTTAATTTTTTTGTTTATTCATTTTCTTCTTTATTTATTTCCGTTTTTGTTTTATTTATTTCCTTTTCTTACTTATTTCTATTTTTTTAAATTTATTTTCCTTTTTTTACTTATTTTTTTGTTTATTTATTAACTGCTTTTTACTTATTTCCTTTTTTATTTATTTCCTCTTTTGTTTATTTATTTCCTTTTTTTTACTTATTCCGTTTTTGATGATTTCCTTTTTTGTTTATTTATTTCCTTTTTTTGTTTATTTATTTCCTTTTTTTGTTTATTAATTTCCTTTTTTTACTTATTCCTTTTTTGTTTATTTCCTTTTTTGTTTATTTATTTTCCTTTTTTTACTTATTTCTCTTTTTGTTTATTTATTTTATTTTTTTACTTATTTAATTTTTTGTTTATTTATTTCCTTTTTTTCTTATTTCCTTTTCCGGTTTATTTATTTCATTTTTTACTTATTTTCTTTTTTGTTTATTTACTTCCTGTTTTACTTATTTATTTTTTGTTTATTTATTTCCTGTTTTTTACTTATTTCCTTTTTTGTTTAATTATTGCCTTATTTTACTTATTTCCTTTTTTTTTGTTTATTTATTTCCTTTTTTTACTTATTTCTTTTTTTGTTTATTTATTTCCTGTTTTTTACTTATTTCCTTTTTTGATGATTTCCTCTTTTGTTTATTTATTTCCAGTTTTTGTTTATTTATTTCCTGTTTTGTTTATTTATTTCCTTTTTTTGTTTATTTATTTCCTTTTTTTACTTATTTCTTTTTTTGGTTTATTTATTTCATTTTTTTTTTTCTTATTTCCTTTTCAGGTTTATTTATTTCATTTTTTACTTATTTCCTTTTTTGTTTATTTACTTCCTGTTTTACTTATTTATTTTTTGTTTATTTATTTCCTGTTTTTTACTTATTTCCTTTTTTGATGATTTCCTCTTTTGTTTATTTATTTCCTCTTTTGTTTATTTATTTCCTTTTTTTACTTATTTCCTTTTTTGTTTATTTCCTTTTTTGTTTATTTCTTTTCCTTTTTTTTACTTATTTCTGTTTTTGTTTATTTATTTTATTTTTTTACTTATTTAATTTTTTGTTTATTTATTTCCTTTTTTACTTATTTCTTTTTTGTTTATTTATTTTCTTTTTATTTATTTCCGTTTTTGGTTTTATTTATTTCCTTTTTTTACTTCTTTCTTTTTTTTTGTTCATTTATTTCCTGTTTTTTACTTCTTTCCTTTTTTGTTTATTTATTTCCTTTTTTTACTTATTTCTTTTTTTATTTATTTATTTCCTTTCTTTACTTATTTCTTTTTTTGGTTTATTTATTTCATTTTTTTTTCTTATTTCCTTTTCCGGTTTATTTACTTCCTGTTTTACTTATTTCTTTTTTTGTTTATTTATTTCCTGTTTTTTACTTATTTCCTTTTTTGTTTATTTATTGCCTTATTTTACTTATTTCCTTTTTTTTGTTTATTTATTTCCTTTTTTTACTTATTTCTTTTTATTGTTTATTTATTTCCTGTTTTTTACTTATTTACTTTTTTTATTTATTTCCTCTTTTGTTTATTTATTTCCTTTTTTTTACTTATTCCTTTTTTGATGATTTCCTTTTTTGTTTATTTATTTCCTTTTTTGTTTATTTATTTCCTGTATTTTACTTATTTACTTTTTTACTTATTTCTTTTTTTGTTTATTTATTTCCTTTTTTGTTTATTTATTTTCTGTTTTTTTTTTTACTTATTTCCTTTTTTATTTATTTCCTCTTTTGTTTATTTATTTCCTTTTTTACTTATTTCCTTTTTTATTTATTTCCTTTTTTACTTGTTTCCTTTTTTTACTTATATTCTTTCTTGATTTATTTATTTCCTTTTTTTACTTATTTACTTTTTTACTTGTTTTCGTTTTCGGTTTATTTATTTATTTTTTTTTACTTATTTTCTCTTTTTACTTAATTCTTTTTTTTTTACTTATTCCCTTTTTTGTTTATTTATTTCCTTTTTTACTTATTTTCTTTTTTACTTATGTCTTTTTTTTTATTTATTTCCTTTTTTGACTTATTTCCTTTTTTGGTTTATTTCTTTTCGTTTTTTACTTATTTCCTTTTTTTACATATTTATTTTTTTTGTTTATTTGTTTCCTATTTTTATTATTTTTATTTATTTCCTTTTTTACTTATTTCTGTTCTTTTACTTATATCTTTTTTTTACTTATTTCCTTTTTTGGTTTATTTCTATCCTTTTTTTTTGCTTATTTCCTTTTTTTACTTATTTCTTTTTTTTTTTTAGTTATTTTTTTTTATTTATTTATTTCCTTTTTTTCCTCATTTCCTTTTTTACTTATTTCCCCGTGTTTGTTTATTTTTTTTTTTATTTATTTCTTTTTTGTTTATTTATTTCCTTTTTTGTTTATTTATTTCCTTTTTTTACTTATTTCTTTTTTGTTCTTTTTATTCCTTTTTTCTAATTTCCTTTTTTACTTAATTCCTTTTATACTTAATTCATTGAGAAAACTAATATTTTCATGTACAATGTATATATTTTAGGAAGATTTTGCATCTGGTGAAAACTTGAAAGGTATTTTTGAAAACTTTTCTGCTAATACAGAAGTTCTTTGCAATGCCGTTTGTTTGTTGGCGAATTTGGCCACCAGTTCTATAGATCAGGTAAACAGAAATCTTTAAAATATTCCTTTTTTGTTGTTTAATTCATTCAGCAGAACATGTTGTCGATTCCATTTCAAAAGCACCTAAAATCTCTGAAATTATTTTCTTTTCTTATAGGCTACTGAAATAATATAATCTTTGCAAATGCTTATTTAGTTGAGATTTTCAATTGCCAAATCAAATTTTCTGACTTTTCAGTCAAATTCATCCCACTCCAGTTCAATGACTATTTAGTTTCGTAATTGTGCCAGGCAAGATATCAGTTGAAGGCAACGCTGTTCTGTTTTGCTTTCAATATACCTCAGGCATAGCTTACTAGTATATTTAGGTTATGATTTTACTTACTTATTTTGACATTCATCCTGACATCCAAAAATATTTGCCATGTTCCAAACGAATGCTGACAAGGCATGACGGTCTACCGCAGCAGCAGATACAAGAGTTAGACAACCACAGTTCCAGAGGCGATGACTTAGGATCAGATCAGTATTTCTGAGCCAGGTATTCAGCTGATCTCTGCATCGTTTGTGTATGAAATCATTTGGGTGAAAATGAAGAATGTGATCTTACCAGCAAAGACAAAGAGAGGATATATTGTAGCAAGACTCAACAATGGCATTTGAGATAAACTGCTGCTAATGAATACAAAGGATGCAACGCAAGCAATAGTAATCAAACTCCTCAAGCTTTTGTAGGTTGCTTTCAATAATCAGATTTAACCGTTGTACAATAAAATGGTGCAGAATTTATTACCAAATTTGACTTCAGGTCTGGACTAAAGCTGAGATGAACATTGCTGTTACAATTGTTGATATCCACCTCTTCTTGACTTATTGAAGAACTATGGTATTTGAAAGAACTTCAAGAACTTCCCTGTCGAGGGCAATTGGTTGTTTTTCATTTAGGAGAAAACTGGCTATCAGCAGCATCATATTTTGAGCATTGATCTTCATGCTAATCTCGGAGGCATAAAACTGCATCTCGTCTGTCATGGATTGGATGTCAGCATGACAATATTATCTGCATATTCAAGATCTTAGAGTTGGAAATCGTGGTCTACAATGACTCCGGGAAAGTTTGCCAATGCCATTATCTTGTATGAGATCAAATATTTTTTTTGTCTTTTTTTCAGAATGGACTCTTAACCTTTCAAAACAGCCTGTGCTCCCTTCTCTCTGGTGACCATAGCAACAAAATACTCTTTCACATAATACGAGGAATTGCAAATTTTTCCAAGTTTAAACTCAATGCTCCTATTTTGGTAGGTAAACAGTTTTTGCTTTTCAATAGAATTTGCATAAAATGGGCAAAACGCCTTTATTAAACTTAGGCATTTTTGGCCTGTCTGTCAGTTGATCATTTAAAAACTCAAAAACTACTCGTCTTAATTGCATCAAATTTAACATGAATCATGCTTTAGTTGCAAGCTGTGTCATAAGGAAGTGGATAAAAATACTACCACTACCATTACTACTACTACTACTAATAATAATAATAATAATAATAATAATAATAATAATAATAATAATAATAATACAGAAACAGAAGAAACTAGAGATAAGATCAGAAACTAAAAATGGGAAGTGAAATAGCTACAAGGAGGATTCATAAGGATTACAAAAGATGAGACTAACGAAAACACTTGGACATGACTACAAAAAGGAAACCTAAACAGAGAAACTGAATCTCTAATAACAGCCACGCAAGATAACACAATTAGAACCAACCACATAAAAGCAAGGATCAACAAGACACAAGAAAACAGCAAATGCAGACTCTGTGGATGAAGAAGCAAAACAATAAAACACATAATAAGCGAATGCAGCAAACTAGCCCAAAAAGAATATAAGAATAGACACGATCGAGTGGGGAAGGCAGTACATTTGGAATTATGCAAACAATTGCATCTTGAACATCCAGACAAATGGTACAAGCACAAACCAGCAACAGTACTTGAAAATGAAAGTTACAAAATTCTATGGGACATAGATATACAAACGGATAAACCCATCCAAGCAAGACGACCAGATGTCATACTATTTAACAATAAGGAAAAGACCTGTCAGATTTAGATTTTGCTGTTCCAACAGACCACAGAATGAAGATCAAGGAGATGGAGAAGCAGAGCAAATACACCGAACTGGCTAGAGACCTCAAAGGAATATGGAAGATGAGAAAAATAAGGAAACATCACTAATAATAGGAGCAATACCAAAAAACTTTGAAAAGAGAATGGAAGAGATTGGAATCAGAGGGATGGCTGGATAATAGTAATGAAAACGGCTGAAATATTAAGGAAAACTCTAATACACATGAACTACGTGTACAAACTGGACATGCAGAAAATACTACAGATGTAAAACGCAAAGAAGCATTACATGGAAACATGAAAACGGGAATTGTATATTTGTAAGTTAACCCCCTACCTTCTCCCCAATTTTTTTATTTTATGTGTTTTACCAAAAACTGGCGCCACACCAAATAAGTGAGGAGGGTCAAGGGGGTGAAATGACTAAAGAGAGAAAACATTAGCCAGACCTCCACTGGATGAGGGCTAAGAGGACTGGGACCTTGGGGAGGATTTATGCCATCCAAATTCCAGTAAAAACCAATGGTTATCGCCAATGGTAAGTGGCTTTATAATAATTGCACTGGTTATCAAAAGACGTGGAGATTACTGGAATTTTGGGGAGACTTGTTGTCACTCAGACTCTAGAGAATGCCACAACAGAAATCATTGATGATGGCTTGTGTGAGGTCAAAACATGAAAAGATGTATATAGGAAACAAACGTACCAGCTTGGATGACAAAAGGCAGAACTGCATTGATACAGAAGGACACAGAGAAAGGAACCGCCCCCAGCAACTATAGGCCTATCACATGCTTACCCACTATGTGGAAAATACTGACAGCACAACTGAGGGAACAAATCTACCACTCCCAGAATAATCGGGAACTTCTCCTCGAGGAACAGAAAGAATGCCAGAAAGGAAAAAGAGGAACACATGATTTACTATATATAGACCATAAAATCCCAAAGGAGGTAAAAAGAAGGAGAAAGAATTTAGCCATGACATTGATCGACTACAAAAAGGCTTACGACAGGATTTCACAAACATGGATAACAGAATGTTTAAAAATGTATAAAATACCAAGCAGGATTATGAACGTTATTGAAAATGCAATGACAATATGGAGACTGGAACTAAAAGCTGATGGACAACACATAACAGAAATCAACATAGCCAGGATATTCAAATGGAGTTTGGTATGAAAAAGTGTGCACTACTAATTATAAGAAAGGGAAAACTGGGGTGACAGAAGGCATGGAACTAACCAACCAAACGAAGATGAACAAGGCGGCTATAAATACCTAGGAGTACTGGAAGCAGACACCATCAAAGCAACAGAAATGGAAGAGAGAATCGGAAAGGAATACCTCAGGAGAACAAGAAAACTTCTCAAAATCAAATTATACAGCAGAAACACAATAAAAGGTATAAATATATGGGCAATATCACTAGTAAGATACTCTGGGCCGTGCATAGGGTGAACTAAAGAAGAACTGAGACAACTCGATCAGAGGACCAGAAAAATACATACTGCAAAACACTGAAAGAATAATCATAGCAGCAAGAGACACAGAAAAAATCAATAAAACAGAAAACAGAGAGACAAAGGATAAGACAAGAAAAAAAGTGGGAACAGAAACAACTACACAGAAGATTCATAATGATGACAAAAGATGAAAATAACGAAAACACTTGGACATGAATGCGAAAAGGACACATAAGCCAAGAAACTGAATCCCTAATAATTGCAGCACGACAACTCGATAAGAATCAACCACATCAAAGCAAGGGTCGATAAAACACAAGAAAGCAGCAAATGCAGAATCTGTGGACAAAGAGACGAGACAATAAACCATGTAATAAGTGAATGCAGCAAACTGGCCCAAAAGGAATACAAGAACAGACACAACCAAGTGGGAAGGGTAGTACACTGCGAATTATGCAAACAATTGCATCTCGAATGCACAGACAAGTGGTACACACATAAGCCGGCAACAGTACTTGAAAACGAGAATCGTAAAATCCTATGGGACGTGAACATACAAACTGATAAACCCATCCAAGCAAGAAGACTGGATGTCGTAATAATTAACAAGAAAGAAAATCTCAGCCAAATCATAGACTTTGCTGTTCCAGCTGACGACAGGGTGAATATAAAAGAAAAGGAGAAACAGAACAAATACACAGAGCTAGCCAGAGAGCCGAAAGGGATATGGAAGATGAAGAAAATCAAAATAATGCCCATAATAGTAGGAACATTAGGAACAATCCCGAAAAACTTTGAAAAAAGAATGGCAGAGATTGGAATCAAAGAAATGACTGAAAAAATACAATGAACAACAATAATGAAAACAGCTGAAATATTAAGAAAAAAAACCTTGAATGTGGGACACACGAGAGCAACAAGCACAGGCCAAACAAACTGCTGCAAAGGCAAAACATGAAACACTACATGGAACCAAGAATACTGAAGTCGCATATCTATAAGTTCTCTAACCTAACCCTACCCCCATTGCCACATCACTGTCCTCCCCCAAAAAGAGCGAAACCAAATAACCAAGTAGAGTCATGGAGGAAGGAAAGACCGATGAACTGACCAGATATCAGCTGAATGTGCGAAGAGAACTAGGACTTGGGGGAGGTTTATTGACACTCATATCCCAGCAAAGACCAATAGCTACTGCCAACGAGAAATCAATGGCAAACAGCTGTTGCGATAATGCCAATTTATTTGCAAATGCTATCGAAAGAAGTGGAGAGTACTGAAAACCTGGGGAGATTTGTTGTCACTCGCATTCCAGGGAACACCACAGGCTGTTTTCAGGGAAAGATCTCTGAAGACCTGTATGAAAGCTCCTTGAGAGCCAATAATAATAATAATGATGATTAATATTACTATTGCTAATAGTAAAAATAAAACATTTAACAGCTCCCAAACAATTACCAAGAATTCCACCCAATTTGGCATGAATTTTTGTCTTTAGATCCCTTAAGCTTATTTCCTATAATTCAAATCATATAATGAATTTTGATCAAAATGTTAATAATGTTTCTAGAGATAAGCATTAGTATTATTATATCTTGATTTTCATCAGTGGATTTTTAAAACTATTGATGTTGATGGGATGACAGAATTCGATTTTGTAACAATTCATTATAAAATGGTGATAAAGTTGGAACCTTAGCGACACCAATTCATATTAAATTACTTCATCTTTGGTGACTGAAAGATCTCACTTTTAAATGGTTTTTAACCTATTCAGTCACATTGTATCTAATTTTTTACTATTGAGTTGAAACTTCGTGTAATTAATGCACAAATTGAAAGGAAAAATTTGTTCTATTTAGAAAGTAAAATATTGATTCTATTATAAATAGGGCTAGGACAACAGCATATTCTTTTTATTGTTTTGATTCTCGAGTGTGTATCTGTTGATATCTTATATGCTTTTATATAGAGTGATGTGGTTCTCGGTTGATTAACTGTGGCTGTGTTAAATATATACTTAAGAGCAAAATCAATGAAAAGAATAAGCTGTTGTCAATGCCCTACTTATAATAAATAAGACACTGGTTACATGTGATATATCTTCTAGAAATTCAAGATAAAATTTACACATTATGATAAGATGCAAAGCAGTTCACACAAATACATTGCATTTTTTGGCAATAAGTTAGTAGCTTATTATTGCGCGACTCATTTATAATATAAAGACGATTCATAAGGATGGCCTCCTCCATCCCCGATAGGAAACCTCCAAAATACCCACGCCCTGATATATAATATAAGTTATGATATAAGTTCATACATCATCGAACAAATAGAATTTTAACAAATTTCACAAGAATATTTAAGAGTGTTCTAACAACTCTCAAAGAGAAGTTGATGAATTTTATCCTTTCTTCAGAGTAATTATGTCATAAGCAATACTATTTTGTATTATATTATAAATTAAAAGAAAATTATTTGGTTCCTAGGACGGTCAGATTTTATGGGTTAAAGGGGTGATAACTCACTTAAAAATGTAAGTAAACATATTATTATATGGATTATATGAATTTATCGAATATTGTTTTGGTATCATACTTATTAGATCTGGATTTTATAATAACTCTCTCTCTCTCTCTCTCTCTCTCTCTCGCTCTCTCTCTCTCTCTCTCTCTCTCTCTCTCTCTCTCCAGATGCAAGTCTTTCCGACAATCATAACAAAAGGTTTAATGTCTGAAGATGACATGCTTAGAAGTCAGGCTGTAAGAGTAACGGCTTATTTGTTGGCCTATATGCCGGAACAGACAAATGAACATCTGCAGAGGTAAGTTGCAAGTTTCATACTTTTTTTCTCTGTATTTTTGGTTATAGTCAAGATTGTTTGCTCTTTTTGACTTCCGATTTCTGCTTCACAGTAAAACATATATTTTGGAGTTGGTAACTACATATTTAAGTTTTTAGTTGATAAAAATAGTTGGAACAAAATTATCACAGCACTTCAGCTGGACCGATAGCCCAGTTCAGATCCTCATCATGTGGTTCAGACTGGACCTCCAGCTGGAAAGGAATTGATCTGAGGTAAAATCAAAGGTCGAAGCCACAGTCAACTTGTGGATTTAAGGAAACTATCCTTGAAGGGCAGGGCAGAGGCGTGTGCTACCTACATCTTTCCTCTCATCCTTTACCGACTGGCTGTACTTCCCCTGCCTGAGAACTATCTAAAATCCCTCCCTACAGAGCAAGTTGTTCTCGCTTCTTTGGAACAAAGGGAAACATTGGGTTTGCAGACAGGTTTGTGTTCAACATATGTGTGAGGGAGGTTTGGGAATGCCCAACTTGAGGTGTCATCGAGACGCCAAGAGGCTGGCCTTCCTGAACCGAAGCTTGACAGAAGAGTCTGCATGGAACCTCACGGTTGAGGCCACTTTTCCTGACCTCATCCTCGACCACAAGGTCGAGGTACGTCGAAAACCATGGAGTGACACACAGTTCTTGAGAGAGTGTAGGGTCGCGCTAAGAACCTGTTAAGGTCCAACAACCTTTCACAGCTGACTAGAAAGTAACTATATAAGGAACTAGTGAGGGGGGACCACTGATGACCCGCTCGTCAAGTGTCTGGGGTTGTCAAAGGAGGAGATCTGCTCCTGGTGGAGCTGGGCGCCAGGTTTGAGTCATCTCGACAACTCTGAGTTTTTCTTTAACCTGGCGATTGGCCAAAATGTGTTGCCTCTCAATGGCATACTGAAAAGTGACAGACTAGTGAGGTCGTAAGGGTGTCCCCATTGTAGGACCCCAGCCGAGGAAACACCAGAACACACAATTGTAGCGAACTCAGATGGTACTGGATGTATATCAACGAGGTGATAGCTCATATCGATCTCAAGCAGTCTTGCCTGCTGGACATGTCCTACATCATCCAGAGCGCAGAGCTGTCATGAGACAGGGAGAGACAGATGGTGATATGGAGTTCAAGAGTGCAAGAGAAGCACAAAGTTGAATCTTTTGCTGATCAGGATCTGGTCCCCTTCTTCAAATGGTAAAAATCAAATATGATAGGAAAAGATTATACTCTGAGGACTTTGACCAAAGATGGATAAAGATAGTGAGTCTGTGCATGCATAGAAGTGTCAAATTGGAGTTTGTGTTCCTCGTCTAAGAATAGTATACACGGTTCCAGATCCTGTCAAACTCCAGGCACCTAAAACAAATGTTTAGATTAGGTTCTTACCTAGTC
This sequence comes from Euprymna scolopes, assembly GCF_053919585.1. NCBI lineage: Eukaryota > Metazoa > Mollusca > Cephalopoda > Sepiida > Sepiolidae > Euprymna > Euprymna scolopes. The sequence goes on from NC_136510.1 coordinate 69,819,466, forward strand.
AAGTTAATGGCCTCCTCCATCCCCGACAGGAAACCTCCAAGATACCCACGACCTGATCCTTTCTTTTCCCTGGCTCCTCAATAAGCAATCTTGAAGAAAGTTCATATACCCTCACCCAATCCCAGTTTCTTTGATCCTGCCTAGATTTTCAGCCTCATATAGAGAGTGACTTGCTTGTTTTCAGCCAACACCAAGCCAGAAAACAGTGGGTGTTCTACCACCTAGAGATGGTTGGCAGGTTCTTACTAACTTTTTTATTATATTTTTTGCACTTTTTGAAATAAAATTAAACTTTTTATAAAATTTTATGTTTACAATTTTATTTTATTGCTTATAAATAAAAATAAAAATAAAATATAAAAAAAACATACACACACAATATGATTTTGGAATCTTAGGTAGGACGACACTCAGTGTGCTTGAGGTATTGTGGCAAATGAGAACTTTAGCTAGGATCAGCATAGACTAGCAAAGGTACAGTGATGAGGATGACCATAGACAATTCCTCCCCAATTTTTGAGTGACCTTGTGCCTAATTTTTTGTTTATTTCTGTTTTGGTTGTAAACTTTCAGAGTGAATAAAAAAAATAACTCAAAGTGTAGTATCTGTTCTGATGCTGCACTTCATTTTTTGGTCTAATTAATGGAGGAGAAATCCTTCATGACTGATACCAGAGTACCCCTTTTTGGGGAGCTGGTTTCCCCCCCCCCACATTAAAAACCGACCTTGTGTCTAACTCTGCTCTCGTGGGGAGGCAAGTAAACAAAAAAATATAGAAAAAGGTCGTTGGCCTTCGGGCCGGGATCAAAGTGTCGTATCTGTTCTGATGCTATGCTTAAGTTAATTTGTCCTTGGTCAATGGGAGGAACTCTTTATACTGAGACAATGATTATTTTTGGCTACTGCCAGAGTGCCATTTTTTGCCCTTCTTTTGGGGAGCTGTTTTTTCCCATACATTAAAAACAACCTTGTGTCACATTTTGTTTTTGTGTGGAAGCATATAAATACCAATAGAAAAATGAGTTTTTCATATGAATATCAACGCGCAAAAAAAATTATAGGAGTATAGATTTTGGAGTGTGGCTTTTGTACGTGAACACACACCATTGTACAATTAATATTATAGGATTGGGATACACGTTAATCCTATAATACATCCAAAGCCTTTAACCAGATCTAGCATGAAGATCTCAAGAAAATTAATCTATATGGTACTACTCGACAAATATTTAATATAATCGGATCCTCCTTAGTTAAAAGAAAGATTCAAGTTGTACTTGATGACTGGAAATCTAAACACCATCACATTAATGTAGGTGCGTCCCTCGGGGTCAATCCTTAGACATTTATTATTTTTGTTGCAATCTTGTCTGAGATGGGTATGTTTGTTGATGATGTAGCAACCGAAACTTGCTACAATCACAGGCAGGAGCTAATTCTCACGGCTCGAGATTTGAAATCCATTTTCTCCCTGCCATGTCCAATCACAAGCCAGCTCTCAATCAGGAGACTGAATGTATAAAAAGTAAAACCGAGAACGCTCTCTCTCTCTCTTACTCCGCTTTCTCCCTGCTCTGCCCAGCAGCACACATTGCCAGTGGGCTTTGGCCCCCGGCTAAAGTGAGTATAACAAGTCAACCTGGCTCTCTTTTAACTCCCACTTATTTCCATGTGCGGTACCCACACAAACTTTCTTTATCATGCTGCAGAACTGCTCTTACGATACACCGACACACACACACACACACACACACACACTACAACATGTAAATATTCTGAAGACTTTGCTCTTTCTTTCTCCTTTAATTGGCCTCCTTCGTCCCGACGACTACTAACTATAAACATGTGTAAGTGGAACTATTCTCCTCAACAAGCCGACAATATATTAAATCTATCTTTACACAAGAACACTTCAACCTACCAACCCATCAAACAACACAATCTCACCCCTTCACTGTAGGGGTACCAGAAGGCTTTCTACTCAAGTAGCTTATTTCCTCAAACTACTGGCCTTTGGAATTTCCCCACCTGTATAACATGTAAAAATTTAAGAGACATGTGAACAAGCATCTCATTGCACAACTCTCCACTTAGGATGCCCCTATAAATCCGGCCCCGGATTTACAGTAGCTGATTACGTCTTAGTGGTAGGGTGCCATGTTTGAGTTGAATAGAAGTAAAAAAAAAAAATGTTTTTAATGGGTAATGAGATGATAGATTGTAAGTTGAATGATGAATAATATTATGAGAAGATTGAAAACAATAAATGAAATTAATAAATTTGTATTATTTCGGTTCTTTGGATTATTGTTTTCATCTTAAGCATTATTTTCATATTACAGTCAATGAAACCTCCAACCTTTTTCAGGTGTATTTTGTCATGTTTGGGAATCTTTCTTTTAAACTTGTGAATCTGCACAGAATTTTGAATAGAGCCACTTATTTTATCCACGGGATTCTCGAGTTTAATAAGGTATATCTGAAAAAGGTTGGAGGTTAAATCGACCGGAATGTTGTAAAAATAACACTCAAGGTGAAAATAGTAATCCAATAGAATTCAAATATTACGTCATCTCAAAAATTCAGAAACAGAATTAATAAAATTTGCCAAGTGTTTTGAATTGAATTCGAAGATGTTGTAGGCTGCTAGGAATCATTACCTTGGTAATATGTACTATTAGACTGGTGCAAAAACAATATCATTTTCTCCCACATGTTACTTTTATATATGATTTCTGAATTAACTCATTGATATATGTAACCATGTTATATATTGAAGCCCGTTTTTTGCTCTATCAAATTATATTATTCATTACTGCTCTCAATCTCTTCATTCATTTTTTTGCAGGCTTTTCGACAGCATGGAAAAAATTCAAATCCACACAATTTTCTTGTTCCAGTTCAAACTAAGCCAAAAAGCTGCCGAGCAGCTCATGATATCAATGATGCGTATGGTTCAGGAACCACTAACGAACATGTAGCACAATCGCGGTTCAAGAAATTTCGCAATGGTGATGAGAGCCTCAAAGATAAAGATGGTCATGGCCGGCCAACTGCAGTTGATAACGAACATTTGAAAGCCTTAAGACGATCCTTGCAAAACCACACAAGAAGTTGCTGTTGAACTTGAGGTCAACCACTCGACAGTCATTTGCCATTTAAAGCAAATAGGGGAGTAAAAAAAGTCGGATAAATGGGTGCCGTATGAATTAAACAAAAATCCAAAAAATTGTTGTTTTGAGGTGTCTTCTATGCTTCTTCTGTGAAACAAAAACGTCCCATTTCTCAAGCGGATTGTGACATGTGGTGAGAAGTCTATGACAACTGGCGACGTTCAGTACAATAATTGGATGATGGAGAAGCTACACAACACTTCTCAAAGCCAAAATTGCACCAAAAAAAAAGGTTATGGTGACTTTTTGGTGGTCTGCGGCTGGTCTCATCCATCACAGCTTCTTGAATCCAGGCGAAATGATTATGGCAGAAAAGTACTGCCGACAAATTGATGAAATGAACCAGAAGCTCCAACGTATGTGCCCGAGATTGATCAATATGAAGGGACTAATTTTGCTACATGACAATTCTCGCCCGTATGTTGCTCAACTAACCCTGCAGAAGCTGAAAGAATTGGACTACGAGACTTTGTCTCATCTGCCGTATTCACCGAACCTATCATCCACTGATTATCACTTTTTCAAGCCTCAACAACTTCCTGCGTGAAAAGCAGAGATGATGCCGAATCGGCCTTCAATGATTTCATCGCTTCCAGAACTCCGGATTTCTATGCTAACGGGATAAATAAACTTGTTTCCTGTTGGCAAAAATGTGTTAATTCTAATGGTTCTTATTTCGATTAATAAAGTTTATTGTGAAAGGAGTTATGATCTTTTGAAGTTGAACAAAAAAAAACTACATTATTTTTGCACCAACATAATAAACTTAATTTATCTTTAAAGATAGATTTTGAAAGTTTAACCATTTTTTATTCAAACATTTGCTGTGGTTTCTGCCTCCTAATTTTGCCAATTTGAGGAAAATATTTTCTATAAACAAACTAATAAATGTTAATTTTCAAGGTAGAAAGCAGATAATTTTTTGTATTATTTTTGTTATCTTTTGTAGAGAAGGTGTTTCTCAATTCCTGCTTGGCCTTTCAAGTCTGCCACAATTCACTGGATGCTTGGAAAATCTGTTTTCTCACAGCTACCCTCAGCTGAGCCCGCCCTCATGATCTGGGATATTTGGAGAGAGAAGAGAGTAACATGGTTGGGCATGTTTTGTATTCAAACACCTTGCTACAATTTCCAACAAGATGGACAGATAATCTATTCACAAAATGTGACATTCACCAACTCCATCACCACTTAATATGAGTGATTCATAATGTTTTAATCCATTATGGTCGGAAGTGATTAAATTTACCTGGAAGTTTGACACATTTGCCGTTTGTCGACATCTGGATGTGCCCACAAACTACTTGCTTTTGGAATTCCCTCCTTGCTGCCTGTTTCTGATAGCACTGTATTTCAATCACACTTCCTCACTGTAGAGGTACCAGAAGGCTTTCTACTCTGATAATTACTTTCCTCAAACTACTTGTCTTTGGAATTTACTCCCTGCTCCCTGTTTCCTCAACCTGTTCCAACATGTAAAAATGTAAATGTAATGTGAACAAGCATCTTGTTATACAACTCTCCACTTTGAATGCCCCTATCAATCTGACCCATGATTCACAGTAGATGCTTACATCTCAGTGGCAACATGTCTTGTTTGAGTTGAATAGAAATTACAAAAAACAAAAAGCTTAATGATTGTCATTGAATGATGAATAATATTATGAAAGGATTGAAAATAATGAATGTTATTAATAAAAATTCGATCACTGATGAAGACTGTTTATGATTAGTTGATCATATGATAATATGTCCTCTGTTCACTCTAAAGAGACAGTGGATACCCCATGTAAGCCTGTCTGTGCATAAGGCTGTAAGGCTTCCTGTGCATGTAATTGTGAAGCAGGGTTGTGCAATCACTAACCACAATTCTCCTGAGTCGGTACTGCTTGAATTTAGTGGCAATGAGAAGTCTAGCACAATTGGAAACAATACCGAGATAAGCAGAGAACACATACAACACCTGGTATTCCCAAATAGTCACCCATTTTCGTACTGACCAGGCTCAATGTTGCTTAACTTTGGTGACTTATGTGATTGTGCCATATATTTGATCATATGACTCTTGTGAACTAGTGACACCATCTACTGCATGAAAACAAATTCTATTGAACACTGACTCCAGGAACATAATTATTGAACTCTTGGCTTAATTGTAGCATAGGAACTGTTGGAATATTGCAGTTATTTTCCTTGTTTGTCTCTCACATTTTCTCTACGTTAATGTTGTAAACTTGGTTAAAATGAAAAATGCATACATAGAGTTTTATGCTTAGTTAATACAAACATGTTGTGCGCGTTCCACCTTTATTTAATCAACGACTAAACAAGAAGCACTCTCAGGGCAAGGTAAAAAGTTGCATGCAATTTCGTCTTATGGTGTTCCGCTTCAAGGGCGAAAAGTCACATCCTTAATATATTAGAATTAATAAAACTACTACTACTTACCAGACGTTGCTTGGGATGCAATGAAGTAATTTTAGTTTTTACTTTTTTTATTTTCACATTTTTTAAACTTATACATAAAAAGAAATAAAATTTTAGTTGTAAGAGAGACAACTCTTTTTACATTCTTCAATTAAAAATGTAAATTATTTCTTTTGCTGATTTGGAGTTTTCGGACATAATTAAAAAATGTCTTGATATCACCTGTATCTCAGGCATGGCTACATCATTCTTTAAATAATTTGTAGTAAAGTACATTGTGATAGCACTAATAACATGACATAACAATAACAAATGACAATTGGATAGTCAGTCAAGGTTTGATATATCAGCTTCAATGCTATTTGGGTACAACTTTTAAAATCTCATAAGATAATTTTATGTTAGAATATCATGTGACTACTTCCTGAGTGTTTTCTGTCTGTAACTTACACATTATTACTTTTTTATTATTTTCTATTAATCGAGTATTCATTGAAATAAAAAATGCAATATTGTAAAATATTAAAACGAATTTTTTAAAGATTCTATTTTTAAAATTACAAAATTAGATACACTAAAATACATTTCAGTGTCTTCGAAGCTGGTGCTACCAGATCAGGCTGTCTGAAGATATTGGCATTCTGATTTAAATGCATCAGTCATTGATGCTATTGTTTTTTTGTTTTGTTTTTTTCATATTTGCCTTTGCAAAACTCAATCATGTTCTGCAAAGTCAAAAGCAAAAACAATTCTCCACAAAACAACCAAAGTAAATAAATAAGTAAATATTTGAAGACGTAAAGAGCTTGAAGAATAAAAAAATTGGCAAAATGATTGAGCACGAAAATAGTTGATATACCACAAAACAAAACAACCAAACTAAACGCCATGAATACATATTTGAAGATATAAAGAACTTGAAGCATGAAACCTTTTATTCAAATTACCAGATTCGGTATTAAATAACTTGGAAAGGGTTAATATACTGTAAAACAAAACAACCAACTATCAGTTTAATATATTAATATTATGGTCACCAAAGTAATTATAGTTTTATAAAAGTTGGGTTCAATTAATAACTTAATACCCAAAAGATAACGTAATAATTACATTTAAAAATCTTATTTTAGAAAAAATAATAATTTGATAAAAAATGAACATCCTTAAGAAAACACACAAATAAAAATGAAAGTAAAATGACTTCCGGATCATGTCGGATACAAATAGTTTGGGTTAAAATTAAATGTTGCTATGAAATTGTTTTTCTCGTCCTGCAAAAATTTATTTTCCTTTTTAATATTTATAAATTTTAACTTTTATTCTAAAATTTCTTGATGACAGACATTATTTTAAAATTTTGGAAATGTTATTTTAGAAATATTAAATTATCAACTAGTATATTCTAAATATTTCATTTTTCATACTAAACTGGTTAAAGCCTAATAAAATCTTGTATTTTTGTCGAAAGTTTATTTTCCTTTATTTATTTATTTTTCCCCTACAGTTGACCAACATCTTGATAGGCCTGGTTTGGGTTAATTTAGAAGGAAAGAAAAAAGAAAATAAATAAATAAATAGAGTAAAAAGGGATATTTTTCTTTCCAGTATTGGGATTTTGTGAAGATTTTTATTAACTAGCAGAAAGACCCAACGTTGCTTAGGATTAATGAAAAACATAACACCATATCAGTTTCGTATGTAATTTTTTTATTGTTGCATATATTTTGTCCCTTAACAGATAAAAAACTGAAATTTGGAAAATTCTCTAAATTAATGTCAAATGCATAGGGTTTGAATTTAATCAAAATTGGATTTGAATTTAATCAAAATTGGTTTGAATTTAATCAAAATTGGATTTGAATTTAATCAAAATTGGATTTAAAGTTTTAAGGGGGGTTCTGTCCTTATAAACCCCTTATGAGTGACACATAGAGATTTGAGATCATTTCTGCTGTCCCCGCCCTCAAAGAAAATTTATACATATGATTAAAATGTCATCAAATTGGGTTATATCGGAAATATTAAGTGGAGTTCAGCTTCCATAGCTCCTTTAGCATTTAGAGATTTAGAGCTATTTCCCTTGTCTTCCTTGGAAAAAAAATTTACATATAAATACAATTTTTTTTTCTTTTTCTTTTATTGCTGTGTTGGCTTAATAGTATCAAAATTATCTACCCTAAGACTGAGAACAGCATTATCGCTCATAAACTATTCTGACAAACATTATAGAAATACATTCTCCTGCCTGGAAGTCAAGAAAACTTCTTCCATGCTTGTCTGGTTTCATATCATTAGAGTTATCTAACCTTTTTTTATATCACACACAAACATTGACAATTTTATATCTGGATTTCATTTTTTCAATGCATTCACAAAATAATAAATATTAGCATCTTGGATACATATATGTTTGCTTGTTTCTTCACTGATTTCAGCAAATCTCTAGCATCCAAACAAATTATGTACCCTTCTGCCATATAGAAAACGTTTAAATCAAATCTTCTATGACATTTTAGGATTAATGTTTGCAGACTTTTGAAAAATGAAAGTGACAAATATATTTTTTGCCAAATTTCTGATTCTGTGATACTAAACATAAATTTAGGGCATAAATCTCCTTGTACTCTTCCACATCAAATTCTTTTAACATAAATCAACCTTGCTTCAACCAATAAAACAGAATTCTCATTTTATTTTTCTATTTTTTCAGAAATAAAATTGAAACTAGCACTAAAGGTTAAGATTCTGTTTTATCATCATTTTTATGAAATTTAATCTTTGTTTTTGCATACAATTTTGTGCATCTATTTACTACAAAAACTCATGAGCATGCCATTGTATGTTCACATCACCAGTTGTGATCGCCTTACTTGTTGTACCAGTCCAAAAAATACTGTTTATAAAAGCTATAGAGTAATGATCATTCGGTCAAACCACGCTTGATAGCTTTGAAAGACCAGCCAGAAAAGAGAAAGAGCTTTGTTCAGAATTTCACACAAGCGTAAAAGTTTTCTTTACTTCCTCGCAAGAAAATGCATTTCTCTAATGTTTGCCAAATGTCAGCACTGCAACAAAGGAGCCCTCTCTCTCCAAACAAAAATTACAAGTCTAGTTTATGAACAAATAATAGATTGGAGATTACAAGTGATAATCATTTCCCTAAGTCGAACAGCAGATTTGCAAATAGGTTTGCCTGACCAAATCGAAATGCATGTCTCATTTACAGTACTTTAGTTGAAAGGACCCAACTTACGTGGAGAGGCGCACCATCCCAATCGCCTGGCAGTTCTCAAGAAAATCAACTAACCGCCTAAAACATCCAACTTCGATTTATCCTCCTCCAAAAGGAAAGCTCTGACTGTCTCTCGTTCCATCTCCTGAAATTTTTATAACTTTGACTGATTCTGAGCTTTGTTAGTGATTACCATTCAAACTTCAAACACCCACAGGTTTACTACTCACCAAAGATGATATCCAAATATTCATGGAAACTTATCTACAGATAATCTTTGTACATTGCTTTTCTCACAAAGGCCGATCCTGGCATCTCTCCATTTAATGAGGTACTTATTTTTTCAAACAAAGAATATATCTCTTGGGTGGTCAGACTCCGGTTAGAGATCTTCTCAGTTCTCTTTTATTCCTTGGGCCAAACATCCATCACGTGCAACGTCTGATAGTTGTATGCACCACCAAAAACATGCTGCTCACTGCATGTTTATACTCTGAAATATTCTTGGTTATCATTTTGTATTAATTTATGCATCAATATTTTTTCTTTTATTGTTGTGTTGGCTTAATAGTATCAGAATTATCTAACCTAAGACTGAGAACAGCATTATCGCTCATAAACTATTCTGACAAACATTATAGAAATACATTCTCCTGCCTGGAAGTCAAAAAAACTTCTTCCATGCTTGTCTGGTTTAATATTATTATTTCTATGCAAAGGAGTTATCTCCTTTGCACTGAAATCAGAGTTATCTCTCTTGAATTATTTTGACAAACATTAGAGAAATGCATTTTCCTGCGAGGAAGTAAAGAAAACTTTTACGCTTGTGTGAAATTCTGAACAAAGCGCTTTCTCTTTTCTGGCTGGTCTTTCAAAGCTATCAAATGTGGTTTGACCGAATGATCATTACTGTATAGCTTTTATAAACGTTTGTGGTGTGTCTCTCAAGTGCCTTTTCTAGTAGTAGTTGCCTAGATTTACGGATTAGTTTTATCAGACTGTTTTTATGTAATTGTTCTCAACCAAAAAGTCGAATCTTATTTTTTTTTTAATCCGGGGATAAAATACAATTAGAATTACATGTACAGGAAGTTGCATGATGGGAGGAAATTTGAAGTGATGTGTAACAAAAGGTCTTTCTCTTTGGCAGTTGAGCTGAATGGGTTCTGTAAACTTTAATAAAGACCAATTGTTTTTGTTTGTTTTTACCCTACCTCCATGGTAAACAAGCAATGGGAAGCTGGTGCATAACACTGAAGTGCTGCAAAGAATAAACCTTCAAATAGTATGAGTCATTAAATAACACTGAGTGTTTTCGTTTATCCATCTTGTGGAAACCGCTCCAGACAAAGCGTGAAACCGCTTGATGTAAGGAGCTAACAAGAACGAAAGATGATTATTGCAAAGACAGGAGATGTCTACAGTCTTTAATCCTGAAAAGACAAAGACTATAGGTAGGAGAAAAACAGCCAGCAGCTCTTGGAAAGAAATTACTGGAATAGGAAGCTGTATTACAATGAGGTATCAAAACAGCGAATTGATGAAGACCACTAGCCCAATGAGTCAAACGAGCTGGAATAAAGGAAGCAGAGAATAGATCAAACAATTCTGAAGAACACATGCTATCATAGTATTTATTAAAAAAAAAAAAAGACTGAAAAGAAAGGTTGGAAAGAAAAAAGAAATGTTTGGAGCCTTATTAAGAATCTTCAAACGGGTCAGAGATTCACCAGCTCAAATATATAACAACAGTACTTCATACATCGTGTTGCAGTTATGTGGAAGAAGAGGAAGACTAAAACTTCAGCTTCCACATCACACCTGCAGTTTCAGAAAGATGATCAACTGGTTTTGTTGACAAAGGGGATGATAGAAAAACCACATGGGCCAAAGGATAGTCTACACTTCTATCTAATTCTTATGTGATAGTCGAGACCGTCGGGTTAGGACTGATTCCTCAGAGAAGGAGTTTAAGAAGGTTAAGTCTCACCAAATAAACGAATTAGAAAACCTAAAATCTAAGGCTATAAGTGTACATGTCCACCATTCACCAATAAGAGTCATTGTCAACAAAAGTAAACATCAGCTAATCCCCTCTGAGAAATCAGTGCTAAACAAAGGTCTCAACTTTGCCACAGCATCTATCCAGTCCTGGCTGATGAAATGAAAGTATGCTACTCATATGACTTAAATAAAAGGTTTCATTCGAAAATTCATGTAGATTCCCAAGTTCAGCAGAAAGATTATTGAGTTTAACAACATACACCCGAAGAAGGTGGGAGGTTACATCAACTGAAATATTGTAAAAACAACACAAGATGAGAATAGTAGTCTGAAGAGTCTAAATATTAATAACCAATCCTCATCTAAAAAAATATAGAAACGTTAATGAAATATGTTTTCAAGAAAAAATGCTGTGCAAATATGTACATATATGCAATTAAAATAAAATAAAATAAATTAATAATTTATTTAAAAATGAATATATATTCATCTAAATTATTAATTCCATCAACATATATATATATATATATAGAGAGAGAGAGAGAGAGAGAGAGAGAGAGAGATGTTGTTTTGTTTGGGTTTTAGCGATATGTTTTGAATGAATTCGATTATTTACGAAAGTGCATTTTTACCTAAATGCGAGTTGAGAATAATTTTCCCTTTTAACCAATTTGGTACCCCCACATGGGGAGCGGTATATATATTATTTTTAAAATATAATTATCCACTGACACGTGTTTCGTCGTCTATGACTCATCAGAGTGGCTGTATTTAGCGAGATTCGAAATCGGGACCCAACGGTAATGAGCCTAAACCCTTACCCCTGGATATATATATATATATATATATATATATATATATATAGCTATGTTTATCTGTCTGCCTGTCTGTCCCCATATTTTCAAACTCTATCTCTTCTGCAACTAAAAGTCGCACTGCAACACTAGGGCCCTCAAATGATTGGATTTTTTATAGACCGTTCTTTTATGGGTCTTTAGCCAGGTAAAATAGTTTTTAAGGTGTAAAAATTGAAAAAATCGTTATACATTTTGTACATTCATCTTAGTTTATTTTTAATCAGTTCGTATGCGTGTCACGTTAGTACAGTGGTAACGTCACCAGCTTTGAATTCTACAGTTTTGCTTTCAGTTTCGATTGTAGCTGATGGCACCAAAATACTTTTTTGTTTACTTTTGAAATCACAACTCTATAATAATATATACGAAATCTGGACGACCTAAAAAATATCATATTAAACATATTTTACGACCAGGCAAAGCCGAGCGCCCGCTAGTATATATATATATATATATATATATATATATATATATATATATATATATATATATATATATATATACCTTTAACTTGGAACTTGGTATATATATATATATATATATATATATATATATATATATATATATATATATATATATATATATATATACCAAGTTAAAGGTATTCAAGAAGGAAAACTCGTGAATTAAAACGAGGTTATTAAGTGTGCTCAATAAAAAAGAGAAAAATATATTATTTTTATTTATACAGACAAATGTTACATAGTCGCTACGCTACACTGAACATGCTAATGTTTCAGACAAGTGGTCGGTCAAGACCGCAAGTCTTCGTCAGGCGACGTAATAAAGTTTGTATTCCACTGGAGAAGTCTGGCTTTCAAATGGGAGAATTGAAGAAAAAAAAATGTTTTAATTAAAACGTTAACATCAAGAGGAAGAGGATGAGAGTTAAGTGACATTTTCGACATCATGCATTGAAATCGACAGCAGAAAGAGACTGCAAAACTTAAGAGAAGAAAAAGAAAAGGGGAAAAAAGATGTGGAAGGGGATGAACGTAGCTGAGCTAACTATGAAAAAGGGGTGGAGCTCCTCAGATGGTATCAAAACAAGAATACACACACAAACATATATATAATGCAAATGCAAATTTGATACTTAATACATATACTTTAAACGTTTTTCTTTTTAAATATAAAAATAAATTAAAGAGTCTAATTTATTAAATTTGGCCACGTTGTCACTATGAATCATTTGTTTTCAAAAATTATTTTTTCCCAGGGGAGGTAACTTGTAAGATAAGGGAATCAAATCTAAATCTATAGAGTTACTCCCCGTTAACAAAATGGATCAGGTATAGCTATCAGAGTAGTGTCCCTTGGGTTTTTAGTTTCTAGTTTCGAACAGATGAGAAAACTGTTTCTGTCATAATAACGTTATAATTTGAACACAAATATAAAAAACATAGTGATATCCATAAACTATCCCTTTCATGGGAGTGTCGCAGAAAGACACTATACAGTTGATATCAGTCATTTTTCATCATTTGGTGCATCAATTTTTCAGAGATGAACAATTGTTATTTTTCCAAGATACGATCTGACTTCTAAGTTGCTTCCAGTTCACATATTTCTATCCTATTATGTTATTTTATGCTGTTTTTATTTTGTTTGTGTTTGTTTTGTTTTTTTGTTTGTTTTTTGGGGTTTTTTTTGCTTTGTTTTGTTTTGTTTTTGTTGTTTTTTGTTGTTTTTTTTGTTTTTGTTTTTTTAATCGCTTTCGTACTCTTAAAAATAATTACATAGTTAAGTTAAATAAAACATTATTACATCATCGGATCAATAAAGAAAAAGGAGAAAAAGAATTTTCATAGGTCATGATGTTTAAAATCCAATCATATATATATATATATATATATATATATATATATATATATATATATATATATATATATATATATATATATATATATATATATATATGGACACGCGTGTTTCGGATACTTACTCCTCATCAGCGTAGCTTAATTGTTGATAAGATTCGAACCTTGAACTTTATGTATTTCAGTCCAGCCAGCGCCCTAATCCATTACGCTATGATGACATAGACGATTTTACTGATTCTTTTTTTATCGTTCATCTGTTTACGTGGTTTTGTTGTTGATATTTTTAAACGATATTAGGGTTAATGTCTCCACCTCGGAGAACCTGTGTTTTTCTTAGAAAGTCGCCCTTTTTTATTTGAACGTATTTTTATTTATTTATTATTTAAAAAAAAAACAATAATCTACGAACAGTCTAACCCGGCAGTGAAGAGGTCGGGATCGAGTTAAGAACAAGTTGAGTTCTCAAGAACTGGACTGAACGTGTTAGAGCGGAGACTGTTACCAAGAATCCAGTCCAGGGTTTGTTTTTTTTCTCTCTATTAGACCAATCATTACATTTACTTAAAAAAATTTCTGTACAATTATGTTTCATTCACAGAAAAGAATGCATATTAAAAAAAACATATTTTCACCCGCATGTGTGTGTGAATTAGAATAAATAGATTGAGGACATCGCCAAGCCTGTTGCAAAGAAAATGGACTTCCTCTTCTTTGCTAGAAAATTATACCAGATAGTATCCTATAGCTTTACAAAGGCACTCTTCGCCCATGCCTGGGGTATTATTGGCACATTTAAGCTGATGCATCCTACACTAGTTTCTCACTCTTAGACAAGATCCCAAAAGTCTCATCTCTATTAGGTTCCACACTGTCGACTAAGCTCCAACCTCTGTCATATCATCACAATGTTGCATCCATGCTTGTTTTACAAGTACTTCAATAGGATGTGCTCTGTTGAACTCATACCACTGTGCTCCCCCGGGGTACATAACCCCGACTAACCTGACAAGCAGCAAAATCACACCTCTTTACTGTTGAGATTTCTAGGTGCCAGAAAGCTTTTAACTATAATAGTTTCTTCCCTCGAACTGTTAGATGTTGGAATTACCTCCCTGTTTCCTGCTTCCCTGAGTATAGAAGTTTAAATGTAATATGACCAAACACCTTGCTACTCAACTCCCTACAGTTCCCAGTTAGACACAATCCCAAATAGTAACTCCCTACGTTCACAGTTTTTTTTTTTGTTTTTGTTTTTTACACCAGCACTATATGTTTACTTTTTATTTCTATAATTTAACATTAGCTCTTTTGTCTGCAATAATAAAAATAAGGACCTCTCCCTTCACAAGTTCCGATAAATTTAATTAGTTGTTCGCATACGTTTATCAGACTAAGGGAATATCGGAATAAGGGAATTTAAAAACATCTGTCATGAACTGCATCATGGCATCATCCAACAACAAAATGTCATCATCCAACAACAAACAATACAATAATTTGAACCTAAAAGATCGACTTGTTTTTTCAAAATAAACCTAAACTTCACTTAAAATAAGTTTACATATGGAGGGAAAATTGTAGTGTTCATGATTAGTGCGGCAGTCATTCACTTAAGAAAAGAAAAAGGAAAAGTCTTAAACTCGAAACCTGACCGACACAAGACAAAAACGCGTCTTACGCAAATTGAGATGTGGTCGGGTTTGACAATATAAAAAGCCAGCATTTCTTTAGTTGGGAAGGATTCTTTTTTGTTGGTTCGACATCAGTATAGTGTACTTTGCAATCTGGTGTCAGTTGAAGAACGCTTGTTTGCGATAATATCGAAAAGGGGGCAGGGCAGACTTTTGTTACATGTGCTTAGACGCGGCAAAATTGGCGATCTGAAAATCATTCTTTTTCTTTAACTCAAACATTCAATGATTAGAAGCTATTTTGGCCTTTTATTACCTTTCGGCGATGAAGGGCAAGATTTTGATGTCTGGTTGATTCTGGAATTTAGTGGTGCTGCGGCTGATATGCCCGTTGTTTAGTGGATCGAAAATGTGGAAGTTGTGTGTGAATTTTGCACTATGAAGTATGTTGAGCACGTTCTGCCATTGAGATTGCAAGATGGAGATCTGGTCATATACAGTCAACTTAGTATGGAGCAGAAAGCAAATGTAGAATATGGCAGGCCTTTATAAGCGCATATGCTAGCGCATGCATTTAATGCATATGACCAGTTTGTCACTCGATGATGTTTGATGAGATGGTGGACGAGTTTTTTGTGGAGCTGTGACGCCTAGCCTGATTGGTTAAAGGGAGCCTTGTCCCAATGTTGGTTAACGTGCATATTCATTTTTGGACTACCGCAACATGTCAGACATATTACATGCTTCATCCAGGATGGAAACGGTGAGTGCAGAACAACTGTTGACCCAAACGAGAACTGTCATGACTGACAAGGAAGGCCCTGAAAAATTGGCTGCCATTTCCTCCACCAGACGAACATCTTCAAAATCAACAGTATGATTACAAATTGGATTTTTGAGAAATAGCAGAATCAAGTTTTAGAGAACAGTAAAATACTATTCGAGTTGGATTTTTTCTTTAAAAAATTTGTTGCTTTTAAAATAATTATAATGCGATTTCATTGACTTGGGTGTAAAAATTCGTCGCTTTTAAATGAAGAATTTAAAATGAAATTTGGTTATATTTGCTGAAAACTGTCGCTCTTAAATGAAGTTGAAATGGCATTTGGTTGGATTTTCTAGAAAAAGTCGTTGTATTAAAATGAAGAATTTAAAATGCAATTTGGTTTTTCTGGAAAAATCCTCGCTGTTAAATGAAAAACTGGAAATGTGATTTGGTTGTATTATATAGTCACTTGTAAGTGGAGCATGGGCTAACTGTGTCTGGCTATGTAGTGTGAGCTGTGTCTAGCCGTGTAGCCCCACTTCTGCTACGTCTTATGCAAATTGAGATACGGCTGGTTTGACAATATAAAGTTGGGAAGGATTCCTTTTTGTCTGCTTGACATTGCAATCTGGTGTCAGTCAAAGAAAAGCTTGTTTGCAATAACGTTGAAAAGGATAGATTTTTGTTACGTATGCTTTGACGCGATGAACTTGGCGATCTGAAAATCATTCTTTTTCTTTAGCATTTACAAAAAAGTTTCAGTTAAAATTTTGTACAAGTAGCTCTTTTCAGAACAGATTAAAAAGGAGAGGTGCTTCTACAGAACTTGAACCTATCCAGATCTTTTTTTTTAAACTGGCCCTAAAAAAAACTCTGTAATGTTACTTTTGAATAGTTTAACCAAACAAAAAATTCTGATTCTAACTTTTCCTACTTTTAATTCGACTTTTTTCCCCATATAAATCCATAATTTAAAAAACGCAGATACAAATTTAGTCATGCAACATCTTATATTTACACCTGATTTTATTAAGTCCTTGAGACCTCTTCGCAAGAAAAAAAAATTATACTTAGAACTTGATTTCTATGTAATTTTTCCCTGCTTATTTTTCGTTCTTATTTTATTTATTTATTTATTCCCCCTCCATATTCATGACAATTGTTTTAATCGTAAATTTCCTCGATTTAGCTTTGTTCAGCAGGGAAGGAAACCTGGTTTGCTAGCCTTTTTCATTTTTTTTTTAAATCATGTTAATTGGTCTATATATATATATATATATATATATATATATATATATATATATATATATATATATATATCAGCACTCTAAGTTGAAATTAAAGTCAGTCAATTAAGCGCGCAGATCATGTTATAATCATAAGATCACTCTAGCCGTCCAAACATATAAATGTTAACTTCAACTGTACTTCTCGCAGTTAACATTGGCGGTGTGGTTTGTTCCTTGCTAATGGAGTCAGAAATGGGTTTGTGGCCAGGTTCAAATCTCCCAACCGGCTGTAATTGTAACTTTCTACATTAATGATTCCTGAAAGGATGAAACGCTAGTATCTGTAGGCATTAAAATAATTATAGTAATATTTATATATATATATATATATATATATATATATTTTTTTTTTTTTTTTTTTTTAATTGATATATATATATTTTATCAAATTAAAATTTAACGTACGGGAACTGTTTCGTATGTAAATTAAATAAAAAAGGATCCACTCTTGCATGGACATTCGAACATTTTAGGGCAGTTAGCAGATTTGGCTTCTTTTACAATACACACTGGTACAAAAAACTGGTCAAAAAACAAATAATAAAAACAAATATATAACAAATAAATGTTATCAAAAGTAATAGAAGTTACTCTGCTACCTAGCTGAATCAATTTTTAGTTGTTTTACTCACTTTAAAACGTTTATTAGGTTTGAAAAACAAATAGTGTTGAGCGTTAGGTGAAAACAAGAAAAAGAGCCACGAATTGACACGTAAATACTTTAAGTCTTGATAATGACTTAAAAATAAAACGAAATACTATTAAAACCTCACCTAATAAATGTCACAGTAACATTATCGAAACGTCAAATATTTAGGTGTCAATTCACGGCCATTTTCTTGTTCTCACCTAACGCTCGACACTATTTGTTTTTCAAAGGTATAAATAGAATGTGATAAAAATGGATTTATGGTATTCTTTTTAAATATTATTCAATGAGGAACCATTTCGATTTAAAATCTAGTTAGTGTTACGCTAGGTGTGTCAGAATTGTTTGGAAATTTTTGACACCCTTAACACAAAACTGCAAATAAAATATACAAAACTCTTAATTTCTTTTTTTTTTTTTTTCGGTGGGTTCTTTAATTTCTTTGTAGAATATACTTCCAAGATAAACTATTAAATTTTTTTTAAATAATAGAAATATAATTTTTTATTTTTTTAAAAACTGTTTACAAAGTGCCTATGCGCGCTCATGCAGCCATTTTTTCTACGTAATGAAATTGAATTTTACGAGTTAAATCTTTTTCAGCTTTTTCAATTGAGAAATCTATCAAAATTTTTCTATTCGTTCAATTTTTAAGATATTTTCAGGTTTAATGTGAAATTTTATGCTCTTTCCAATAAATCGAATATAATATTCTAGACAAACGTTTTTTTTTAATTCCCCTCCATTTTGAAATCCCTATTAAAAAGAAAATAATTAGTCTTCTCATCTAAGGTTTATATATCACAAATTGAAGATAAAGGATCAATAAATAAAATAATCTAATTTAACACAAAAACAAAAGAATAGTTATGGGCAAATTTACCTGTAAATTCAAAAGTTTAAAACCTTTTAAAAAAAAAACACGTTGATTTTTTTTATTTTTTTAAGTTAAAGCCTACATTTTGAAAATATTGCCCTGTAAAAATTGGACACCTACATTAATTTTTTCTATTTCATTCAATGTTGTTGTTTTTTTGTTGCTTGTTTTGTTTATTTAGGTTTTTGAAAAAAAATTTATTGCATAAAGAAATAAAATATTTTAAATCAAAAACACGTTGTTTTTTTCTTAAAAAATATCATGTGTTTTTGATTTAAAATATTTTATTTCTTTATACAATAAAAAAAATGGAAAATTTGTCGGCCAGTTTTTTTTTTTTTTAAAGTAACTTTTGATGAGTGAAATATGATCATTTTTCAAATACGGTGACCCATAATTGAATAATTTGATTGATAGTAAACACCTGTCAGAAATTCAAAGGGAAGATAAGACACATATCAGTACTTCAATTGTTTGTTTCTTTATATAGTTACTAGCGGTGGGAGGGGGTACCCGGCGTTGCCCTAGTGTTTATAGGTGTGTGTGGTTGTTAATGAAAACCTAAGAATAAGCAGAGTAAAAAAAGAAAACAGAAAAATGAACGTTAAACCTTAAGCGGGAGGTACCGGGGGGGGGGGGGGTAATCAAAATATCTAAAAAAAAAAAACAAAAAAAAAAACTAACGTAAGGCAAACGAACGATGTTAAATGTAAAAATCGAAAAAACAAAAACAAAAAAGAAAACAGGAAAACAACCATTAAAACTAAAAACCAACAAAAAAACACATGAAAATGGCTTAAATAAGCCTGTTTCGATATTTAAATTTAAAAAATCGGTGGGTACCCGGGTGTTTTTGGGTGTGTGTTTGTACGGTCGGTGTTGGGGTGTTAATGAAAACCTAAGAATAAACGAAGTAAAAAAAAAAAACAGAAAAACGAACGTTACGTGAAAAATGGCTTAAATAACACTGGTTCAATATTAAAATTTAAAAAAATCGAAAAAAAAAAGACATCTCACACCACGATTCGAACCCAAAACGTTTAGATAATGAACCAATGCTCTAACCAACTGAGCTAACACGACGTACATGAAATGTAGTCAGTTCTTCAACTATTTAAACTAAATCAGGTCATGACGTTATCTGACGCATGTGTAGAACCGATCTCGTCATGAGGGGATGGTTTTTGTTGACCCCCAACCCTGTAGAAAATTGTTGATTTCGGGGTGAAAAAAATGAACGTTTTTGGCCAATTTTTCGATATTTTTCGGGCGAAGGATGGAGCTTTACTATGATACCGAGTTTGTGAATTTTTGTTCTGTCGAAAGTTTTTAGTGGACACACATACATACATACATACAAATATATATGCATACACATATTTTCGCTTTTATATATATAGACTAGCGGGGGTACCCGGCGTTGCCCGAGTGTTTGTAGGTGTGTGTGGTTGCTAATGAAAATCTAAGAATAAGCGAAGTAAAAAAAGAAAACATAAAAACGAACGTTAAAACTTAAGCGAGGGGGTATCCGGGGGGGGGGGCTAATCAAAATATCGAAAAAAAAAAAAAAAAAACTAACGTAAGGCAAACGAACGATGTTAAATGTAAAAATCGAAAAAACAAAAACAAAAAAGAAAACAGAAAAACGAACATTAAAACCAAAAACCAAAAAAAAACGTGAAAAATGGCTTAAATAAGCCTGTTTCGATATTAAAATTTAAAAAATCGGTGGGTACCCGATGGTTTTTGGATGTGTGTGGTCGGTCGGGGGTGAAAACAATTTCGCTTTTATATATATAGATTACCAGGAAATATATTTGGTCTAATGTGTTATTTTTACGTTTTTGAAATAATTAATTATGGCACTTTTCGGCTTCCGTATTTGTCAACTGGAAGAAAGGGAGGACATTCCGCTCTGTAAACACTTGTTATTAGATTTTAAAATCGTGGTCTTTTCGGATGCTTGCTTAAAAAATTCTTTTATTTAAAAAGTACATGAATATAAAATATAAATATGGACAAATTCTTATAAATGAAGAATGGAAGCACCCATTGATTAGTATTTTTATAGGTAAGTGATGTTTTTGGAATTTATATATATTTATTATATTTGGAGTAAGTTTAAATTCGTTGAATTTCTTGAAATCTTTTTTTAAAGAAAACCGATTTAAAAAAAATATTGCATATTTTTCTATTAAACCTTTTATTATTTTAAAATTTGGTCTTTGCTCCTTTTATTGAAAAAAAAATTAGGGTTTAAATTACATTTGTCAAGTAGTTATAATCTTCGAAAGATAGTAAGTCTAATTATTCAAATTTTTATCACTCATTTTTAATGGCGACATCTGACACTGCTAGTGTTACACATGCAATAGAGAAAAATACGCATGTAATATGAGAAAAATACGCATGTAATATGAGAAAAAAGTTTAAAATAAGTAAATGGAAATTTTAACAAAAAGAAATCGAGATTGGTGCATTTCAAGACGAAAAAGTATTAAAACGTCTACTTTTCACTATGTCTTAATGCCATATAGTGGTTACCATAAATTCACTATGTCTTAATGCCATATAGTGGTTACCATAAATTTTAACAACGTTTGAAAAAGGGTTACCATTTCGGTCGGTCCCCTTTTGGGGGCACCTCTGAACTTAGAGGGAGAACAAGAGTGCTGAAAAAGAACGGTTATGGAAAAGAAAACATCGGGTATAATTAAGTGTGACGAGACTTTAGGATTGATGATGTTTTATAAAGGTTTCCAACACATAGGGTACAAAGAGGATGGTACATTTCTTTGATAAAAGTCTTTACCCAGGGAAACTGGTCCGTCACATGTTGATGCTTCTATCGTTTCCGCATGTCTGAGACAGATTACTTCTTTGTAACCACAGTCCTCTATTCCGATTGGCTGAAACCTCTGGTGACGTTGAGAGAAGAAAGGAAAGGAAAAGTAGAAGAGTAGGGAGAAAGAAAGAAAGAAAGAAGGGAAGCATACCGTAGCAGCATCATAGTAGTAGTTCACTACAGTAATACGCTTATATTCTAATTTTATTCGATTTTTTAAGAAACTCTTCAGTAGCCCCCCCCCCTACACTTTTGTTTCATTACACGTTCATTCAAGCAAATACGATCACAATAATTACGAACAAAAAATTATATCGGCTATGGAAGAGTTTAAAATATAGGCTACAAATGAGTGCTCGAAATTGGTTTAAACATCGGCAAAATGCAAAGCTCAAAGTAACCGAAACAAAATTTGCTAATAGTACATTATAATTAGACATCTTTAAAAAAAAAACTATGCATTTTAAATAAAATTTAAAACACACACACACACACACACACACACTTAGGTTATGTCGAAATTAGTAAAAATCTCAAAAATTATAAAAAATGATTGAGTAGAAAATCTACTAGAACTATTTTTTACAAAAAATATATAATAAAAGAAATGATTTTTATCTTTTTAATTTTTACTCATTTGATTTCTAAATGATACGTAATTAAGTGATAGTGTTTTGACTCGAAATGCATTTTTGATATGCAATTAGAATGCATAGACACCTGAAAAAGCTTCAGTCAAGAAAGTGTAACAGCACTAAAGAGTGAACCAACACAAGTTCCTATTTACAATGTCTCCCCACGGGACAGAGTTAGACACCAGGGTCGTTTTTTTAACGTGGAGAAAAGGAACAAAAATAAAAATTGTCTCAGTCGTGAAGGATTTCTCCTCCACTGACAAAGAACAAAACATTGAAGTGCAGTATCTGAAGAACAGATAATACACTTTGATCTTGTTTATATATTTTATTGCTTTTAAAAAATTTTGAAAATACAATTAAGTAAAAAACAAAAGATTCTTAAACAACAAAATTAGGCACAAGGCCCTACAAGAGATTGGGGAGGGGAAGGGTTCAGGGTCTTTGTGACTAAAGTGATTAAAAGTAATAAATGTAGACTTTGGAGTCTTACTAGAGGCTTCCAGCGCACTTCTAACAGCGGCTGTTCAGAAGTAGATAACACTGGCTATGATCACATCAAGTTAAATTTAGAATGTCCTAGACATGACATTAGCCAGACAATCACTTGAAGAAGAACAAAAACAAAAAGCCATTTATGGTTATCGAAAAGTGTTCTAGACGAAGGGGATTACCCTTTCCGCTGTGTCACCATTAATTTTCTTTGCCTTTTTATGTACTTTCAGTTTCAGTTTGTTTTTTGTTGTTGTTTTTTAATACGATTTTAAACGAAACCAAAAGTTTCGAAAGTGAAAAAGATTATTTTCGCGGAAATTTCTATTTTATTTTTCTCTCGCTTTCAGCAGTTAAAAAAAAAGGCACGCAAAATTCTAGAATTTCCACATGAACCTATCATTGAGGTAAGTCTTATTATTAAACGTAAATATTAGATAAATGTGTATATTTTGTAAGATATGCTGAACGTGTTCAACTTAAAATCAACTGAGTATTACTATGTACGGGCATTAATGGCGGAAATCTGGTAGGGGGGATGAAGTTTTGAAAGTCGGTTTATCATAAGTTTTTGTATGTTTCTAATTATTTTTATTGTATTTGAAAGACTAAAGTTAATTTCCATAAAGAAAGAAATATTTTTATACTTAAAAACAAGTTATAATGAAAAACGGTAACATTCGGAAACTGACAAGTTCAGCTAAATTTTGAAGTTAAATAAATTCATTGTAATAAATCCCTTAAAAGATAAATATTAGTTTTCCAGGACTGTTTCAAAGATAATTAGTAAAGACCTAGGATAATAAAATTTAAAAATAAATAAATAAAACGCCTTGTTTGTACAAAAAAAAATATCTTAACTCCCAAAAGCGAGAGATTCTGGCTTCGCACAAAGAAAACAAACGAAGTCACCAAGGCCAAAATGTCAGAAAATCAAAAAGCTGTCCATATATTCCTATCGTGAACGTTTGTATAATTTTTACCATTTTTTTTAATTTAATTATTTTTGTGTGTTCCTGCTTATAATTTTTTTTTTCAGGATTATATAAAAATTATGTTACGCTAAAGATTCCATGTTCATTCATGCAATGAAAATATTAGAATCTTACATATAAAAATTACGGTAAAAATGTAATCGTAAAAAAAAATTTTGTGTGTGAAAATATAAAAAAAAAAACAATTTTTAATTCAATGATAATATCGGTAGTTGAAGAAATTAATTTTTCTTCGAGTTATATCGATTTTGTTAATACAGACATTGAGGGCTTTTTTTCGAAATGTTCCTGGAAACTTTCTTTTTATTGTTACAATTAACGGTGCTTTACTTTCATAAAACAAAAGCAAAATTAAATTTATTCATTTTTTTTTTTTTACTACTGAAAACCATAACTTTAGTAAAGGTGTTTTTGTTTAAAGAAAATAATATATTTCATAAGATAAGATAAAAATAAGATAAGATAAAAATAAGATAAGATAAAATAATATATTTCATAAGATAAGATAAAAATAAGATAAGATAAAAATAAGATGAGATAAAATAATATATTTCATAAGATAAGATAAAAATAAGATAAGATAAAATAATATATTTCATAAGATAATAAGATTCAAACAAAAATAATGCATTCATTATATTCCGTGATCATTGTTTGATAAATACTGAAAATTTCATTAAAATTAATTAATTTCCTGATTTTTGATGAATTTTTAAGTAAAGGGATGTTCCAAATGTTTATACATTTTAAGCATCGGCCATTCATTTTGCCCGTACCTAAGTATTACGTATTAACAAAATTAAACACCTTTTTTTACAACTTTGGCGTCGAAATATAGAACAAACTAAACATAAATTCCATGAGCATAATTTCTTTTCTAAAACTGTCCGTCTGTGGAACACAATATCGTGAGGTTGCTTCCCAGCTGACTGACATGGTCGTTTGTAAATCAAATGTAAATAAGTTCCTGTTGAGCCATTATCTTAATTAAACCCTACCCAGGTTCCACTATTACTGATAATGTTGTCTTACAAGCTATCTGACACTTATTAATCCTTTTCATCTCGATGGCCTCTGAGCCTTGATAAGTGGTGATAAGTGGTGACCTCCAAGTAAAAAGAGAAAAAAAATGAGATGTAATGAAAAAAAGTAAAATGCTTTAGTAAATTACAAAGAGAAAAATATCTAAAAAAAAAATCAAAGTATTTATAAAAACATTTGTTTCACAACATAATTCTTATGTTTTCTCTTTAATCTATGTAAATAAAATGGTAGTGTGTGTGTGTGTGTGTGTGTGTGTGTGTGTGTGTGTGTGTGAGAGAGAGAGAGAGAGAGAGAGAGAGAGAGAGAGAGAGAGAGAGAATACTGAATCGATAACCCCTTAAACTACTGGTTATATAACACTGAAATTAAAGGAAAATAGTATTCATACACCAAGGCTATATATTAGATACAATATAGTATTTAACAGAATTGGCTCTGTAATAATTCAAAATGTGCATGAATTAAAATATATTTAAGAGTATTTTATGACCGGGTAAGGTCAAGCGCGCATCACCCCCACACCTCACACTCCACCCCGCCGTGTGTTTTAAAAATGAGATACTTACCTCTTTCTCCTACGGCGAGAAATGTGACACCAGGGTCGGACAGTGTGATTGAGGAGCCAGCACTCCCGAGGAAGAGCACTTTCGCTTGCGCAAAATACCTGGTCAGTCCCGTCGACATTCCCCGCTATGGGTGCCTTAGGCGATTTGCAATAGATTAACCTCCTCTCAAAAAATAAAAAGAGAGGGTAAAGTCTGGATCTCATGGAACTGCACAGGACTACAATAATCAACAGGGAAAAGACATTTCAACATTTCAGAAATGGTCAAGACGCTCTCTATTTTGGTGCTGAGGACAAAAAGCTCGAGACGAAGATCATTAAAAGAGTTTATTTCTTTTTATCGAACATACTAAGATTGATCGCATAAAACATGTCATCTAAGTCAATAAATAAGACTAACATGTTGGCTCATTTAAAATTGTTTTCTTCATATTTTATACATAATATACTACATTGATTTTAACTCCAATATCTTCAGTATGTCAAAATCTTTTTAAAAATACGATTTTTATCACTTATACACACTTTTACTTCGTCTTTACAAACATAGTGATCGTATCATTATCGTTATTATTGTTGCTGTTGCTGTTGTTTTTGTTGTTATCATCATCATCATCATCATCTATATATTAATATGATAACATGTGTGTTATTTTCTGTGTGACGCTTACATCCGGGTTGTTTGTTATGTACTTCCATTTCTTGTAAATAATTTTACCAAGAATTCTTCATAAGTTTTGGTTTCGGTTTCAATTATAGCTGATGGCACTTAAGTCATCTACTTTTAATTATATAAATAATTTTACCAAGAATTCCTCATAAGTTTTGGTTTGGGTTTCGATTATGGCTAATGGCACTCCAATAATCTATTTTTTTTTAAATAATTTTATCAAGAATTCTTCATAAGTTTTGGTTTCGGTTTCGATTATAGATGAAGGAACTAAAGTTTATATATATATATATATATATATATATATATACATATATATATATATATATATATATATATATAGTTAGTAATTTATAAAATATATATGGCGATTAAGCTACACTGAATAATCGCCATATATATTTTATAAATTACTAACTAGCTCTACCTACGTATTGAGCACTTTTGAAGTAAATACTTAAAGTTTACGCATAAATCTATACTTTCGTATATTAATTTTATGTGAGTAAATGAAGTAGTTATATATATATATATGCTTTGCTGAATTTGAAATGCTGTATCTACAGCTGAAGAAACACATGCCCGCTTCGTCTGAAGATATATATATATATATATAAGTTTGGGATTTGGTTTCGATTCAAGCTGATGAGCCCAAGTGATATTGATATATTTTTTATTTTTGAAATCGCAACTTTATAATATATAAAAATCAATAGAACATTAACTCTATAATGATATATACGAAATCTGCAAGAATTGAAATATCATATTTAAGCGTATCTTACGGACCTGGCTACGGCGGGCGTCCCTGCTAGCTTGGATAAATACTTTTGCAGTTTTAACGAAGTAGCTACAACAATATCAGAGCATCTCCATCTACGCTGAATATCTACAGAATGTCAACATCAATATCAGAGAGGCGGTAGCACTCTCTATATAGGAATGGCCCGTACACGCCTATATACACCTACAAAACAAAACTATCCAAATCTCAACTAAAATCAACTTATAAGTTTCAAAGAGCACATATTCTTACAGAGAAGCGTCTTACGAATCCAGCGAGTGTCAGAACGTCGGTTAAAATGTCAAACGAGAGCAAAAAAAAGGGTACAAAAATGGCCAATTGTTCTTCTTTCTTCTTTCTTTTGAGACGATGTATCTCGGTGTACGAACGGTCTCTGACAACAGTTCAAGCATCAATCGACTGCTCTTTACACGGAGAAGTGCAGTGACCCATCGCTTTTTAGCTAACTCCATAATTAAATAAGATTACGTGTAATAACAAGTTTTAAACACTATATACCCAATGTAGACAGACCACTTCGAACACGGAACTTCTCTCAAAAGGGACAGCTCCAAATAATACACCGGATGCTCACAGACGTTCCAGTTTGCCAGTGGCCTATATTTCTTGGACGCTGAATATTTGAGGTGAACGTTAAGGTTTTTTCTTTAAACAGTAACCCACCAGCGTTAATGAAACCACAAAATCTTTATCTCAGTTGATCAAAATTGTTATAAGAGTAACCTATCAGCAAGTACGACGTCAAAAAACAATGTTATAAAAACAAATAATTCTTCAGATTTTGGACTGTAAAATATGTACAAAATGTCAATGCTGTGACCAGGATTCGAACCTAGGTTAGCACGGCCACAACGTGGGGTCCTAACCTCTACACGATCACAGCTAACACTGACGTCTGTCGCTCTTGGCAGAAAGACACATGACTACTGTCAAACTATTGAAAAATAAGGAGGAAACTTGAAATTCTCACGCATGCGCAAAAATACACTGTAGCAACCATTGTTAAATGCAGCTGAATCTCTTCGCTCGCTAAAAAAAGTAGATCAGACCAGTTCTTCTAAGAACTCACCAAACGCCAAAGGAAATAAGTTAAATTAACCGCAAAAGAAACTGCAAGAAAGTAATCTTCTAAGAAGTCACTGGAAGCTGACCAAAAAGAATCAAAATCCAAGCCCTAGCCACAAGAATAACTAGATATTGTGGCTACTATACACAATCTACTAATAAAAACAAGTAAGTTTTCTAAAATAAACTACAATAAATTAACCAAGTAACCTCACACTGTCACTGATTAGGACTTCATATAAAGATAACAACTACACTATCGGTGTATATACCGTTCCACACTTTAACTATTGGTGACGGGGCAGTATCTTAATTCTACGAGAGTTGTCTTGCTATAAGATAAGTGATATTATAGTAAGATACACATAAGTGTTATATGTTTACATTTAATAAAAAATGCCAAAGTCAGCACGTAGTAAAAAAGCTCAGAGAAATATAGACTATGAAAAAAACAAAGTCAAGGTATTATCTGAGCAAAAAGAATACTATCAGAAAAATGCTGAAATAATAAAAATTAAGTATCATGCAAATCCTGAGGCAAAGAAGGCTGCCTCACGTGCTGACTCAAAAGCACGGTATAACAGGGATCCCGAGGGGAAAAAACTGCCTCACGTGCTCTTTATAACAAAGAACCAGAAAAAAAGAAGGCTGCCTCACGTGCTGACTCAAAAGCACGGTATAACAGGGATTCTGAGGAGAAAAAAGCTGCCTCACGTGCTCTTTATAACAAAGAACCAGAAAAAAGAAGGCTGGCTCACGTGCTCTTTATAACAAAGAACCAGAAAAAAAGAAGGCTGCCTCACGTGCTGACTCAAAAGCACGGTATAACAGGGATTCCGAGGGAAAAAAAGCTGCCTCACGTGCTCTTTATAACAAAGAACCAGAAAAAAAGAAGGCTGCCTCACATGCTGACTCAAAAGCACGGTATAACAGGGATTCCGAGGGAAAAAAGTTGCCTCACGTGCTCTTTATAACAAAGAACCAGAAAAAAAGAAGGCTGCCTCACGTGCTGACTCAAAAGCACGGTGTAACAGGGATCCCAAGGGGGAAAAAGCTGCCTCATGCACAAACTATTATAAAAAGACCTAAAACCCAGCAGGAAGCGACCTGCTACTAATGGAGGTGGCAATGAGCCGCCTCCTAAAAAAGACAATACTATCATGAATGTAAGTTTAAAAATAAGACTGTAAGTAAAAATACTAATTAACAAGAATAAAAAAGCATTGGAAATGCAAAAGGATATAGGGATGGTATGCCAAAAAGTATACAAACAAGATAGCTATGAATGGCTAGGCACATGGAAATAGAATTGTATCCAAATAATAGCCCTATAGCTTTTTACAACCGTAATGATGGCACGGAATGAAGATTGGAGAAAAGCTATAGGGCTATACTTTGGATGCAATTCTATTTCCATGTGCCTAGCCATTCATAGCTATCTTGTTTGTATACTTTTTGGCATACCATCCCTATATCCTTTTGCATTTCCAATGCTTTTTTATTCTTGTATTACATATGAATCAGCCCCCTGTGGAATTTCCACGGGTCCCGTAAGTTATTAATTACTATTTAGTAATCAAAACTTTTTTTTTGAGCATCAGGTCAATCCCTTTGACTTTAGATATTCAATTTGTACCTTAACACTTTCACCATTCCTACCAGGCAAGCCTTTTGCAAAATTGGGAGAGAAATTGTCTCGTCAATGTGATTAAGCCATCTATAGTGGCTTTTTGTTTCCAATTTGATTTCTTCACATTTCCATAGTCTAATTCCCATTTCAGATCTTTATATATATATATATATATATATATATATATATATATATATATATATATTCATGTTCCTTCTTTTGCACTCTGGTATCGAAAGGGCAGGTAATGTCAATGGTTAAGCAAGTTGTTTTTGTTTAGAAAAATTATGTCAGATTTGAAATATTTAAGGACATTTTCAGTTTGTATGTGTGCGTCCCTATTGAAACTCGACTGAACACATGGAAATAAATAACTACAACACAAAAGTAAAATAGAACAGATATATTTAGAGCAAGAAAGTATATACAATATTTACATAGAGTCCATTGATATAATCATGGGGAGACTGTCCCTGGAGAAGGTGTCGGCTGGGTAGTCGTTGATTCTCGTTCTCATTGTTTCTCTGAGTCTCTCCTGTCTTAATGGCACCAATATATGGTTGACACTCCACGTATGCTAATTAGGTGGATTCTACCACAACAGTCCCAAAGAAGTTTATATTGTTGTTTTCCTGCACCATTTCTGATTTATGATCATACCACTTCTTAATGTGGTCCAATTCATAGTGTAAGACCTGAGTAAGCTTGTTATGTCTCCATTTTTTTTATTGATGTTGTTTAGGGCATTCTGATATGTTTCTAATGCTACTGTTTCTTCCCTCCCATTACACCATCTGCACATCGGTGGTTGTATAAGTTTGTCAATGCAATGTTTGGTCTGCCATTAAAGTGCTCTCAGTAGATCTTGTAAGATCACCCCTGACCAACCAATTCCAGCTGTCATTATTTCTAAATTTAGTATTCTTTAAAAAATACACTGTGTAGTTTCTTTCTAAATAATTTTCCCCTTTTCTCTTGCAACCCATAACTCAGTGCTTCTCAACATGGAACATATGCAGCGTGGGAATTTTAAGATGGGGGCCTGGAAATTTAGGAAATTTTCGTGTTTGTAGATTTTGGCACAGTGCTAAAATTTTTCTGCAAAACTCTTTTTTGGATTTTATTGCATTTACAAGTTAAATTTAATATTTGTAAAATTATGATTTAAGGTTAAAACTTAGCTTTATTACAATTACTCAAAAATACTTTGTTATTTTCAACGATTGACCTTGTGAGGTGCAATTCTCTAGAATAGAAAAATTCTAATAACATAAAACAATACCTGATTTCTTGAGTACCAGTTGGTTTTCTTTTTTACATAAAAAAAATGGAGTGATGTTCAAATATTCGCCATTAAGCCAGAAATTTATGTAGGATATCAAATATGTTTGAGTGGGGAGTTATTCTTGTAATAGAAAAATGATCCAAAAAGGTATGTCAAAACAAGTAACTGTCATGGTGAAAAGAAAATTATTTAATTGTGAATATTAAATGTAGTTGTCTCAAACAAAACTGCAGCATAAATCCAGTCAGAGAAGCTTTGAATTGTAAAAAATTTCAGCAATATTAATCCAGCAAGGATCAGCAGAGCATACTGCCCTTCTTGTGTGGAGACGAAAAGCTATGGCTAAAGAATTCCAAATCATTCAGTATATTTTATAAAGCAATTCTGGCATCTGATTGGTTCGTTCTTATCACCACTACTTACAAATATAATTGTTCAAATCTTTATGAGAATATTCTTATAGTAATCTTTTGGGTTTATATTTTCCACTTGTATAATATAAATATTTACCCTAATAGTATGATAAAAATATAGCAACAGATA
The DNA here is from genome assembly GCF_053919585.1 of Euprymna scolopes. Classification (NCBI taxonomy): domain Eukaryota; kingdom Metazoa; phylum Mollusca; class Cephalopoda; order Sepiida; family Sepiolidae; genus Euprymna; species Euprymna scolopes. The sequence goes on from NC_136510.1 coordinate 69,850,769, forward strand.
TAAGACATGGCGAGTTTTTGTTTAAGCTGTTACAAAACAGTACCAACAGGTTTTAATGTAAATGCGAATATTGTTTAATCCCATGTAATTTGGATTTGGTTTTTATATAAAAGATTACTTGTTTAATTTTAAATTAATCGGGTTATGCAAATTTATTTGGACTTTTAACCTGATTTTATTTAGTAGAATATACAGAATTAATTTAAAGTATTTTCTAATGCCCATATTTGACTGCATTAATTATTATAATATCTTTGTAATTTATATTTAAAACCTCTCCATTTAAAGCATACTATTATATGAGAAACTTTATCAACAAAACTAAAAAGCTGCTTGGATTTCAAGTAAGCTTAGTATGTAGGTAGAAAATGTTCTTAATCAAAATTAAGATCAAGAGTGCCACAAGTTTCATAAAAACACTTTTAAACCACCACAAAACTAAGAGAATAGATGAGAATTAATTCTTCGGTTTTATGATAATAACGTGAATCTGCATTCACTCTGCTATAAGCAAACCTAATACTTAAAAATTATTATGAACAATTACTGGAGTGAAAAAGGCACATTTCTGTGTAACTTGTCATAAGCATATTTTCAAATAACTAAAATATATACACACACACACACACACACACACACACATATATATATATATATATATATATATATATATATATATATATATATATATATATATATATATATACTTGTTTATTGTTATATAAACATGCTCACATCCCGCTGCTACAAATAGCCACTTGTTTCAATCAAACAACAGATATCATCAGGCAGCGACTTGACTATTCAAAAGTTCAATGAATAATCTATTATTTATTAGGTTATTCATTGAACTTTTGAATAGTCAAGTCGCTGCCTGATGATATCTGTTGTTTGATTGAAACAAGTGGCTATTTGTAGCAGCGGGATGTGTGCATGTTTATATAACAATAAACAAGTATTATCAGCTCTTTTTATTGAGCACTATCTAACAACCTCGTTGAATTCATTAGTCCATTACTTTTGAATATAAAAAAACACGAGTATATATATATATATATATATATATATATATTGTGTACAGAAAGTTGTTAGATAAGACATGTTATTGGTACCGTCGGTTTCAAGCCCGATAATTAAGACCGTTTTAGATACCTATATCAAGCTCTATTCAGCCAATACACATCACTGAAGAGAGTTTGATGTGAGTATCTAAAACGGTCCTAATTATCGGGCTTGAAACCGACGGTACCAATGACTTGTCTTATCTAACAACTTTCTACAAACAAAATATAAATACGCTCTTATTTTTCAGATTTTCCTTATAATGAAGCACTCTGCTGGATTTCTTTTTCCAAAATAAAAACTAATTATTATATATATATATATATATATATATATATATATATATATATATATATATATATATACAGGGTGACCCCAAAAAACGGGCACCAACTCTAATTAGGTCTCGTTTCTTAGTGTTTTGTCCGAATGAAAAGAAACTTTGGTCATAACTAGTTTATTATATTCAAAACATTACATCAAAACACTAGGGTTGAATGTCCTCTGTTTTTTTTGGGGGGGGTCATCCTGTATATACGTATATATATGTATATATATGTACATATATATGTATATGTATATATGCATGTATATATGTATATGTATGTATATATATGTATATGAATCTATATATATGCATATATATGTATATATATGTATGTATATATATGTATATATATGTGTATATATATGTATATATATATATATATGTATATATATATATATACATGTATAAATATATATATATATATGTACTAGCAAAAGTACCCGTCGTTGACTGGGTTCAAAAACAGCCTACAGAAAATGACTCTGATGTATGAAAGTATGATAGGTTATGAAAAGGAAGGGTTGTAAAGACATATCTTCGAATTTGGGGGTATCAAAACCAAAGCAAAATATGATGAAAGTAAAAATAAAATAGATAACCCTCATAATTCATTATACCATACCTGTTCCCACTGAAACACTTATCACAATATTCTGTGGATCTATATTAAAAAAACCTTGTTAAACTTTGTGACATATTTCCATTCTATGGAGGTCAGGTGCGAACGAACACCCCATAATTTTATTATACCATATTTCTTCAAACTGAAACATAATTATCAAACTATACTTATGCAGTTATGCAGATAGATATGAAAAGTCTTTATTAAAGTTTGTGCCTATTTCCATTCCATCGAGGCCAGGCGCAAACGCAGACCCCACAATTTTATTATACCATCCCTATTTAAGTTGAAACATACTTATCAAAGTATTATTATGTATAGCTATATCAAAAACACTTGTAAACGTTAATTTTAATTTTTGAATTTTTTATTTCCATACTCTGTGGACCAGGCGCGAACGCAGACCCCACAATTGTTTCAAAATAAATTAAACCATTAACAACTTAGCCAGTTAGGTAGAAAACGGACACTTACAAAATCGATTTTATTTTTATAAACAAAGTAAACAAGTAAAAATATACTTTTAAAATATTATGGGAGTCTCTTTTAAAAACAATATCTCCTTCAAGAACGACCCTAAAATGTGTTTTCAATCAATGTTTATTCAATAACGGACCAGTTTTCCTACCTAGCAAAAGGGGAGCAGTTTTCCGGGTCTCAATTTTCTGGGTACCAGTTTTCCAGGAACGAGTTTTCCTAAATTCGCTGATTTTGTCTGATCACCACATCCTTTGAAATATTTCATGTTTCCTTACATTTTGTTTGGTTTTGGCACAAGTGAAAATATAGATGAAAATCTCACAAGTCTATCAAAACTTTGGAACATTGAGAAGTTTGTTAACTTAAAAAAAAACAAAAAACTTTCATTTACATTTAAAATACCCTAAAAATGAGAGTCAACGTTTTAGGCGAATATGTCTGAGTATACTGAAACGTTGGTTTAGAATTTAGAATGGGGGTTCAGTTGTGCATATAAATATAATGTAAACTGATCCCATTTCGGTACATTATACTTTTTAAGCAGTTAAGTAATTTTTACGACTAATTCTAAGGCCGATGAGCAAAATCATAAAATCACATGTAATTGCTACATTTTTCGTATTGCCACCCGTACTTAGGGTTAGTAGTAGGAAAGGAACGTGGTTTTTATGACTTTTAATAATACTATATATTAATACGGTAGCGTGTGTGTTATTTATTTTGTGTGTCACGATTACATTTGAGTGACTGTTGTTTAATTATGGATTCCCATTTCTTATAATAAATAATTTTACCAATAATTCTTCAGAAGTTTTGGTTTTGGTTTCGATTATAGCTGATGGAACTCCAGTGATCCATTTTTTTTTTTAATAAATAATTTTATCAAGAATTTTCATAAATTTTGGTTTTAGTTTCGAGTTATAGCTGAAGGAACTCAAGCTGATGCACTCAAGTCATATGGATATATATTTTATTTTTAAAATCGCACCCTTATAATATATAAAAATCGAAAGAACATTAACTCTATAAATATACAAAATCTGTGAGAATTAAAATATGATATTTAAGCATGCTTTGCGACCTGGCTACGCCGGGCGTCTCTGCTAGCTTAGATAAATACTTTGGCAGTTTTAACAAGAGTTACAATAATATCAGAGCATCTTTATTTACGTCATGCATACCAACATCAATATATTACATATGAATGAGTCTCGCTAGTTGTTATTATTTGCATCTTGTTTTTGTTTTGTTTTTTACAGCACAGAACATCAATTTAATAACCCACTAAAATAAAATTTAAACATTCATAGAAGGAAGGCACACAATAGCTAATGATAACCAACGCCCTCTCCATCTTAAAAATGGTTTTGTAAATAGTAACATTATTATTTAGAAATTCGTTCGTAACAACGGGAGGGGGGAGGGAGCATTGTTAATATTTTTTTCTAAGATCGTTTTCTCATTTTGCCTACCAATCGCCGACTATTTTCAACTGTTTATGAAAACTTTCAAGTAGCATGTTGTACATTAACGACAAACTGATACAATTTGGCTTTCTTTAAAATCAAAATAAACCTTTTGTTGTCTTTCAATTTGCAATAAATTACAAGGAAAATATTTGAGAAAACATATACCCAGAAATTAGAAATTACTCGGGGATTTATGTAATAATTTGAAAATTTACAAAAATAAAACAAACAAAAAAAACAAGTCTCTAATCAAATATTTATAAATATTAAAAGAATCAGAATCGAATCAGAATCAGGAATCGAATTGGAATCAGAAATTTTTGGAATCGTCTCATCGCTACTATATATGTGTGTGTGTGTGTGTGTGTGTGTGTGTGTGTGTGTGTGTGTGTGTGTGTATCTATCTATATATATAGAGAGAGAGGGAACCGTAAAAGGATGGTGGCAAAAAGTGATTCAAAATGCAGAAACTTGCAACTTATAAATAAGGTGATAAGACTTCAGCCATGGAAAAAACTGATTTATTTTTATATACAGTGGAACTTCTAGATATGAAATTAATTTGTTCCGGTTTGGCTTTTGTGTCTTGGAATTTTCGTGTCCAGAAAAGTAGTTTTCTGATATCAGTGTAAATATGCTTATGATTATGTGTAAGTTCAGTAGGCAGCGTATATATATATTTGCCTAATCAGTGTAAGAGTATATGCGTAAACTTGTGTGGAAATGAGTTTCTTGCTGCATGCTTTTGGCCAGAGGCTGAGCGTTTTTTTTTTTAGTTATGATCTCCTACCTTCTGCTCAAAATATTTCTATTATTTATAAATTCTCTTGTCAGTTTTAAGCTGATTGCATAGGTAAAACTACTCAATCTATGGAAACAAGAATATCCAACAGATTCCACATGCCATTTATGCAAATAAGATATCCAGAAGATCCAGTAACTGACAGGTTCATGTCTATTATTTTGGACCGTTTGCTTGCTATAAACACCTTTTTCAACAAATACTCTGATGAATATTTTTTGTGCTACACAAAGCTTGATCAAACATACACTTCAATATATTTGAGACGATTTTTACTCACATATTTTCACCTCGCTTATCAAGATTGAGAGAATTAAAACACAATTGGGAGATTTTTTTTGCCACAATTAAAGATTGAGAAATCCATGAAATATTAATTAAGACTTTGTCTCCCAGATAATTAAACCTTTTCTTGTTACTCATTTATTTTTATTTTGTCGTTAAGTAATTTTTATTTAATGTAATTATTAATGTAATATTTTAAGTATTTCTTCTTAAATTCAGCCTTCCTTTTTGTTGTACTAAACAATTCTTATGAGATAAGCATAATACATTACATAAAAAAATGTGAGCATGAAAAATAATATGGTTAAGATTAAACTTAGAAAAGTAAAAGGACTAGTTGTTAAAACTGGAAAAGAAAAAAGACAAGATATTCTAGTAAAACATAAATAATAAATTCATAACTTCAAATATTGCAGCATTAAGAATTTTTTTTAATGCACTTTAACATTATATATAAATAAGCTTAATCTTAACCATATTACTCTCATGCTCGCATTTTTTTATGTAATCCATGATTTTTCAGGCTTTGTTTTGAAATAATATTTTCTTTTTTGTGTTTAATATCATATATTGTTAACAACCCATAAAAAAATTATTACCAACTTCTTAAATTGACTAAATAAAAAAATCAAATAAAAGACATAACTAAGTAAGTAAACAGAAAGAAGGGACAAAAAAGAGAGAAACAGAATTAACGGGCGATGTTGTAAGTAAAATATTATCACCCTCACATAGCAAAGGACATCACTTTTGTTAACTCTCTCTATTTAACCCAAATAAAATAGCATGCAAGCAACATTCTCGCTATGATTTATGAAGGTGTCAACAACGAAAAAGTTGCTATGGTAACCAATCAGAAGAAAAAGTTGCTATGGTAGCCAATCAGAAGAAATCATCTCTAAAACATCAATATTGAAAAAGTTGCTATGGTAACCAACAACCAATCAGAAGAAACCATCTTTCACGTTCCTTACTAATTCTGAGAACTTTTGAACACCATTAATTAGTCAGGGTCCAGAAAAGAAATTCCAACCTAATATATCTCGCACTGTCAACTAAACTCTAGCCCCTATCCCATCACCACAATGCTGCATCCCTGTATCTATTTTACAAGTATTCTATGGATGGGCTCTGACGAACTTGTAGCACTTGTGCCCCCTCGATGTAAGTAACCTAGACTAAACTGATAAACAGTAAAATTCTACCCATTGTAGAGATCCCTAGATGTTGGAAGGCCTTTTACTCTAATAGTTTCTTATCTTGAACTGCTAGACATTGGAATTCCCTTTCAGTTTCCTGCTTCCTTAATTGTACTGACACACAGAAGTTTAAATATAATGTGAACAGACGTATCACCGCTCAACTTCCTATATAGAGTCCCTGTTGATATGGTACCAAATAGTAGCCCCTTACATCCTTGTTTGGAGTGAATAAGAGTATATATATATATATATATATATATATATATATATATATATATATATATATATATATAGTCATCCACATACAGTACTATTTTGCTGTTTCACAGCTCATCAGTGTGGCTAGACAAGCAACTACCTCAAGCCAGGATTGAAACCCGACCTCCTGTATGACAATCAAGGCTCCTAACCATTATGCTAATTGGCGGCTGCTGTGCGAGTTGTGAATTAACGATGTTTTGACATCATCCAAAATACCTAAGCTCGATTTGTTTACACAAAGAGAACTGCTTTATACACTAATGGTAATTCATGTATCACTTCTCAATATGCTCAACTCAAGATGAGGAGCATTAAGTCACTTTGTGTGTGTGTATGTGCGTGAAAGTTCCTTCATCATAGGTTCCAAAACGGTTGAGTTTTGCACACAAGCTAATTTATATGTCTGGCAGTGTTCTTATGTTTTGTACAGAAATTCATCCGATAAGTATCAAAAATCAAAAAAATCCAATCTTAAATAGTCTTTCTCTCTTATAGATAAAAAAGAAGAATTTTTACAGGTGATTATTTTACGGTACACTGGCCAAGGGCAATAATAAAACCCCGGCAAATCATTTTCGAAAATCTAAAAGGTCCAATCTTAAAAATAGTCTTTCTCTCTTATAAATAAAAAAACAATTTTTATAGAGGAATATTTTATGTTACACCAACCAAGGGAAATAATAAAATCTCAGCAAATCATTTCTTCTTAAAAAAAAATCAGAATTATTGACATCTGAAGCTCAGTGGTAAAGCATTCAACTACAGATCGAATGATTCCCTGTTCAAGTCCGGGTGTACCTCACCATTTTACTTAAATTTTTTCTCATTAATGATTTCAATTTATGATAAAAGAAAAGGTACCATTTAAAATCGCTGCAAATCATTTCTTTGTTTGCATATTTTAAAACTAAACATGGATCAGAAGTGTCTTTTCCAGGAATTCATCGTCAAGCCAAATATTAGCTAAGGTGATATTGTAAACAAACACAGAAGAAATTTAATGAACAACATCATCATTATTATTTTTTTATTTTTTTATCGAATTAGTCCACTGGGAAAATTATAATAGACAACAGAGGATTAATTCTATAATAATACATATGCAATCTGCATAAATTAAAATATCATGTTGAAGCATATTGCATGACCGGGCAACGTCAGGCATCCAGCTAATACACACACACACACACACACACACACATGCATATATATATATATATATATATATATATATATATATATATATATATATATATATATATATATATATATTTCCTCCAATGAGATGAGCCATTCATTGAAAATCCATGGGTAAAGGAAAAACCTTAATAATTATTTGTACTCCTTTGTCAAACAATAAATTTTGTTGTAATTCTACATAATTTAACTCAGAATTCTCACACACACACACACACACACACACACACACACACACACACACATATATATATATATATATATATATATATATATATATATATATATATATATAAGAAAACTTTTATTAAAACAAAAAGGAAGTACTTTATAACTAGGAAGTATTTTACAGTTTCACTGTCAACTGGATTGCCCTCAATTTCTAATACTGCCAGTATCAACAACTAATTGAATATTCACTGTGTAGTAGTAGAATAATAATTATATTGTGTTCTTACAAGCGTAACTGAGCTGTGTTTATTTCACGTAAACTATTTTAGAGAATTAATTTTGAAGGTTTTTATTTATCCCTCTTTCTCTCATGTTTATCAATTGTTTTCCTTGTTCTTCTACTCTGAACCGATCCCCCCCTTCCTCAATTGTTCTACATCTACTAACACAATACTGCCATTCATTCTTTTAACGCAGCTATGCCATCAAAGTCTTCTAATCTGAATACGTCTCCCTATACTGTCTAGATTCAATCTTCCTCTGAGGTCATTAGATCTAAGTCTGACTTTAAGATCCTTATTACACATTCACTATATCATTCTCATATTGTTTCTCTCCACGCAACTGTGCGATACGTGTTCTCAACCATTAAAAGCTAGATTTCACTTCCATACATCGTTAAACTTTACACTGATAGACTCTGACCATCGTCAACAGTGGCAATGCTCTTCTGATTAGTAATAACAGAAGTATTTACTCCATCCACTTCCAATTCTTGCAGTCATACTCGCATCTGCTCCACCCTGTGATCCATTAGTATCACCACGGTGACAAAACTTCTGAACAATCCCAACAGTTTCACCATCGAAATATATTTCCCCTCCACGTAAGAGTTCTTATCCGTTTTCATTGTCTTACACAAGCAGCTTATCATATCTTAATCAGTAATTCTTCTTTTTGTGTAGGCAATGTTTACAAGCACCACTTAAAAAATTGAGTAACATCCGACTCTCTTTCCATAAACTAAGAAGGCTATCCTCTTTCTGAGGGCTTTACAACCATCATTTTCGTGTTAGTAACTTTCCTTCTTAGAACTTCACTTTCCATAACATTACTCCAAGTCTTTAACTGAAGTAGGTCATCCATTGTTTCACAAACAAGTACTAAATCATCCGACAATAATACAGACAACTTATATGAAACTTCCTGCCTGCTACCTCTTTAGATGTAACAGCAGAACTCCACCTAAGTTCACCAAAAGAAAGTCAGATTAAATCAGCCGAAACATTGTGAAAATAACATCCAAGGTGAGAACAGTAGTCCAAATAATAATGCGAATTATCAATCCTCATCACAAAAATTATGAAAGGAATATTTTAGCATGTATTTTATATGATTAAAATATAGAAACAAAACAAAACAAAAGGAAACAAGAAATAATCAACTCATTTTGGTTCTTTTTGTTATTGTAGCGAAATACGACAGCCAAAAAAATGAATTTTCATTAAAAAACAATGACTACTTCCTGCTTTTATCAATTTCAACAATAAGCAAATGTTATCTACCTAATTGTCATGTCATAATTAGAATCTGAAATTTTATTAGCATTTCTTCTTTAAAATACTTCCAAAAAGTATTATGATAATATTGATTTTGATTCAATTTTCATTGTGTTAAATATATTTTTTTATTTACTTTATTTTTCTAAATAATGAGTTAACACTTATCACGATTAAAAGCCACTTGAGGAGAAGGATTAAAGTAATGGATGCATTGTTGGTTTATGGAAAACTTTGAGAGAAGATTGAAAAATGATTAAAGGAATTAACAAAATTTGTAGCGGCAATACTATAAATAAACCGCAGCAGCGACAGCTCCTTTTTAACGGTTTTCAATCTATGCTTGATTTCTAAGCTCGGCACTGACTGGTGTAGGCTTTTAACTTCCTTCCAACTTGCCCAATGAGAAGATATTTCTCAGGCAAGTTGAGCATGTTACGGGAGATTATAAAAAGGAATGCACACGGTTTACATCCTCTTTCTTTCCCTCGAAATGGAACTGACAACAGCACATTCATATTGCTCGAACCAGTTCCCCAAACTTCTCTCGCCTGATGCAATTAATCCCTCCCCTCCCAGGGTGTTTGGGCCCTGAGTTAGACTTTGACAAGAAGACCTAGGAAGGTAACGTATCTATTGCGACACACACACGTGGTTTAAGTAATGAAACGCACATGCACACACATCTACATAGACACATATACACGGGCTGACTTCAACACATGTGAAACACATTTTCATATATGAACTCTTTTCTTTTTGGCCTTCGGGCCGGGATCAAAGTGTAGTATCTGTTCCGGCAGATGCTGCACTTAAGATAATTTGTACCAGTCAATGGAGGGGAAACCCTCTATACTGGGACAATTATTATTTTTGGTAACCAGAGTGACCCCTTTTAGGGGAGCTGGTTTTTACCTCACATTAAAAACGGCCTTGTGCCTAATTTGCTCAGTGGGGGAGCAAATAAACACCATCTGTTCCGGCAGATGCTGCACTTAAGATGATTTGTACCAGTCAATGGAGGGGAAACCCTCTATACTGGGGCAATTATTATTTTTGGTAACCAGAGTGCCCCCTTTTTGCCTACTTTTAGGGGAGCTGGTTTTTACCTCACATTAAAAACGGCCTTGTGCCTAATTTGCTCAGTGGGGGAGCAAATAAACACCATCTGTTCCGGCAGATGCTGCAAGCTATGACTAGCTATGACTAGCAAAGACCAGATGTGGGGGCAACCCCACATGCCTGACCTTTAACCAGCTCCCATTTCCCACCTCTCGGGAGCTGGTCCCCTTTTTCCCTTCCCCCTCCCTTCACTCCTCACATTAAAAATCGGCCTTGTGCCTAATTTGCTCGGTGGGAGAGCAAATAAATACCATCTGTTCCGGCAGATACTGTAAGCTATGACTAGCTATGACTAGCAAAGACCAGATGTGGGGGCAACCCCACATGTCTGACCATTAACCAGCTCCCATTTCCCACCTCTCGGGAGCTGGTCCCCTTTTTCCCTTCCCCCTCCCTTCACTCCTCACATTAAAAATCGGCCTTGTGCCTAATTTGCTCGGTGGGGGAGCAAATAAATACCATCTGTTCCGGCAGATGCTGCAAGCTATGACTAGCTATGACTGGCTATGACTGGCAGGGACCAGAGGTGGGGGCGGCCCCACATGCCTGACCATTGGCCGGCTCCCGTTTCCCACCTCTCGGGGGCTGGTCCCCTTTTTCCCTTCCCCCTCCCTTCACTCCTCACATTGGGAATCGGCCTTGTGCCTAATTTGCTCGGTGGGGGAGCAAATAAATACCATCTGTTCCGGCAGATACTGCAAGCTATGACTAGCTATGACTAGCAAAGACCAGATGTGGGGGCAACCCCACATGCCTGACCATTAACCAGCTCCCATTTCCCACCTCTCGGGAGCTGGTCCCCTTTTTCCCTTCCCCCTCCCTTCACTCCTCACATTAAAAATCGGCCTTGTGCCTAATTTGCTCGGTGGGGGAGCAAATAAATACCATCTGTTCCGGCAGATACTGCAAGCTATGACTAGCTATGACTAGCAAAGACCAGATGTGGGGGCAACCCCACATGCCTGACCATTAACCAGCTCCCATTTCCCACCTCTCGGGAGCTGGTCCCCTTTTTCCCTTCCCCCTCCCTTCACTCCTCACATTAAAAATCGGCCTTGTGCCTAATTTGCTCGGTGGGGGAGCAAATAAATACCATCTGTTCCGGCAGATACTGCAAGCTATGACTAGCTATGACTAGCAAAGACCAGATGTGGGGGCAACCCCACATGCCTGACCATTAACCAGCTCCCATTTCCCACCTCTCGGGAGCTGGTCCCCTTTTTCCCTTCCCCCTCCCTTCACTCCTCACATTAAAAATCGGCCTTGTGCCTAATTTGCTCGGTGGGGGAGCAAATAAATACCATCTGTTCCGGCAGTTACTGCAAGCAAAGACCATATGTGGGGGAAACCCCACATATAAGACCTTGGTCAATGTAGGAGCAACCCTTCATACCAATTGTCACTATCCAGCTCCCCTACTCCCCGGGGAGTTGGTCCCCATTTCCCCTACACTCCTCACTTTAAAAATCGGCCTTGTGCCTAATTTGCTCACTGGGGGAGCAAATAAATACCTCAAAGTGTAGTATATGTTCTTTAGATGCGGCACTTCCATTTCTCGTTCTCTTTCAGTGGAGGAGAAATCCTTCACGAGGCGTTGTAAATAGGTACACTTATTCGACGAAATCTGAAATGTTTCTAAATTTAAGAAAATACATAAACAAGATCAAAGTGTAGTATCTGTTCTTCAGATACTGAACTTCAATTTTTTGTTCTTTGTTAGTGGAGGAGAAATCCTTCATTACTGAGACAGTTTTTATTTTTGTACCTTTTCTCCACGTTAAAAAACGACCCTGGTGTCTAACTCTGTCTGTGGGGAGGCATTGTAAATAGGTACAATCAGGTCAGTCATCTTATCCTTTCATATATGAATGCTTCCCGACTAACGGAACATTTATTTAACAACACATGACAAGTGCATTTGAGAAGTTTTATCACCGCACAAGCAGAAAGGATCAGCCTATAAAATCAACTGTAAATTCTTTTATAAGACAGGGGCACGTTCGAAAGTAATGTTTTTTATAAGCACAATTAAACCATGATACTTGACTTTTGTACATCTAACTTAAATTCAAGTGATTATGTAAAAATAATTTCATAAAACCAATAGTTTTTTTTTATAAAACAGGCCATGTTCGAAATAAATTTTTCTATGTAGAGCACAATTGAACCATAATACTTGACTTTTTAAACTTTAATTCAAGTCATTATTGACAGATAATTTTATAAAATCAACAACAAGGAATTTGTGGAAAACTTGGGACATGGATACACAGCTTCCTCTCGGACAGCACACAAGAAGTAACCATTCAACGGGGGGCTTATCAGAGGCAAGTAAGGTCATCAGCGGCATACGACAAGGTTCAGTATTAGGTCCTCTATTGTTTCTTATAATCGTTACTGACATAGAGATCTGGAAGATGCCATAGCAACATCTTTTCCTGACGACACACAAATCATGAAAAAGATCTCACACATAACTCAAACATGACTGCAAACTTTTACAAGAAGACCTCGACAAAATTATAAAATGGGCTACTGACAACAACATGGATCTAAACAGAAGCAAATTCAAACTCCAATAAGGTAATAAAGACCATCTCAAGGAAACATCTGGATACTGGTGTGGGCAACAAGAAATCATATTAAAGGAAGTAGTGAAGGATCTAGCGGTTTCTATGAATAAAGATGCAATCTTCACACAACATATTGACCACACCACAGCGGTCGCAAGACAATTAGATGAATATTGAGAACCTTCAGGAGTAGGAACAGTGAGTGTACGCCCACATCATCGAAATCCCTTGTTCTCCAAAGGCTGGAATACTGCTGTCTGCTGTAGTCTCCACAAATCGTAACATTCACCAGCAAAATATGTGGAGTAGACCAAATGAATTACTAGAAACTGAAGGTGCTGCAATTTTATTCACTATAACGTAAAAAAAAAACGATATATTATCATCTATATGTGGAAAATCTTAGAAGGAAGGATCCCAAACACAACAATGGTAGAAATAACCCACCAGCGGTGAGGGAGGCTGTGCTATATAAAAATTACACCTTAGACAACACAGAGGATCAAGTCCTCATCCACCACAGTTTCACCTACAGTGGTACAAGAACATTCGACTGTATTCCAGCTGCAATAAGAAATATAAGGAGAGTGTCCCTCAACACTTTCAAGAAATAACTGGATATCTGGATGGAAAAGATACCTGATCAGCTACCAACAGCAGGCTACCCTAGTCCCAACAATCGTCTAGTGGGCTGGACCTCTGTATGAAGTGGGCAGCCTGGGTGCAGTGGAGCTCCAGCTCAGCTGTGTCAATAACCGAAGGAATAACATAAACAAACAAGTAGATTCTCTGCAGTGCAATGTAGACTACAATGTATTGTGATGCTTTGTCCCGGTGCACTATGATGGGGAGGGGGGGCCTAACTAGAGCAGGCAATCAATCGATTTGATGAAAAAAAAATGGGTAGTTTCACCGATTTTGATGACAATAAAAGTATGGGAGTGTGGAACATTTGTTGATCCTCATTCAATTTGGAACAACGTCTGGTCTCCCTGCTAGTCTCCTCTAACACTGTTTTTTTTTTCATTTATGCCACAAGGAAGATGATACAAAAAAATTGTTTTAAATGTTCGTATGACTTTGTTTTTCTATTCTATAAGTTTACTTATGATGAGCCTTTGTTGTCATTAGATTTCCAGATCACCATGTTATATTCTGAAAGGAAACGCACCATGGTAATGTGTTCTCCAGCTGGGAAGTTTATGCAAATGATGCTAGACACACAGAGAAAGAAAGAAAAGTTCTTTTTGATAGTGGTTGAAAGGAAAGTTCTTTTTGTCGTGAACATCTAACAGGTAAAATGCTGAAATGAAAATTAGGTCAGAAAAAATATAATCACCATCTTTCAAAGCAAGTTTAGGAAGAGACTAGCTAAAAAAGAATAATAACTAAAGTTCATAATTTTCTTGTTAAATGTCACGAGAGTCCTTAATCTGTTGTATCTCTTCTGATACTACATTTCATCGGTGTCTGTTCTCAACCAATGAAGGAGGAATCTTTCTAGACTGAAGTAATTTTTATTTTTATCCTAAAGTGCTGCTCCCTTATGGGTAGCTAGATTTCCCCCACATAAAAAAACAGACTCTGATGTCCAATTCTGCCCTTGTGGAGAAGTTAGATTTCCCCCACATAAAAAAACAGCCTCTGATGTCCAAATTTGCCCTTGTGGAGAAGCAATTAAAAATGAAAATTCCATGAGAAAAATTTATTTACTAGTACTGTCCATCTCTGAACTACAATACTGTGTGGCTGCTTCCCAGCTGACTATAACATGGTCATTTTCAAGTCTAATGTAAAAAAAGTTCTTGTTGAGCCATCCTCTTATATAATTAAACCCTACCCAAGTTCCACCATTACTGATCATCACGGTGTTGTCTCACTGTCTATCTAACATGCATTAACTCCTATCGATACGTGTGTAGAGTGGTGACTTTTAAACCAACACACATGTCATGTCGAAATGAGTATAAATTTTAAAAGTTACAAAAAATGATCAAGTAGAAAAATAATTACAAGTAAAAATAAAATTTATCAAATAATCAAGTTTTATTGTATGTTTTAATGTGAAACAGTTGTGCAACTAAATCAGTATGACAAACTGACTTATCTCCCTTGAGTTAAATTAACTTTAATTAAAAGTCTGTCATTTTTTAACAAAACGTAACTGTAGATGATTTCTTGTTAAAAATACATCTAGCACTGGATCATTTTTCGTAATTTATTGGAACTGATATGCATTTCAACATGACACATAAGTACGTAATAATGTTTTCACCTGAAATGCATTGGTTTAAAAAATCACCAACCTATACCAGAACCTCCTTATCCTAGAGCAGAGGTCTCCAAACTATGGCCCACCAAAGTCTTTAATTTAGCCCATAGAGCTCTTATGGAAAAACGTAATAATATTAATGAAAATTTTTTTAACTTGTAATGTGTAAAAATAGTGGGTATTATTTTACTTTAAGGCTCATCTCATGTTCATATAGAAAAATTAATTTTCTTTTTTTTTTGTAGATTTCCGTGTGCTTTAAAAGAATATGATAACACAAATTTGCCATTTGCATGGTATTAACCCCTGAACCCAGGGACTATTTTCTGACACTTAACAGCCTACATGCGAGTGCGCGGTAGAAAAAAAAAAGGCTGTTAAATGTGCGCACTTGGTACCAAACTACCTTTTCACATAGCGTAGTAATTTTTGGCACACAATTTAAAATTAGATGAAAAACAAGCAGTTTTCCAGATATTAAGCAATGTAAATCTATATGTTATCAGTGGTGGCCATTTTTGTATGTGCAAACACGCATATTTTTGATGGGCGCACGTAAAAAATATGCACGCATTTGCGCGTACAGAAATGGCCACCACTGATAACATATAGAATTACATTGCTTAATATCTGGAAAACTACTTGTTTGCGACAAAAAATATGCGTGCTTGCATGCATAAAAATGGTCATCACTGATAACATAAGGAATTACATTGCTTAATATCCGAAAACCTAATTTGCAGCAAAAATATGCCCGCTTACCTGTACAGAAAAAGTCACTACTGATCACACGTATTTTATTATTTTTTTATTTCCTCATGTCTTTATTGAAATATGAAAACAGAAAAGAAAGCAAACAAAGAAAACACTTTTAGCCAACCAACAAACAAAAAATGCCCCCCCACAAAAGGTGGCCAGAAAGTGGGTGCTCATTTAAAATTAACTTTACATGAAAAAGTGACCACACTCTTTTAAAAAAGTAATTTCTTCATATGATGAAAACTATTTCTCTGTGATGAAAACAGTCAGTAGATTCGTTTTTAGCACACCAAAATCTACAAAAAAATTTTTTTTTTCTATACAAACGTGAGATGGGCCTAAAAGTAAAATTTTACCAAATAATGTGCTGGTTTTTCTTTTTGTTCAGAAAATGATTAAAAGAATGAGGTGTTGGAGAACCTAGTGAAGGGGATTGGTGTCGATATCTGCCGATGCCTGGTATCACAGCCGTGGTGTGAGTATAAATAAATATCTCCCAACCCTTAACAAAAAAATAAAATAAAACAAATGTCAGCAATTAACAAAATGGAAACCAGTTTCAACATTTAATATAGACATTTATTGAAGAAAACATGACTTTTTTGTATAATTCGTACATACGTGTGCGAGGGAAAATAAGTCATTAAATGATTTACAAGATGTTCACAGTTCTTGGAAATAGATGTTAGATTTTTAAAATTATGCATAGTCGTGAGGACCTAATATGTAATTCTTACATAGAGTTAGATAGAACTTGAATAAAAGAAGTGTAACAAAAGAGGAAAAGAGAAAACCTCCTTCGACTGAGGCAATTATGTTTTTTTTTTAGATAAAATATTTCTTCTTTTTTAATAAAAGGAATTAAAATTTGTTATATTAGTTAGTTCCAGTGGTTTGGTAATTTTGCTCCATTAATGTGACTGAGTCAATTGTCCAAATGGTTATTCTGCTCGGCTCGAAAGACAAGTAATGTTGAGCGGCAAAAACATATTTTTCCCTTTGTGTTTGTGCCATGTTGCTTAGCCTGGGGCCAAAGCCCAGGGCGGTTTGCTGCCAGCCAGCAAGCAGAAAAGAGACCAAGAGAAAAAGACGCGCAAAGTCATGTTAGTGATTTAATGTCAACGAGACGAAGTCGGACAAGTTGTTCACTCGTAGTACTGCATCCTACGCTTGTTTGGATTTCGCGCACAGTGCCTTTTATATGCTTCTAGGTTGCTCCCAGCAAAGCTGTTAGAAAAAGATTTTTGAAAAATGTTTTCTTCGAGTATTGATTGGACGGAAAGTGGATACCCTGTCATGTGATATTGCTCTGTCTTACGTCCGCATGAAATGACAAAGTTTACTTTTTATTTCCACAGAATTTGTGTGGGTGGATATGACAACTGTACGCGTGACTGAAATGTTGTTTATTTATTTATTTTAATGTCTGTGGCGTATTGCTGCTACTACACTACGTCAAAAAAAAAAAAGCAAAGTTAATGAGCAAAACATTAGAGCATATTTTAATTTGGCCCACGTTGCTCGAAAAAAGTAAACAATATGCACCCTCACCCACACTTCCGTTCGAAAAGTTTGGAGAGAGCCTTGATAAGCGGTGGTGACCCCACTATCCCACCAAGTAGAAAAAAAAGCATTCTAAACAGAAAAATGTAAACAGTACAAAAGAGAAAAAAAGGTTTTACCATTTTCTTAAAATAACACCTCTACCCCCCCCCCCACTTACACACAAAAATGCAGTGCATTTTTGTGTTTTCCCCAAACAGGATTCTCTGTCTTTTATAATAAATTTACCTGCAACTTTAGTCATTAGTTTTTAAATAAAAGCTGGGGGAAAACCAAGAGTCAATGTCGTTTTTCGTCCTACGAGTTTATTTCTCTTTTTATATACAACCAAATCGCCCAAATTACTTTCACTTTTAAAATCCATCGATTCAGTTACGTCGCTTCTAGAAGAAACATCAAACTTCTATTTTTCAAGTAAGTAATACACTTTCATCTAATCATTTAAATACTTTTATATATTTGAGATTATTTTTATTTATTCTTTTCATTAATATCTGCGTAAAAACTCTAATATAACCTTATTGTAAACAAAAACCAGTCACGATTATTATAGCCTTCATATTTTAAAAGTAAAGTCAAACTGTTGTAAAAAAAAAAAAAAAAAATACTCTGAAAGTTGAAGAAACTTTTTCTTTTGTTTTTAGTTGATGCTTCTGTGTAGAAACTAGGCAATGAAATATGTCAGTTAAAAATAAAATGACAGGAAAACTATGAAATGCTTCTTCTTGAAAAATATTACCGAAAATTGCGCAACGTTGAGTGTTTCAGTGTTTCAGTTAAAGTGAAATTGACTTTTAACGGTCCCTAAAAATGTATTGTAAAGTTCTTGTTCAAGATTTGTAATTTAAAAAATTCTTGTATGACAATCACTCAGAAATGTTTAATAATAGTGTGTAAGGATCGAAGAAGTTGGACTATGTGAATGCTAATGCCAGCGATAAGAAATTGTTGAATTAAAAATAAATAAACGACGCTATGCTTGTCTGGAATTCGACCTAATTTTCTTTTCAATCTTTGATATACGTACCCGTCTCAGAACAAAAATATCGTATTCCAAAAATTACGAATTGATCAAGTATTTTTTTTTCTTTTTAACTGAGAAAATCAAATTTTATGAGAAAACGACGATGGCGTGTCTCGCTTCATTATCTGTAAAATTCATCACTGATTACGTCCCCTTAAACAACCTCTCCAGAAATAGAGAACAAAACAATCCCTGTAATGGTTACAATTAATTGTAAATCGCTAAAAATCGTAATAAAAAAATGATTTCCTATGTATATAAAAGCTATTAGATCAATTTACGTGATTTTTGGAATATGGCATTTTCGTTCCGTAACGAGTACGTACACCACCAAGACTTTTCTGTATTTTTTAATTAGATTGAATTCCGGGCAAGCAATAAACACATGCCCTTCAATGAAGGGCCTTCCGCCTTCATTAACTCTAACAAACACTAATCCTAAGTCCGGGTGGCAATACGAAAAATACGAAGTTAGTCCATGGTGCCATTAAAATATTTAATGCTTGAATTGTGAAGCAAGCTTACTCTTATTAAAGGATTTAAATTAGAAAACAATGGACGGGTGTAATGGGACCGTTAAAACTAGGCACCGCCAAAACTGGGGGGGGGGGGGCAAGTCAGTACTTTTTGATGGACCGTCTTTTTAAAAATCTACCAAAAATCAGGTAATTATGCGATCAATACGAAATTTTCAGCGATTATTAAGAGAAGAATGAACTTTATAACAGTGTACTTATTTTTCATAAACGATATTTATATATATATATTTTTTTTTGCTTACAACTTATTTTTTTTTGCTTACAACAAGTTTTGCTTGTTTTGAAGTGGGAACAAATATGCTTAAAATAATCATCTGAAACTGAACACAAGATATTGTGTTGTTGTAAGAGACAGAATTATAGATTAAAAAAAAAAAAAAAATTGTTTGCATACCTTATTTTGACGTCTGAATATCAGAACTTCGATTGTGTTTAATTATCCCGCTTTTGAGTTTTGAAGTGTGAAATTCGGTGAATATGTTAAGTAAAATAATTAATTTAAGTTAAGCAAAACAAAAAAAAATTTTTTTTAATATTTATACGAAAAAAGCCATTTTAAAATTTTTGATAAATAAATTAACAATTTTTTTTTAGCGAGCCGAATAATGCATGACCATTATTAAACAGGGCATGCTTTGAATAATCGATACAAAAAAAAAATTCGATAAATATTGTGCCCTTTGTGTTAAAAATAGCATCATTTTTTTCGATCCCGTTTGAAAACGTTTGCCGCCTTTCGCCTACGGTTGACCAAACGCGCTGAAATAATTTTTTTTTATTCTGCTTTAAATTGCCCCCCCCCCCATTTTGGGGTGTGGAAAATTTCTCCACTGAAAGGTAGAGGTTAACAAGGATTTTGCAACAATGGTTTGTTGCGACCTGTGACTAGGTAAAAATTGTAGAACCTTGTCGGTCTGGTAATAAGGGTAACGATTCAATTTCCTTCAACTCCAATCCCAAACTGAAATCACAACCAAAATTCAGTTCACTCCATCCCTCTTATAATCCAGTTAGCCAATCAAATAAGTTAAATGTAACATCTACCAATATAAAAAGAGGCATCGCCCACACAAAAGGTTTTTGCTGCCACTCTTCCTGAGAGTCGCAGGTAAGTGCTTCAAGTTTTCTCAACACCCTCCCACTCAACAGAAAACAAAATCAATTGTTATTGATTTTGTAAAGCCTTCTCAATATACATATTCCTCATTCTTGATCCCCAGAGCAGTGGTGACAAACCCAATCCTTTTCATCTGGCGGAGCTGCACTGATCCCAACGCATCTAAAATGGAACCAGTTATCACATTGATCACAGCAGATCATGGCCGATCCGTCATCAGGTTTATTACATCCGGGACAAATCCAAACCTGCTCACTCTCCTGTACTAAAGTGGGTTCCTCAAAACTGGTTTCTGACCAAGAAATTCCTTCTATGGACTCCCAGTCATCATAACTAGGTTCCGGACCATCCTCTTGTGGTTCATATTCCGCATGTAGTTCTAGCGGATATAGATGTTTAAGAGAATATGTTCTCACACTCCCATCACCCCGTCATATCTGTGCCGACCGTACCATACCATCATCTCCCGGAAACAATTCTTCTACTCTCCCCAATGCCCAGAAGGGTTGAGACTTGTTTGGAAGTTTTATCGTCACAATATCTTCAGGTCGTACCTTATTAGATATAGTTGGATAACGATCTTGTTTACGTTCTCGAAGAGAGAGTAAGTAATCCTCGTTCCATATCCGTTTAAACTCCTTGAGCAGCTCATCCCGGTTCTTCAAAGATTCCAACAATATCTGTCTGGACGGCAGTTCCCCTTCATTAATTGGTTGAATCTCCATTCTAAGAAGAAGTCCAGGGTTTTGATCTGGGCGCAGGAAGTGATTGGGCGTAATTACCTCCAATCCAGAGTCATTCAAACTCACATAGGTTAACGGTCTATTGTTCACTGCCCGTTGGACATCTGAAATGGCTGTCCACAGCTCAGATTGACTGTAAATAGACCTTCCAACAGTTTTATAGAGGCATTCCTTTAATGTTTTAATCATGCGTTCCCAAACTCCTCCATACCAAGCCGAATGAAGAGGGATCTTAACATGCTTTATATTATACTGCCCAAATTTTTCATCAAATTCGGAAGTTAGGGCCTGATTTAGTAAGCTAACTCCAGCAAGAAATGACTTTGCATTGTCACTATATATGTGAGAAGGCAAGCCCCACATGTTTGAAAACCTGATGAAGGCCAGTATAAATGTGTGCACTGTCATGTCCTCAACCAGTTCTAAATGCACTGCTCTGATTTCCAAGCACGTAAATATGAGAATGTAAACCTTAGATTGAAGATTTTGGTTTTGAACCCACAGGTGTCCCGTATAATCTATCCCTGTATGTAAGAATGGCCTTACCAGATTTACTCTATGTTTAGGCAGGTCTGTCATCTTAGGATACGGAAAATGTATCGAGTTGATTTTCTGACAAATAAAGCAGTCCTTCAATATTCCCTTCACAGCCTGTCTGCCTTGAGGTATCCAAAATCCTGACATCCTGATTCTACTAAGTGTAGCCGGCACACCCAAGTGTTTAGCCCTCTCATGCTGATCCTTCACAATTAGATTAGTCAAGGGATGATTCTTCCCGAGCAATACAGGGTTTAAAACCTCATATTGTAGAGTAAAATTTTTTTTGATCCTGCCTCTGGAGCGGACGACACCAGACTTGTCCAGAAATAGGTTTAACTGACTCGCAAGGTTCGGAATGGGTTTATCATGAGGTGCACGTAAGAACTTCAATTCAAGGGGAAATGCCTGTTGTTGCATTGTCTTGAACAAGTAGTCAGCAGCAGCCTGTTTATAGTCCAGTTCCTTGCCTCTTGCTTTGGATATAAATTCGAAGACTCTGGAGACCACACGTAGAAGTTTGTTAAAACACGAAAATCTGTCAAAGGCGACGATAGGCTGAGACCAGTTCTCATTACAGGTGTAGAACAGGTTCGTACGAACTATTTGCTGGTTGTCTGCACTAAGACAATCCAAAGTACTATCAGGCCAACAGACAGTTCCACCAGACAACCAGTTTGGTCCAGCACTCCAAAAAGAGAAATTTTCCTTAAATTTAGCTGCTGTCAGTCCCCTAGTCATTAGGTGCGCAGGGTTCTGATTGGAAGGCACATATTTATACCTGATAGCAAGGTTGTAATTTGCAAGTATCACTTCTTCCATCTGTGTCACATCCTTGAGGCGATTCTTTGTGAAAATGTTTTTATGGCTCGTCTGCTTGGACATCAGCCAAGTGAGTACAATTTGGGCATCTACAGCCAAATACAAACTTCCAAATTTCGTTCCTTGATAGGCTCTCAAGATATTACTAAGACATTTAATTGCCAAAAAAACTGCTAATAGTTCCAGCGTTGGCAAGGTTTTAGCTTTTAATGGTGCCACCTTTGCTTTAGCAAAAATCAGAGAAGATATACCTCCCTGAACTGCATATACAGAAAACCCATATGCCTTTTTTGAGGCATCTGTGAATATGTACAAATCCGCAACAGTATCGCTATCAAGTACCTGTCTTCTAAACGATAACGAATGAAGTACCGACAAATCACTAGCTAGTAATCTCCACCTTTCCTGCATTTCCTTTGGAATGGGATCATCCCAATCAATATTAGCCTTCCACCAATATGCGACTTTGAATGGTGACTGGGAGACATAAAGACAATGGGTCAAATACACTGGATGCGGCTGATAGTATTTGACGTTTTGTTGCTAAGTTGGGGTCACAAGTTCGCTGGACTAGGCTGATGGAGTCCGACTCTGGGTCATATCTGTAACCCAGAACCTTTTCCCATGGACAACTGTGAGTTGTCAAAGTCTCATCCTTCCTCATCAATTCCTGTAGCTTTGGGCAATTGGTGTTACATGATCGAAGATCAAATCCTCCTTTCTTCAATCTTTCCTTTATTTCATGATATAGTTTTCTCAACACACCTTCCGAATTATTCGTACTGACCAGATTGTCAACATAAAAATTTGAATTCAACAGTTTGGTGCAATCATCAACTGGAAATCTCGATGCATGATACTTCAATATGCAGTTCAATATAAAAGGGCTTGCGTTAAAGCCGAAGATGATGGTCGTATAACGGTAACATACCAGACGATCATCCCGTTTTAGAAAGAAGCAAAACTTATTTCTATCAGACTGCTTTGATAATCTAATCATCAGAAATGCCTTCCTGATGTCGCCCAATAATGTATATCTATTAGTTCGAAAGAGTAGAGTTAGATTTAACATGTTTCCGGTTAAATTTACCCCTGGGTATGCAGCCTCGTTTAAGGATACTCCTCCCTTGACCTTCAATGAACAGTTGAAGACTGGTCACATTTTAGTAGTTGCTATGCTCTCAGATTTAAAGACTGGTCGATAAGGGATCCAAATATGTTTATGGAACTGTTTAGGTGAACAATGAAAGGGTTCTATTATGCCCTCTGCCTCTTGTTCGGCAAAAACCTCTAAATATTCATCATAGAGGCCCTTCATTTCCAGAGTGTGTACCACCCTATCTAACACCTTGAGGGCTACTTGGTGATTAGAGCGCACCTGAGCTAATTTATCAGTGTGCCACGGTAACTGCACCCAGTACCGTCCCTCCTTAAACTCTATATTTCTCATAAACTCCTCTACCTTCTGGGCATCATAGTCGGACAAGGTATCATTTTCTGATAGCCCCAAAGACTCCACACTGTAAATCCACTCCAGACCTCTTTCTACAGTACTGTCCTCAAAAGTTTCTTTATAGGGGTCCGAATAAGAAGAACACACGTCAAGAACACTATTAACAATGGAGGTCGGACACTTAACAGTTCTCATGACTTCTCCATAAACTGGAACCTTGTGTTGGATCGTTTTAATTTGATGAGGAAACATGAAATTCCTGGGATCCCCAAAAGGTATCACTCCTCATTGGGAAAGCCAAGCTTTCCCATTCATACATTTTATCATTTGTAGGGGTTCCATAAATTGTAACAGGTCTACCCCTATTAACCCTTCCAAAGTTATATTGGCATTTCTTCCTAAATCTGTATCCAGGGTGTAATCCAATTTCGTAAGGTTCTCGACCACAATCGGCAAATGCTCCACTGTATGAATGATGTCTAATTCCTTGTCAATAAGGATAGGTAGCTGCCGCTTTACCCCTGGCGTCAACTCCACTGTTGTGGTAAGTCGCTGAAAATTGCAGGTTTTCCTTCCTAGAAACGTCACAATCTCAAGGTTTACCTCTGAGACAGATCTTGGGTCACAACAGATCCTGCAAAATTCTTCCACTAAAGTACGAATTTTGACTGCCCGTGTCTATCAAACATCGCAGCTTCACAGCTTTGTCCCCTCTTTGTAGTACGATGTTAGTAATCGGCAAAATACACTGCTGCTCACCCAAACTGGTATTGATACATTCATTTGTTGATGTATATGGCATAGGGCACATGATTGCGGTATGGTCCTGGGCTGAACATTGCTCACAATTGCCCTTAGGGCTTCTTTTACAGGGACACGAATCACTGAAATGATTGTTACTTGTGCACCTATAACATAGTCCGAGTTCTTGACAACGACGCCATCTTTGAGGAAATGTATGGTATTCTTCACAAACTTGAGTGGAATGACCATCCCTCAAACAAAGGTTGCAGGTGGTATGCCTCTCCTGGATATGGAAGTTCTCCAATGTTGGTGTTGTTGTCTCCGGTTTTCTGTCTGAATGAATGTATCTACGAGAGCTACCATAATCCAAATCTCTCTGGTTTGCTTCAGGGAGTGCAGCCTTCCAGGATTTTAAGATCCTGATGCCCGTATCTAAAATAGAAGTTAAAGATGGATGCGGTGCCCCTACAGACCTCACTAATTCTTCCTTAAGACGGTTGGGCAGTCTTTGGAACAGTATATGAGCCGCTAATGCCCCTCCGCCTGAATTTCTTTCCATAAATCCATATCCCAACATAGAGTCCAATTCCGACAACTCGTATTTAACCTGAGACAAATAGTTCTTAAGGTATTCAATATCATACCTGCCTCGGGTAGACAGTTTGAATAGGCTAGAGAATATCTCCTCTCTAATGCCCTCTTCATCCCAATAATTATCCTTAAGAATTTTTATTGCGGCATCATAATTATTGGATGTCTCCTCAAGATGATGTATTAGCCGAAACGGACGTCCCGTAACACAAGTCTTGAAGTAGGTTAATTTTTTCTCTCCTTGATTTTAATCCCGAAGTGCAATAGTCAAACCTAGTGAGAAAATTTCTCAATGCAAATTTGTTCTCAAAGTCCAGGCCATCAAAACTAGGGCATTTGACCTTAGGCCTAAACATAGAGGTGTCAACTTGAGATGGCTGCATTACATTTGGGAGCATGAAGGGAGGAGAATCATCCTTGTGAACCTCTGCGGTTAAGTTTTGTAAATCTCTTTTCACCTCCTCTTTGAATTTGATAAGGTCATAAGCATGCGGTGCCACCCTATCTCTAGGAAGGAATTTAACCAAGTTTTCCTGAACTTGGTCTACTTTAGAAAGCCACTCGTTTATGTTGTCTGTGGTGTTCTTCAGGGCACATGCATCCACTGCGACTCTTTTCTTTAATTTTTCTAATGTGTATCCGATAATGTTTTTATATCTTTCCTCCGTATCCAAAAGGGCCTCAAGAAGGTGATCCGGTTTTTCTTGCATTCCTAAGGAATCCTCAAGGGAAGACATTTGTTCCGCGGCCATAATAATAAAAAAATAACAGAAGAAAAAAAAGGGGGAAAAAATGCACAAGGTCTGCAGATCACTGTTGCAACATGTGGAAAATTTCTCCACTGAAAGGTAGAGGTTAACAAGGATTTTGCAACAATGGTTTGTTGCGACCTGTGACTAGGTAAAAATTGTAGAACCTTGTCGGTCTGGTAATAAGGGTAACGATTCAATTTCCTTCAATTCCAATCCCAAACTGAAATCACAACCAAAATTCAGTTCACTCCATCCCTCTTATAATCCAGTTAGCCAATCAAATAAGTTAAATGTAACATCTACCAATATAAAAAGAGGCATCGCCCACACAAAAGGTTTTTGCTGCCACTCTTCCTGAGAGTCGCAGGTAAGTGCTTCAAGTTTTCTCAACAGGGGAGCCTGGCCCCCACACACATACACATTAAAAACCAAACTCATACAAATAGTCACCCATCTGGTACTGGCCAGCCTCAGCTTAATAATACATTGAAATTTTCGTCACTGAAAAATAAGTTTTTTTGGCCTGTTTGGTCTTCCATAGTTTTCTTATTATCAAACGCAAACGTAAACAGTTGCGATCTAGAGTCTAGATTGACGCGAAATATCTGGTTAGCTATATGAATAAGTGGAATTATTTGAAATTCAGGTACTTATATTATAATATTTTTGCATATTCTCTTAGAAAATCATCCTAAATCTTAGTTAGACAATAAATAAATAAATTAATTATTTCAAAAACCTTCTTTTTTTTTTAAAATATTTATGTACGTTTTTTGTGCAAGACAAAAACTGTCAATTGTTAACTTTTTGGGAAAATTTAACATTTAAAATTTAATTAAAAATAGTAGAAAAAGTTTTACATTATTCTGTTTTCTATATGATAAAATTCAGGGTTTTATCTTTCTGGAAAAAAAAAGTTACTCAGAAATAATGGATTTTAATAAATGTAATTTCGTTTTAAAAAACAACAGCAACTTGATTTTGCGGGCATTTTTGGCGGTGCCTAGTTAAAACTAAATATTATAATCTATGGGATCGTTACAGTGTTTGAAAACATTGGCGATAAAAATTCAAGATAAATTTTTCATCCATCATATTTTAGCCAAAAATAAAAATGCAACTTTAGAGTTCAACCTAATTTTTTTAAAAATACAGAAAAATCTGTATGATGTACGTACCTGTGATGAAACTAAAATGTTATATTCCAAAAATCACGTAAATCGATCAAGTAGTTTTTTAACTAAGAAAATCAAATTTTATGACAAAGCGAGACAGTGTTGCTTCATCCACCATGTTTAATAAATAAATGGAGACAACTCAATTCGAATGACCGAGATGAAAATCAGCACTGTAATGACTATGATTTACTATCAGAATCGCTAAAACTTGTAAAAAATAATTTCTATTTATAAAAACTACTCAATGAATTTACGTGATTTTGGAATATGATTTCATTCAGATTTTTCTGGGTTTTTTTTTTGTTTTTTTTCTAGTGTTGTGTTTCGACCCGACACTTTATACTCACACAAAAAAGAAACACAAAAAATACAAGTTGGAGAACAATAAAAGAGTATTTAACACAAACATAAAATAAGTAAGTTGCAAAACAATTGCGTTTGCGGCTTTTTAAGAAGTCCAAAAAAAGTTATTTTAACGTCTTGAGATTGACGGCTCCTTTTAAGTTAAGAAGTAGAGAAATGGAATAATACGTCTTTTCTCCACTGATGTTCGTACGAAAGAGGGCGTTTGAAGGGAGTCTCTACTCCCCGCTTAATAAATACGTTGACGTGATTGGTCGATGAGCGGCACCTTTGGCCAATGAGACAGGGCCTTATTTAAACTATAAGGAAAGGAAATAAGATGAAAAGGGAGGTAACTCTAGTTTTTTTTATAGTAGGTTGGACTCTTCACTTGCACTAAAATAAAAGTGACATTCTACTTTTTTGGTGATGATGAGTAAATAGTTTGAAAAAATATTTGCATAAATGGAATTGTTCAAACATTAGATGCGTGGGGATTTTAAAGAGGTGGGGGGTCATTTGCCTAGTATAAAACGAGCAACTACTTCAGGGCAGTTAATAGTAAATGGCGATTTCTGTTTTCAAATTTTTTGTTTTTTTTTATGATGATGATGAAAAGCACATTTTGTGTGATAAAAAATGTGATTTATTTATTAAACGAAAGTGTGTTCCTTTTTTCTTGTGCAAGTGTATTGCTTTATTTTGTTTCATTTATTATTATTATTATTATTATTATTATAAGTTTTTGGTTTTTTTTTTGTTTTGGTTTTTTTCCTGTTTTTGAAGTTATGCTATTTGTTTCCTTTATATAAAAGAGAGTAATGTGTTTGTTTTATCTTTTCAAATTAATGAAACAAAAACTTTTTTCTTTTTTTTTTCTTCTTGTGTGTATGTATGTTTTTAAGAGAGGCAAAGCATGGCCAATACAATTAAGATTGCGGCGTTACCGAGCTTTACTCATTCACTAGTTTCTGTTTCATAGGCAAACAAATGCAGTCTGGGGTCTTTTGGGAATCTTTTCTGGCGCTTCTCAAAAGTAGATGGATGGAGGCAAAGGCATGGTTAGAGCAAAAGCATTTCTTTTTTTTATTCTATTTTTTGGAGGAGGGGATTCTTCCATAGAAGACTTTCCACATTTTATTTCATTGTAGACCCCCCCCCCCAACACCAAAAATAATAATGTCTAATAATTATTCATTATATTTTCTTTGTAACAATAAGAATATAGTTTACATTTTTTCAATTGATTTTTAATTTAATTATCTCCATAATAACAGATATTTTTGTTGAAAAACTTGGCCAGCGTTTGCACAAAAAACCCCCCACAAAACTTTTGTTTGATATCTATGACCTTCACCTTCACAGAGGTGCGCGACTTTACACACAAAAAAAACATCCTCTTAATCACCTGCTAACGCACGCGTCACTGTAACGTCCAATGACAACAACAACAACCTTCTCACTCGACCTGCCTTTTATACCACTATCTCAATCCCTTCTCTTGCACATGCGCCTGTAGATTCCTGACAACCTCAAGACTTCCGCTTATAAAAACCCAAGTTTTGTTGTCACGCATGCCTATACAAGGCACAAACACGTGGGCGTTTGTTTTGTTGGTAAGTACTACACTCCCCCCTGATCTGATGATCACATAGAGTGCACTCCAGGGGTGGCCTCTTAGTTCGTTGGCTTCTGCGAAGGGTGGTATTTACAATCTCAGATTCAGGTTCTGGTTCTGGTTCTGGGTGTGGTTCTGGTTCTGGTTCTGATCCTGCCTGATCAGACGAACTACAACTACCACTCTCTTGCTCGGTGACCTCACTCATTAGCAGCTCATCATCTGATGATTCATCGCTCTCTGTAGTTGTGGGATGTACTTCACTAGCTGGGCGAAGATCGCGCACATGGCGTGGGGTTCCATCAACAAGGACCGACTGCTGGCTGACCACTCCAGATATTCGTCCTCGCTTGAACTTGGTGGTGCACCGGTTTCCAGGGGGTCTAACCCAAACTGGATCCCCTACCTTGTATTTGTAATGACTCTCCTCGTCGATTGGTTGGACAGTGTCAATGCCCTTTATCCTAACACGGTATTTGTGTATGGCATTGGCCGGTGCTGTTGTTAGTGTCTTCCCATCCTTTGGTGTGATGTTATACCAATACGTGGCCTCCGTAATGGTGCATTGCTTTCTGGCAGCAATTCTCTTGATGCTGCGATGGCTCCTCTCAGCAATGCCATTCCCTGATGGTACATGAGCACATCGCAGTCGTAGTCGGACACCCCACTCATTCAACAACTGCCGAACTTCTCCCTTCTTTTGCGCATGCGCCTGTAGATTCCTGACAACCTCGAGACTTCCGCTTATAAAAACCCAAGTTTTGTTGTCGCGCATGCCTATACAAGGCACAAACATGTGGGCGTTTGTTTTGTTGGTAAGTACTACAACATCTTCGAGTGTTTTACATAAGCTGCCCGGAAAATTCCAATGATAGTCTGGTCCTTTTCTGCATGATTATTAAAATAATTATTACATGTTTTCTACTAACCAATTTCTGGGCCAGCAGTTTCTAACTGGATAGGGTTTTAAGGATATATAAACATTTTAACAAAATTTTTAGTGTAGATAAGTTTTGTGTGTTCTATTTAAGGTCGATCGCATAATACGTTATGGCTTTTTATTCTTATGCGCAGCTTCATAGACTTTCCCTCAACAGATTGCTTAATACTTGATTATTTTTTTTCTGTTCTTTTCCTTCTAGGTTTTGCTTTAGGGCAAGAACATCTTTCCAATGAACCCGCTAGAAACAGAAGTGATAATAATTCCGAAATATCATTTCCAGTCCATAAAGACAAGACTCCAGGGAGTTAATAATCTCATCCGAATGTACGTTGCTAAAGAAGATGAGCTTAAAACATTGAAAGTTAAATACCAAAAAATGGAAGAAGCCTATTCTAACATGGCACATAAAATAATCTCAACAAAAAAGAATATAGATTTGTCAGAGCACAACCCCAGTCAGACAGCATTCAACCAGAGCTTACTGCTTCAAAATGATAGTAACAAAACAAATCAAGTCGGTGTTTCCGAAGAGACTTACTACGAAAAACTAAAGGAACTCTGTTATGCCACAGCCAGACTTGACACTTTACAAAAGACTGTGGTTAAAAAAATACGGGTAAGTAGAACCTGACAAAAAATAATGGCTGATTTCAGAATTTTTATCTTCAAATATTGCAGCATTAAGAATTGATTATATAATGTTATAAATTGAATTTTAAAAAAAAGTTCGGAATGATGCAATATTTTAAGTCATAAATTTATTATATTTTTACTAGAATATCTTGTCCTTTTCTTTTCCAGTTTTAACAACTAGCCCTTTATTTTTCCGTATTTAAGCTTAACCATATTACTTTTCATGCTCGCATTTTTCCATGATTTTTCCAGGCCTCCAATAAATTCACTTGTTCTTTGTTTGATTTCAGTCTTATTTTTTTGTCCCCATAAACACATATGTAATAACAATGTACGGCACTCGTCTGCTTTCAATAAAATCCCCCATTATCTCCCTTTCATGCTTTCATTCTGTCTGTTTCACGAGTTACTTCTCTTTTCGAATTAGTAGTAACAGTAGTCGCTGAGGCGACATGGTTACTATGGAAACTAGTCATAAAAAAAACGTCGCTCACCCGCTCGTACTTTTATGATTTTAAACACCAGAAAATTCATAACTTTTGTTTTTACTGAACGAAAACTGAAAATTTGTTTTCACAATATAACTGAGAAGGTGATCTATAAACTATAATAATTGTTTGAAAGTTAGTCAAAAAATGGGTGAGTGGTGAAGCTTTAAAGCAGTTCTAAACGACTAAAACTGCCACTTAATCATATATTTAAACACAGTAGTGTTTGAATCATATATATATATATATATATATATATATATATATATATATATATATATATATATACCCTCTGATGAGAAGGAGAGTATTTCTTCGAAACTCCGTGGATTAAGGACTAACCATTTATCTAGTGTTTCCTTTTCAGATTAAATATGTTTTTAACTCATTTCAAAGTGTTTTTTAACATATTTTATTAACTGTTTGCTCATATTATATATATATATATATATATATATATATATATATATATATATATATATATATACTAGCAGGGAGACCTGCCGTCTCCCGGAATTGAATGATGATCAACGAATGTTTCACACTCCCATATTTTTATTGTCATCGAAACCAGTGAAATCGCCCATTTTTCAATCAAATTGATTGATTGCCTAGATCCATCATGGTGCACCAGGAGGAAGCTTCACATGTCTGCCTGCAGTTACTTACTCCAAAATGCATTGTAGTCTGCATTGTACTGTAGAGAATATCAAAAAGAGAAGAAATAAAATATATACTAAATTGATTGTTTAAATTGTTAGCTATTTTTAATTTTCAATAATAATAAACGTTAGTAAGTGTTGTTAATTAATCATTTAAATATTCATTTTTTGTGAGAGGTGTGCCACAAAAATTTAAATAGCTCAATAGTGTACCACCATATAAAAAAAAGTTGGGAATCACATATCTATATTTAAGAAAAAATTACACAATTTCCAAACTAGTGATGGGACGATTCTATTATTTGTTCCCAATTCTAATACAGTTATCGATTCTGATCATTTTAAAATTTCTAAACATTGAGCTATAAAGTTGCTTTGTTTTTAATGTTTTTGATTATCATAAAAAACCCATGTACATATATTTTCACAGATGAAAAATATACTTGTGGGGAGTGATGTACAGATTTTAGCTTTACTGGTAGTTTTAAATCAATAAATATTGATCATTTCATCATCCGTATGAGTAATGAGAAATTAAGATTTAAAAAAAAAAAAAAAAAAATTAAAAAGATCAGTTTTTGCATCAGAAAATAGGTTCAAATTTTTTCGATTCCAATTAAAGTTCCAATTTTACTGTTTTTGATTAATTGTCTCAACACGACTCCAAACATGCTACTCCTGAACTTGTATTACTTTAAGTCTAGTGGCAAGAAAGGTCAAGGATGACAAAAAACAATGCGAGGATAAGTAACTTTCTCTGCATTAAAAACTTTTGTGGGGAGGAAAATAATGGCAACAATTTTATCGTTCCACCCTGTGCATAGAAAATACAGCCAAATCTGCTGCACAAAAACTGGGTACTTTGTATACTTTGTTATACGAGGGTCCTTCCAGAAGTAAAGCCTCCTATTTTTTTCATAAGAATTGGAAATAAACACAAGTAGTTTGGGCTGTTTACTTTAAACACCTCATATATTAGAAAATCGAATCAAGATCAAAAATTATTACGCCCTTGAATAAGAACTCTTTAATTTTTTTTTTTTTTTTTTTTTTTTTTTACATTGGTAATGGTTAGTTTGGTTGTTTTATGCCATATCAACCTTTTCGGGTTATTTAATGCCGAATCCAGTTATTTTTATTTTTTTAAAAAGAAAAAAGCTTTCATGCTTCAAGTTCCTTATAACTTCAAATATTTATTTATAGTCTTTGGTTTGATTCTTTTGTAGAAGAAAATTGTTGCTTTTGTTTTTGACATTGCAGAACGTGATTGAGTTTTAAAGGAAAAGAACAATAACATCAATTTGTGCATTTTAGCTCAGGAAGCCAGTATCTTCAGACAGTCTGATCTAGTAGCACCAGATGTTTGCATCCCTGTGTTTGTTTATAAGTACTTCCATGTGCCCTGATAAATTTGTGTACTAGATTAGAAATCAATGTGTGCAAGTGCAATGAGCTACCCCTTTTCTTTGTTCATTCGAATGACTCTTTCCATTGAAATACTTGTAAAACAGGTCTTGTAGAGATACAGGATACTCTCATGTGCGAGTAGCTTCCTCGAAGCAGCCTTGGCAATTACCTCAATGTATTTGTTCCAATTCATGTTGTCCGTGAATGTTAACCCTAGGAGCTCGAGGGAAGTACTTTCAGGCAGTGTATCATTAGCCATGGATTTATCATCAGATTTTTATATCAAGATGCAATTCAAATGAATGTTAAAATGCAAATGGTTCTGATTTTTATTATCTTTCTTTCTTTGGTCAATTTTGATATGCTCACTTCCTACAGTTACTAACTTTTTATATGAACGTGTTAAATCAAGGAATTTTCAAGCAACAGAAATCTTTCCGAATCTGAAAAGTAACACCTATCCATGAATGCAGTAATCCAGTGTGAAATTTTACAAGCTTATAAAGCAATTGCTTGATGAACAAAAATTAACTGTTCTTCCTAGATACCATGACGCCTGCCTGAACTCTCCAAATGTCTATCCCAGAAGACTGGTATGAGGGATGCTAAAATCCTTTTAAGCCTGATGCTTGATCTGCAGTGAACACATGACATCCAGAATGTAAATTCTCTGACAGATGACCAGGCCTTCATGTGCTTTAAACTAACTTTACAACATAGCGTTAGCTACCTATATTTTCTTTATCGCTCTCCCTCGACCCAGGACTTTACTCTAATCAACTGTGTCTCTGACATCATAAATGTAGCATTCTCTCTTGACATTAGTGCCCCAATACATGTATTTGGTGACTTTAGCACCCACCGCAATAATTGGCTTGGCTTCTCTAACTGCACAGCTGGTAGCATCATCCAGAACGTTTCTATATCCCATGCCTTGATAGAAACAGTAATATTCCCAACCCGTCTCCCAAATCATCAGGACCAGCAAGCCTCACTTCTGAATCTGTTTCTGACAACAGTTCCTGAGGATTTTTGTAATAATACTTATTGCCCATTCGGGAATGCTGATCATGCTGTGATTATGATAGACATCACTCTAAACTCTCGTCCCCAAGTTGAAGAGCCATTGCTCAAAACGACAAGGTACTACAATAAGGTTGATTGGGATGCCATTAGAGATCACATCACAGATGCCTCATGGGGGAATATCTTTTCTCTTCCTGCAGAACAGTGCGCAAATGAGACTACTGAATGGTTCAAAGCCACAATTTAAGCACATGTCCCCACACAGAATTCTATAAACCCCACTCTCCCCAGTGGTTTACTTCTACTTGCACAGCTGCCATTGCTTAAGGACAACATGCATCCCATAGATTTATACGATATAAATTCAATACAAACAGATAAAAGTTTATAGAAGCTAAAAGTAATTGTAAGAAAGATATAGTGACAGCTAAAAGAGAATATACTGAAACCATCAGAAAATGCATTGAAGCATAGGAATTAAGAACTCATGATTTCTGGAAAATCTACAACAGTGTAGCCAGTAATAGGCAATCAACAATTCCCCCAGTATCCAACAATCATAAGGCTGTTTGCATGGCAACCGAGAAAGCTAACATGCTTGCCTGTCAGTTTGCCTTAAACTCTACTTTGGACCCAGCAAACCACTCTCTCCCTGATTTTCCTTTGCAAACAAAAACCATACTAGATGATCTGAAAATCATCCCTTCTCAAGTACATGATATCATAAAAAGCCTAGACACCTCAAAAGCATGTGGACCTAATCTCATCCTGGCTGTACTATTAAAAATATGCTCTGCTGAGGTTGTTCCAGTTCTCCGCAAACTCTTCAACAAATGCCTTAACAAATCATGCTTTCCTGCTTCTGTGGTACCAGTTTACAAGAATTCTGGTGAAAGAATTGACTCATTAAATTATCACCCAATTAGCCTCCTCCCTTTTTTCGCCAAAATATTTGAGTCCATAATCAATCAAGCTTCTAGTCTATCACCTTACAGTAGCTAAACTTCTGTCCGACCATCAATATGGATTTAGACAAGTCCATTCTATAGCAGATATAATAACTGTAATCTTTGAACATACTATGCACTGGATAAAGCAGGAGAGAGGAGAGCAGTAGCCTTAAATAAATCTAAGCCTTTTGACAGGGTATGGCATGATGGTCTTCTCATGAAAATAAGATCCTATGGTATTACTGGACGAATACTTAACATAATTAAATCCTTCTTAGAAAAGAGAAAAATTCAGGTTGGTTGTTCTCAATGTTCGTACATCTAAACAATACGATATAAATGCGGGTGTACCTCAGAGGTCGATCCTTGGATCTTTATTATTCCTGATATTCATAAATGACCTCCCTGATAAAATTGTCTATGATATGACTATATTTGCTGACAACACCACACTCTTTAATAAACACAAGGGGAAAATGAATAAACACATATCCAAGGCAATGGCAGAAACCCTAGAGAAAGACTTCCAATCTGTAGTGGAACGGGGGTCAAAAATGGATGGTAATGTTCAATGCTGCCAAGACTAAGCTTGTTTCCTTTAATAATTACAAGAAACCTTCTCAACCACCAATACCTATGGCTAAAGATACATTACCTGAAAATACTAGGTTCAAAGTCCTTGGCTTAACGTTCACAGGGAACATGAGTTGGAACAGATATATTGAGAGCATTGCCAAGACTACTGCTTACTCCATGCTAGAAAGTTACTTACACCTGAAAGTATCCTGTTCCTCTACAAGGCCACTATTCGTCCATGTATGGAGTATTGTTGTCACATTTGGGCTAGCGCATCTGCTACTAGTCTCTCACTCCTGGACAGGGTTCAAAAGAGAGTCACCAACCTCATAGGTCCTGAACTGTCGTCTAAACTTCAACCTCTGTCTCATCAACAAAATGCTGCATCCCTCTGCCTGTTTTACAAATATTTTAATGGTGGATGCTCCAACAAAGTAGAAGCACTTGTACCCCCTTTGACGTAAATACCCCAACAAACCTTTGACGTAAATACCCCCAACAAACCTTTGACGTAAATACCCCAACAAACCTTTGACCTAAATACCCCCAACAAACCTTTGACGTAAATACCCCCAACAAACCTTTGACGTAAATACCCCAACAAACCTTTGACGTAAATACCCCAACAAACCTTTGACATAAATACCCCAACAAACCTTTGACGTAAATACCCCAACAAACCATACAAGCAGCAAAGTGCCATCCCTACTTAGTAGAAATCTCCGGATGTGAGAAAGTCTTCCTCAGAACTGCTAGATTTCGGAATTTTCTTCCGAGTTCTTGCTTCCCTAACTGTACTGACATGCAGAAGTTCAAATGTAATGTGAACAGACATCTTCCTGTTCAACTCTACATACAAATTATGTCCCTGATAGTAGCCCCCTACATCAAAGTGATGCTGTGCTTTGTTTGGGGTGAAAATATAATTTAAACACACACACACACAATGGAACACACAATGGAACTTTGAAACAAACTTTGTCTATTTCCTATTCATAAACTTTAAAACTTCTCAAACTGTGATTTTTCAAAGTATATTTTATAATTCTGTAAAATTGTTAATATATAAATATATTTTGTTCATTAATTCATGTTTTCTCATCTCATTCTCAACATTCTGTTGTTGAGTTAGCACTTGCCAATTGGTGATTTATTTATAGTTTTTATTCATCTTTTCGTTCACCAATTTTACTACATATGTATTCATTGTTAGTGCTGTTCTTAGAACTTTTCAAAGACATACTATCACTAAAATGCACTACATGAAGCCGGAAACAGCATTACAAATTTACTGAAATTGTACCCCTCAACATAAATACTCTCAATCAAGGCAACTAGTATCATCATATTATATTGCAGCATTAAGAATTGATTATATAATGTTATAAATTGAATTTTTTCAAAATTCTTAATGCAGCAATATTTTAAGTTATAAATTTATTATATTTTTTACTAGAATATCTTGTCCTTTTCTTTTCCAGTTTTAGTAACTAGTCCTTTACATTTTCATGTTCAAGCTTAACGATATTACTTTTCATGCTTGCATTTTTCTATAATCCATGATTTTTCCAGGCTTCCAATAAATTCACTTGTTCTTTGTTTAATTTCAGTCTTATTTTTTTGTCCCCATAAACACATATATAATAACAATGTACGGCACTCGTCTGCTTTCAATAAGATACCCCCAATTATATCCCTTTCATGCTTTCATTCTGTCTATTTCAGGAGTTACTTCTCTTTTCTCGAGAGTATGTTGCTATGGAAATTAGTCATAAAAAAGTCACTCACATCCTTACATATTTTTACGATTTTGAACACCAGAAAATTCATCATAACTTTTGTTTTATTGAACAAAATTGAAATTTTTTTTTTTCACAATATAGCTGAGAAGGTGATCTATAAACTGTAATAATTGTTAGAAATTTGGTTGAAAAATGAGTGAGCAGTGAATCTTTAAAGCAATTCTAAATGACAAAAACTGCCACTTAACCATATATTCAAACACTACCGTGTTCGAATGATTATATATATACATGCACAAACAAATGATAATGTAATTATTGTAATGGTCATATAACCAGTTAACCTCAACAAATTCTAATTTTTCCCTGATGTTTTTCTTTTTCAGTTTGAATCCTGGACTCAAACGGACGACACAAGATCATCTGACAATGATGACAAAAAATTGAGAGAAAACTACCAAGCCCTTCAAGAAAGAATGGAGGTAAAAAGAAAAAAAAAATTTAATTTAAAAAAAACAAAAAAAACATCAATTCTGATTAAGTTAAGTGAGGTAATTCTCTCATCGTTTCTTTTCTTCTCTCCCTTGATGTTCCGTAGTAAATTCTCTCCCTGGACTTTTCATATTAAAATTTGTAAATTTGTTTTGGGAAAAAAAAGAAAAAATTAATATACCCTTTGTCTCATCTCAATCGATGGTATAAGTAAAATAGCATTCATTTTTTTTTTTTCTTTAGATGGCTGAAATTTTATATTTAGCAACAACATTTCATTTGTATTACCAAACTATTATGTTGTTATTTTCACAAGGTTTCAGTCGATGTAACCTCCAACCTTTTACAGATTTATCTTTCCAAATTTTGGGAACTTGTACGGAATTTCGAACCTAACCCTTTATGTAATCCACAGTGGTAAATTGTTCTAATTCTGATAGAAAACAAAGACTTTCATTATCGATAATTGTTGTTTTATCTCTTTGATCATAGTCTACATTTTCCTGGCTTTTGTCATCATGTCTTTTTATAGTTGATTTTAATTGCAATGTTTTGTGTTGTTGTCAGTAACAATTGTGTTTATTATTATTATTATTGTTTGCTCACACTAGGAGTTTTTACATTACTCATCATCAATGATTTCTCACTGACGATAATATTGATGTTTTCTGGATTTTGTGTGGCAACAAGTCTCTCCAGACCTCCAGTTCTCTTCACATTTTTCGGTAACCATTGCAAATGAATTTTGCATTATCGCAGTAGCTGCATACGATTGCTTTTTTTGGGGGGAGGGGTCTGTGATTTGGGTGGTAGTAAGCCATCCAAAGGTTCCAGTACTCTCCACACCCTTCTAGTGGAGGTCTGGTTAGTGGTCTTCCTCCTCTATCTTTCCATCCTGTTTAACTATTCATAACTATTTTGTTTGGTATCATTCGGGGTTGGTGCCCTCACCTTGTGTTTTTTTATTATGGAAGTGGAAGGGATGAGTCTGAAATTTTTAGCATTTTCAGTTCCTTTAGTTTCACATGGCGTTATTTCTATGTTTTTGTTTTGTTTCTATTGCCATTTCCATGCGACTGGTTAACATTCATAATTAATGCAGGTTGGTTTCTGCATTCAAGGATTTTTCTTGAACTTTCAGTTATTTTCATCTTTGCAGTCTTATTTGTTCCTTTGATTTCAATTCTCCTAATCTTTTTTTCCAGTTTTTTGGGGACTATTCCTAGTACTCCTATGATTATTGGTATTAAAATGTTCCTTTCTACTCTCTGTCAAGTGCCATGGATTTGCTTCCTTTTTTCTGTCTCCTTAACCTTTGCACCATGATCTGCTGAGATAACAAAATCGACAATGTTGCAGTTTTTTTCTTTCTTGTTAACTATTATAACAGAATTAACTATTATAACATATGCTCTTCTTGCTTGGATGAATCTCTTTGTGCCACCATATCCAAGAATGTTTTTTATTTTTGCTTTCCAGTATTGTTTGTGCTTTTACCATTTGTCTACATCTTTAAAAATCCAGTTTTTGCATAATTCCCAATGTATTGCCTTCCTCATGCCTGTTTTTATTGTATTATTATAAATATTATCATCATCATTATTATCGCCATTATTAGTAGTAGTAGTAATATAATTATATTATGATTATTACAATAATAATAATAATTATTACTATTATTATATTACAATTATTATTATAATTATGTTATAATTATTGTTATCTTATTATTATATTATAATTATAATTATAATTAAAATTATTATTATTATTATTATTATTATTATATAATTATTATTATAATTATATTATAATTATTATTATTATTATAATATAATTATTATTATATTATAATTATTATATTATAATTATTATTATTATTATTATTATTATAATTATTATTATAATTATCATAATAATTATTATTATATTATTATTATTATTATTATTATTATTATTATTCAGAAAGATCAATTGAAAATGGAATTATTGATAAAAGAAAATGAAAATTTGAACAAACAGGTAAATATGTTTGCTATTCATCCATTTATTTTATTTTAAAATCCTTCAAATCACATATGATGATGAGTGAAATGGTTATCTATATAACATTTTTTAATTAAGAAGCCGACATTGATGCTATTGACACTGTTTTACACTTAATTTTTGGGTGCAATAGTTTTGACAGACATCAATCTTTTTAGCCTCAAATTAAAATCGATCAACTTCAAATTAAAAAGGCGAATTTCAATTCTCTTATAATTTCCACTTTTCATACTTTTTTGATCCTTCAATATTAATCGACTCATCATCATTGCTTATAATTAGAAACAGCTTATCCAGAATGTCAAAAAAAGCAGGCTGATTAAGTGTTAAAACTTTTGCTCAAATTAAAGAATTTATTTTTTGTTTTGGACTTTTTCTAAATTTTTTTGCTTTGTTTTTTATTAATATATGACAGCTTCAGCAAGAAAGACAGGCTAAAAGAATAGTGGAAGAAGATGTCAAGAAATTCGAGGCAAAATTAAAGAGGGAGAAAGAACTGCATGAGAATACAAAAGAGAAACTTAAACCAAAGGTAAAAAAAATATTGGTTCTTTACTTGCAATTCAAGGGTTTTGGCCACATATTATACCAAAAATTACACAAGTGATGAATTACAAAAAGAAATCAACATTGAATTGTTAGCATTAAAAATCTTAGCAAGAAAATACAAATAATTCTTATCCATTCAACAAGAGCATAAGAACGTTCACTGGACAATACAGGGGATGGTAGAATGGTAGCCCTCGATATATCTAAAGCTTTTGACAGGGTATAGCATGATGGTCTTTTAAGGAAAATTAGATCATATGGTATCTGGAAGAATACATAATCTAATTAAATCCTTCTTAAGTAAGAGAAAACTCCAAGTTGTCCTTGACAGTCATACATCTAAACAATATGATATAAATGCGGGAGTACCTCAGGGGTCTATCCTTGGACCTTTATTATTCCTGATATTATAAATGACCTCTCTGATAAAATTGTTTCGGAGATGGGTATGTTTGCTGATGACACCACTCTCTATAACAGGTACGAGGGGAAAACAAATGAACACATATCTAAGGAAATGGCAGAAACACTAGAGGATGACCTCCAATCTGTAGTGGAATGGAGACAAAAATGAATGGTCACATTCAATGTTGCTAAGACTAAGCTTGTCTCCTTCAATAATTACAAGAAACCTTCTCTACCACCAATAGCAATGGTCAAGAACACATTACCCGAAAGTACTTCCTTTAAACTCCTCGGCCTAACGTTTACAGGGAACATAAACTGGAAAAGATACATTGAGAGCATTGCCAAGGCTGCCTGAAAGAAGGTGGGCTCTCTCTACCGTGCTAGAAAACTTACGCCTGAAAGTATCCTGTACCTCTATAAGGCTACCATTCGCCCATGTATGGAGTACTATTGTCACATTTGGGCTGGTGCATCTGCTGCTTGTCTCACTTGGACAGAGTTCAAAAGAGAGTCGCCAACCTGATAGGTCCTGAGCTGTCATTTAGGCTTCAACCTCTGTCCCATTGACGAAATGTTGCATCCTTCTGCCTGTTCTACAAAAGTAAAGTACTTTAATGGTGAATGCTCTGACGAACTGCAAGCACTTGTACCCCCTCGACGTGACTACCCCCGACAAACCCGATAAGCAGCTATGTCCCACACCTTCACAGTAGAGATCCCTAGGTGTAAGAAAGCCTTCTACTACAATAGTTTCTTCCCCAGAACTGCTAGACTTTGGAACTCCCTTCCGGGATTATGCTTTCCCAACTGTACTGACATGCAGAAGTTCAAGTGTAACGTGAACAAACATCTTGCTACTCATCTCCCTTCATAATGCCCCTGCAACTTAAGTCCCCGATAGTAGCCCCCTACTTCAAAGTGGCACTGTGCCTTGTCTGGGATGAAAATTGAATTTAAAAAAATAAGTCATTTTTGAGACTGTGTAACTCCGCCTAACACCATAAGAATCAGCCAAAGTCTTTTCTGAGCCTTACTTCTTCATCTATAATATAAATCTTACCTGTCTGTTTAAATGTATGTATGTATGTATGTATGTATGTATGTATGTATGTATGCCTAACAGAGGCGACGGATTTTCA
The DNA here is from genome assembly GCF_053919585.1 of Euprymna scolopes. Lineage (NCBI taxonomy): Eukaryota > Metazoa > Mollusca > Cephalopoda > Sepiida > Sepiolidae > Euprymna > Euprymna scolopes. Next base: position 69,893,017 of record NC_136510.1, read on the forward strand.
TAAGATCGGTATCATTTGGAAGCTCGACTCTTCGGACGACAAATATAAAAAATTGACTAAAAACAATAATTCCTTCATCCTCAACTGGGCACTTTTCTACAAGGAGGGGTCGCTTTTTTCGCCTATATTTTTGAAAATCATCCCCTCTTTTCGATTGACTAGCTTTAATTTAAACATTTGTCACTTCCGGTTTGGTGATGGGCACAACAGCAAAGACGTCACGTTTTTTTTTCACATTCTTTTCCTTCTTCGCATTACAGGTTCGAGCCTGCCTGCCTACTACCACTTTTTTTTTTTTTTTTTTTTTTTTTTTTTTGCTAAAAATACACCTCCAAACGCTGGGCACCCAGGCTAGTATAGTATAAAGTATTCCTGAACTCATAGTATGGAAATGATAACTCAAAAACTATTTCTCTGATCAGGCTAGAATATTTTTACTTGGTGGTTACTGTTATGGGAGAGCATCAGATCTGTACATCAAATTTGGAAAAAGTCAGGAGTTGAAGTTTTGTCAAAATTTTTGGGCAATTTTATAAGTTCCAAAATTTAACAAATCAAGGCTCGTTCGAAAGGTAATAATCTGAATTGTGTAGTGGGCTATGTGACATTTTCCCTTAAGGTCACAAATAAAGGGGATCATCCATCATCCAGAACCTATTTTTTTTTCACTTTTTTACAGCCATAAAATGTTTCAATCATGGTCATTTGTTTTCTTAGTTTTTCATATGAATTACAAAATATCTGATGCTTCCCCAAAACCTCTGGCCTTCATGGAGAGGAGACTAAAACTTGCTGCTATGGTTTCAAATGATCTGAAATAACAGTAAGGTGAGACTTGCTTGTGAATATCTCATGTTATATCTCCCCTCTTTGTTTTTCATGCATGAAGAAAATTTCACAGTGTATAAGGATTAATTGATACTGGAGATATTCATAATCGTACCCTATTTCCAAAAGAGGCGAACTATAACATATGAGGCCAGAGGTTTTTGGGGAACTATATATATAAAGATGAAAATTATGAAAATATTCCAACATGATGGAGAAATAAAAATGGTATAAACTCAAATTATTTACATGTTCATCAACATTTCGTCTTTATTTCAAGACTTCCTTGGGATGATTAATTTGATGAAATAAGATACAAGTACAATATTTGAAAATATGTTTGTGTTTGTAAAGTGAAAAAGATGTTTTTGTTCTTTTATCTTTTCTGACTGGAAAAATAGTTGTTTATATTTAAAGTGAAATAGGTGAATTATTTTTTAATGACATATAGCTGTTATAATTTAAAAGATATAATGCTGTTTCTGTTCTATTTTGAAATGAATATAGTCAATGTGTTTATTATTATTTTTGTATCAGTACAGAATTCATCAGCACTAAAAATATACATAAAAATCAAACAAAAAGTCACATCGACCTACGAGGGGTGTGCAATAAGTAATGCCCCTGACCCACTTCCCATAGCAGTAGAGCAACGAAACTTGGCACAGTTATTAGTCTTTCTCAACATAGGAACCATCCAGCATTATGCATTTCTCCCATCGTTTGATGCAGCTCTGGAGACCGTTTTTGTAGAACACCCCAGGTTGGTCCTCCAACCACGACGTGACTTCAGAAATCAAGGCTGCATCATCTGGGAAATGCTTTCCTTTCAAAAACAACTTCATGGCTGGGAAGAAGTGAAAGTTAGAAGGTGCAAGATCAGGAAAATAGAGAGGATGGGGAGCATTTCATAACCACACGCCCGTGCTTCTGATCTGACGACATGCGAGTTGTGGACCGGAGCGTTGTCCTGCAGGAGGAGGGTACCTTTGCTGATCTTGCCCCGCCTCTTGATTTTGATAGCTTCCCTTAATTTCCTCAAAAGTGAAGCATAATAGGCTCCTGTAATTGTGGTACCCTTTGCCAGGAAATCTGTCATCACTACTCCGTCCTGGTCCCAGAAGACTGTGAGCATGGCCTTGCCAGCGAAGGGCTGCACTCTTGCCTTCTTTGGAGGTGGTGAGTCCAAGTGCTTCCACTGCATTGACTGGGCTTTGGTCTCTGGATCATAGTGATGGACCCAGGTTTCATCCTGTGTAACCAGTCTTTTGAAAAACTTTGACTCATCTTCTTGGCACATCTCCAAATTCATCCTCGAGCACTCAACACGTTCTCGCTTCTGGAATGGTGTGAGCAACCTGGAGATCCATTTGGCAGACACCTTATGCATATGCAAATAGTCAGGAATGATAGTTTCCACAGATCCTGTACTAATCTTGACATCTTTGGCTATTTGGTGAATAATAATGCGCCGATCTTCCAAAATGGCAGCCTCAACTTGACTAAGTTTCTTTTATTTCATCAAAAGTCTCCTGTGGTTTGCGTCCTTTCAAATACAAAAACCGGATCACTGCTCGACATTCAACAGACTCCATTTCACACCTGACTCAGTTCAAACACCTGTAAAACAGAAACTACAATTAGTTCAGAGCTGTAATTTGCCACATAACCCGTAGAGATATATATCATTGCACATGCAAAATTTCAGCTAGATCAGACAAATGGAAGTGGGTCAGGGGCATTACTTATTGCACACCCCTCGTAGAGATACTCATCTTCCTCCTCATAGTTGTTTGTGTTTTATGTATAGTTTTCGCGCTGATGAATGCCCTACTGATATAAGAATAATAGAAAAATATATGCAGAGAACTATATATAAAATATCAGTATGGACCAAAATAATTGTACACTTGTATGGTAAATAAACTGAACCATAGTTTTTTATGATGAGCATAAAAGTGAGTGTCTCTTCCCAGTGATGTCTCTTCCCAGTGAAGCCGGTATATTATATAAATATCAATAGTTTTAGTATGATATTATCTGGCTATCTAAATGAACTTTGTGTTATTAATATTTATATTAGAATACAAAAAGTTGGAATATTTTATGTTGTATAATGGATAAAGTACTTGGTAAATACAGTTGTAAAGGTACGCTCTTCTGGAGGTTGAAGTTCAATCCTCAGTACAGGTAATACTCAAAATATCATTCTGAATTATTTAGGCTGATGGAACAAGGGTATGCTACTCCTTTGGATTAAATAAAGAGTTCTATTCAAAACTACATGCAAATTCCTAAATTTGACGGAAAGATTTCAGAGTTTCACAAAATACACTTTAAGAAGGTTAGATGTTACCTTAGCCAGAACGTTGTGTAAATGACACTCAAAATGAGAACACTAGTCCAAAGAATCCAATTAATACATTAATACAATAATTAATGATTATCACATATATATGCGATATATATATATATATATATGCGATATATATATATATGCGATATATATATATATATATATATATGCGATATATATATATATATATATATATGCGATATATATATATATATATATATATGCGATATATATATATATATATGCGATATATATATATATATATATGCGATATATATATATATATATATATATATGCGATATATATATATATATATGCGATATATATATATATGCGATATATATATATATGCGATATATATATATATATATATGCGATATATATATATATATGCGATATATATATATATGCGATATATATATGCGATATATATATATATATGCGATATATATATATATATATATGCGAGATATATATATATATGCGAGATATATATATATATATATATATATGCGAGATATATATATATATATATATATGCGAGATATATATATATACATGCGATATATATATATATATATATACATGCGATATATATATGCGATATATATATATATGCGATATATATATATATGCGATATATATATATATATGCAATATATATATATATATATATATGCGAGATATATATATATATATATATATGCGAGATATATATATATATATATATGCGAGATATATATATATATATATATATATATATATGCGATATATATATATATATATATATATGCGATATATATATATATATATATATATATGCGAGATATATATATATATATATATATGCGAGATATATATATATATATATATATGCGAGATATATATATATATATGCGAGATATATATATATATATATATGCGAGATATATATATATATATATATATATATATATATATGCGAGATATATATATATATATATATATATATGCGAGATATATATATATATATATATATATATGCGAGATATATATATATATATATATATATATGCGAGATATATATATATATATATATATATATATATATATATATGCGAGATATATATATATATATATATATATATATATATATGAAAATTGTTTGAATATAAAAAAAAAAATTATTTGAATATAAAAAAACCCGAGTATATATATATATATATATATATATATATATATATATATATATCGCATATATATATATATATATATATATATGCGATATATATATATATATATATATATATATATATATATATATATCGCATATATATATATATATATATATATATATGCGAGATATATATATATATATATATATATATATATATATATATATATATATATATATACTCGGGTTTTTTTATATTCAAAATTAATGGACTAATGAATTCAACGAGGTTGTTAGATAGTGCTCAATAAAAAGAGCTGATAATACTTGTTTATTGTTATATAAACATGCTCACATCCCGCTGCTACAAATAGCCACTTGTTTCAATCAAACAACAGATATCATCAGGAAGCGACTTGACTATTCAAAAGTTCAATGAATAATCAATGAATAATAATAATAAGATTATTCATTGAACTTTTGAATAGTCAAGTCGCTGCCTGATGATATCTGTTGTTTGATTGACACAAGTGGCTATTTGTAGCAGCGGGATGTGAGCATGTTTATATAACAATAAACAAGTATATATATATATATATATATATATATATATATATATATATATATATATATGCGAGATATATATATATATGCGAGATATATATATATATATATGCGAGATATATATATATATATATGCGAGATATATATATATATATATATATGCGAGATATATATATATATATATATATGCGAGATATATATATATATATATATATGCGAGATATATATCTCGCATATATATATATATATATATCTCGCATATATATATATATATATATCTCGCATATATATATATATATCTCGCATATATATATATATATATATATATCTCGCATATATATATATATATATATATATATATATATATGCGAGATATATATATATATATATATATATGCGAGATATATATATATATATATATATATATAGATATATATGCGAGATATATATATATATATATATATATATATGCGAGATATATATATATATATATATGCGAGATATAGATATATATATATATATATATATGCGAGATATAGATATATATATATATGCGAGATATATATATATATATATATATATATATATGCGAGATATATATATATATATATATATATGCGAGATATATATATATATATATATATATATATATATATGCGAGATATATATATATATATATATATATATGCGAGATATATATATATATATGCGAGATATATATATATATATATATACGAGATATATATATATATTTATATATATATATATATATGCTAGATATATATATATATATATATATATGCGAGATATATATATATATATATATATATGCGAGATATATATATATATATATATATATATATATGCGATATATATATATATATGCGAGATATATATATATATATATATATATGCGAGATATATATATATATATATATATATGCGAGATATATATATATATATATGCGAGATATATATATATATATATGCGAGATATATATATATGCGAGATATATATATATATATATGCGAGATATATATATATATATATATGCGAGATATATATATATATATATGCGAGATATATATATATATATATATGCGAGATATATATATATATATATATGCGAGATATATATATATATATATATGCGAGATATATATATATATATATATATATATATATGCGAGATATATATATATATATATGCGAGATATATATATATATATATATGCGAGATATATATATATATATATATATGCGAGATATATATATATATATATATATATATATATATATATATATATATATATATATATATGCGAGATATATATATATATATATATATATATACACTTGTGCCCGATATTATTCATACCCCTCGGATCTTTGAGATTTCTATAAGATTATTGCTCAAACCAGAAGGTAGACAATATTAAAGGGATTTCAAACAATAAATCAAGCATAAGCATTTAATTTAAACTCAACAAATAAATAAATTATGCAAGTTTGAAACATTATACAAAGAAAAACAATAATGGCACTAGTTCAAAATTATTCATACCTCTCTTACTAATAGTCAATAGCATGCCCTTTATTCTTAATAACTGCCTGTAACCGTTTTGGATATTTATCAACAAGGTTTTTACAAGCATCCACACTGATTTTTGACCATTCTTCAATGCAGTAGTTCTCCAAATCCCTCAAATCTCTAGGTTTCCGCTTTTTAACCTCAGTTTTCAATATGTGACAGAGGTTTTCGATAGGGTTCAGGTCGGGACTCTGGCTAGGCCATTCCAAAACATTAATTTGATTATCCTCAAACCATTTCTTGACTATTTTGGCAGTATGTTTTGGATCATTATCCTGTTGAAGGACCCAGTTTGGTCCTAAATGGAGCTTCTCCGCATCCTGTCTAATGTTTTTCTGGAGTATCTCCAAATATTGCTCCTTCTTCATGGTTCCATCTATCTTGACCAAACTACCTGGACCACTAGCCGAAAAGGAGCCCCAAAACATTAGGCTACCACCACCATGTTTCACCGTGGGTATGGTGTTCTTTGGGTTGTAAGCTTCTCCTTTCTTCCTCCAAACGTAAGAAGCATCCATATGGCCAAACAATTCAATTTTTGTTTCGTGAGTCCACAAAATACTTGAGAAAACGGACTCTGGAGAATTCACATGGTTCCTAGTAAACTTTAGACGTGCTGCAAGGTGTTTTCCGGTGTGCAATGGAGTCCTTCTTAGTCTTCTTCCTTTCAGACCATTTTCATGCAGAGTCCTTTGCAATGTTTGCCTTGATATTTTTATGCCAGAAGACTCCAGATTTTCTAAAATGTCCTTAGTAGTGGTGGTTGGATTTGCATTAACACTTCTTACAATATTCCTGGTGGCTCTAGCAGACAGTTTCCTTTTCCTTCCTCTACCAATCAAGTTGTTTGTTGTGTGGTGGCTCTGGAATTTTTTGATGATGCTCTGTACTGTTGCTGTAGGGACCTCAAATTTCTTGGAAATTGACTTTTAACCTAAACCATCCTTATGTGAATTCGCAATTTTAGTCCTAAGATCATTACTAAGCTCTTTTTTCTTCCCCATTCTAATAATTTTTATTCTTTTATTGGTTTTCAGTTGATATCATTTTAATTTCTGAAAAATGCAAAAAACGAAATGAAATTAATCAAAGGTTGTATAAAAGCATTCAAAATAAGAATCAAACAGGAAACAAACAGTCAGAAACTCGATTAATACTGAAAAAATAAGGGGGTATGATTATTTTTGAACATTGCAGATTTTATAAATAGCTGTATATTTCTTTTATTACAAGTATCCCGAGATTTTAAGATGACGAAAATGATCAGAAGAGGTTTATTAAGAATATGTATCAATATGGACGTAAACAATAAATTCTAACAAAGTTACACCTAATAAACTCAATTTTCAAGGGGGGGTATGAATAATATCGGGCACAACTGTATATATGCGAGATATATATATATATATATATATATATATGCGAGATATATATATATATATATATATATATATATATATATGCGAGATATATATATATATATATATATATATGCGAGATATATATATATATATATATATATATATGCGAGATATATATATATATATATATATATATATATGCGATATATATATATCTATATATATATATGCAATATATATTTATATATATATATATATGCGATATATATCATTCAACCACGGTAGTGGTTGAATATATGCTTAAGTCCGAAATTGAATGAATCGAGACACATTCAAACCCCCACCACTAATTCCGTTCGCAACCAAATTTCAAACAGGTTATATAGTTGGATAGAACACCTCATTAGCTACATTTTGAAAAAAAATTTCGAAAATTGGTTCAGTAGAAAAAAAGTTACAACAAAATATGTGGGTTCACACACAGGAGAGTAAGTACATAAGTGACTAACGCTTTTTTTTTTATTTTGCATAACTTTTTTTGTATATAAATATTTTTTACTGCGATTTTGCCAATATGACATGTTAGCGTAACGGTTTGAGTACCGGGGGTTGGTGGAAAGATTTTAGGTTCAATCCCGTGTATCGTTTTTTTTATAATTAAAAAACCGAACTTTTTTTTAATAACTGATTTTTTTTTAACTCTCCTTATGATTTTATAGCAAAAAATGGAGAATTTATCGATTAAAAATATTAGTGAATTCTATGATATACATATTCTTTGAATGAACTCAAATTTTTCGTTATCACATTTGATATTGATTGATTTAAAATGTAGTCCCATTTTGGCAATTCGTCTGACCAATGATGCTTTTAAACCCGCGACCAGCACTGCGATGTCATCAGCAGCAGCCTGGGCATAAATATTCCTATTTTTAAACTCCTTTAAAAGAGGATTCAGCATACAGTTCCATAGTAAAGGTGATAAAATCCCACTTTGGGGGTTTCATTTAACTACTTCCCTTTTAACAGTTGCCCTCAGTAGTTCTACTTGAACTGTTCTGTGCCTCACCATATACTCAATCCATCGGATGAGTACTGGTGGCACATTGAGTTCTCGTAGCGACTTGAACATACTACTGAAGGGTATGTTGTCAAAAGCTCCAACTATATCTAAAAAGACACCGAGTGCCATCTTCTTTTTTGTTAGTTTACGCTCTATACAGATCACGAATTCATGAACCGCAGTCTCGGTAGAGACCCTGGCTCGGAACTACTGTGATTGAATGATAAATATTGCATAAATGTGTGTTTGAGAGCTAATTTTTTTTGACAATCATTAATAAATATTATAAATTTATATATTAATACAATAGCAATGCCTGGAAAAATCATGGATTATATAGAAAAATGCGCACATGAAAAGTAATATTCTTAAGATTTTATTAAACCTGGAAAAGTAAAGGACAAGAAATTCAACCTGGAAAAGTAAAGAACAAGATATTCTAGTAAAGTAAAAAATAAGAATTTTTTAGACTTAAAATATTGCAGCTAAAAATAAAATTTGAATATTGATATTTTATTTATTATTTGCATATGTTGTTGTTTATTGTTGAGTTAGAAAGAATTAAATGATCCTAATTATGATATAATAAAATTATTAATTTTTGTGTAAATTATAAAATTATTAATTCCATCTACTAACTAACTAATGAATTAATTTTATTCAAACAATTTTCACTACATAAATATATGCAAATAATAGGGGGGAAATAAGTTCAATCCAGCGACTGACACCCTTTCTAACTCATATAGTATATATATATACTATAATATATATATACTATAATATATATATACTATAATATATATATACTATAATATAATATATATATATATATACTATAATATAATATATATATACTATAATATATATATACTATAATATAATATATATATACTATAATATATATATACTAAAATATAATATATATTTATACTATAATATATATATATACTATAATATAATATATATATATATATATATATACTATAATATTTATATATATATACTATAATATTTATATATATACTATATTATATATATACTATATTATTTATATATATATATATGTACTACAAAATATATATGCTATATATATTATATATATGCTATAATATAATATATACTATAATATATATGTGCGATATATATTATATATATATACTATAATATAATATATACTATAATATATATGTGCGATATATATTATATATATATACTATAATATATACTATAATATATATATATGCGATATATATTATATATATATACTATAATATATATGCGATATATATTATATATATATACTATAATATATATGCGATATATATTATATATATATACTATAATATATATATGCGATATATATTATATATATATAGTATAATATATATATGCGATATATATTATATATATACTATAATATATATATGCAATATATATTATATATATATATATACTATAATATATATACACTATAATATATACATACTATTATATTTATATACTATAATATATATACACTATAATATATATATACTATTATATATATATAAACTATAATATACTATTATATATACTATACTATAATATATATACTATAATATAATATATATATGATAAAATATTATAGTATATATATATACTATAATATATATATAATAAAATATTATAGTATATATATACTATAATATATATATAATAAAATATTATAGTATATATATATACTATAATATATATATAATAAAATATTATAGTATATATATATACTATAATATATATATATATAATAAAATATTACAGTATATATATATATACTGTAATATATATATAATAAAATATTATAGTATATATATATACTATAATATATATATATAATAAAATATTATAGTATATATATAGACTTTACTATACTATAATATATATATATACAATAATATATGTATACTATAATGTAATATATATATTATACTATATATATATACTATAATATATTATACTATATATATTATACTATATATATACTATGATATATATACTATAATATATATATAATAAAATATTATAGTATATGTATAGACTGTACTATACTATAATATATATATATACTATAATATAATATATTATAGTATATATATACTATAATATATATATACATACTATAATATATATATATACATACTATAATATATATATATACTATAATATATATACTATAATATATATACTATAATGTAATATATATATACTATAATATATATATATATACTATAATATATACTGTAATATATATATACTATAATATATATATATATATACTATAATATATATATACTATAATATATACTGTAATATATATACTATAATATATACTGTAATATATATACTATAATATATATATACAAATTAAAGCAAATATTATGAAATGCAACAGAGACACTTTGCTTTATGATTCTTTTTTTTTAACTTTTCGATTTTCCGTTTCAAAAATACTGGTCGATTAAAAATTTGAGTATTAAAATTAGCAGGTTCGTGGACACTGTTAACAAAGTCTGTCCAATACGAACTACGCAAGACATTTTAGAAGGTCACTGCTTTTCTCGAATGCAATATCATTTATAGTGGGTTGAACGGTTCTAATATATGATGCTTCAAGAATTTTTAATTTTTTAATATTATTTTCATGTTGTATAATTTTTATGTTGCCAACAAGGACCTTTCTAAAATTGGAGGTGGGGGGGCACAATTATGTTCTTTTACCAAATGCACTATTATTATTCAGATTCATGATTATTCGCCGGGACAACGTTGTAGTATATATAGGAAATAAATGACAAAAGTATAAATTCCTAATTTCAAGATGTTGACCATCTTACAATTTATTCCCTTAAGTACGTTGACATGCATAATTCTTGACAGCACCTGTTTCATAGCACAAAATCATTCATTTAATTATTATATCAATCAATGGCTCGATTCTGCCCTTAACTCAGAAGAGCAGAATAGATTCATTGATTGATATAATAATTAAATGAATGATTTTGTGCTATGAAACAGGTGCTGTCAAGAATTATGCATGTCAACGTACTTAAGGGAATAAATTGTAAGATGGTCAACATCTTGAAATTAGGAATTTATACTTTTGTCATTTATTTCCTATATGCTCTGTAATTACGTTGAGCTTCATAAATTAAAGGATTGGTATAAATAAAAGGTGAAATATAATCGAAAAAACAATTTCCACAGAAATATGTATTATATAATGAATAATGTTTTTATTATATTCTGTTTATGTGCCTCCATTGCAAGAGATTATGTATATATGTATGATTTTTTTCTTTCAGGGCTTGGCACGTGTCTCATTGCAGAAATCAGGTTTGTCACAAAGGTGTCATCAACAACAGTGGTTTTGTGTGCCTGCTCAGAATGAATTAGTCGCTGACTGTATGGGGGAAAGTATTCCAACCCTTAAAAAATGCGACAACTGCCTGCAATCTTTCCCATCAGGTGAAGAGTTTGAAAATCACAAAAAAAGCTGTGATATTTGAAATGAAGTTTAAAAAGCTAAAAAAAAAAATTCAAATACATGAATTCCTTTTTAATTCATTCAGAATAATAATTTGTTACATAAAATTATAAAAATTTAACTTATGACCATATAAAAAAATGAACACAATTTTATTCAGTGCTTTTCTATTATTACTAAAACAATGAAAGGTATTAATTGTATAATGTATTATAATCCTTCAAAAAAGTACAGACTTCGACTAAATTAAAAAGAAAAGTAAAAAAAAATCTTTGATATATGTACCCATCACAGAACAAAAATATCATAATCCAAAAATCACATTAATCAATTAGTTTGTTAGTTAATTAATCAAGTAGTTTTTTAACTAAGAAAATCAAATTTTATGACGACACAAGATGTGTTTTGATCTACTATATTTAATAACGCAATTCAAACTACTGAGATCGATAATCAGTCTTGTAGTGGATACAATTTACTATTAAATCACTAAAAATCATAATAAAATGATTTTCTATATAAAAAAAAATACTACTTGATAAATATAGGTGATTTTTGGAATATGACATTTTCATTCCTTGACAGATAAAGATTTTTTTTGTATATTTGTTTTTTGATTAGGTTGAATTCTGGATAAGAAACAAAAATTCAACGACTAGCTTGTCTTGTACTTTAGACACTTGTCAAACCAGGTATTTTTAAGAACCATTTTTTTTTTTTTAGATACTCATTCAGTAATAAAAAACTAAAAATCTCACTCCAATATGAAAGAAAAATGTATAGTTTACATTTAAAAAAATTACGTCTATCTTTCTCACTTCCTCATTCTTGTGTGAAAATATATTAATATTAGCTTTTGTTAAGATTAGTTGTGACAGCTGCAATTACAGACCACCACAGCAGCAACAACAGCGACACCTCATGGATTACAAGTCTAAATCTGTCTTTGGTTCATACGCTCAGTGCTGATTGGTCTAAACATTCAACTTCCATTTTGGCTTCCTTAATCAGAGATCATCTCTCAGGCAAGCTGAGCATGAGATAGTTGATAAAAAGGGTTAACACAACTGCTTCCTATATCTTTGACATGATACCAACAACAACTCCACATAGCTCAGATCAACCTCCAGACTTCTCTCTTGTAACACATCCTTCCTTCTTCCCTGGGCCTTTGGCCTTGGGTTCTACTTCAACAAGGATATATATAATCCATCATGGCTACCGCTGGACCTTGACTTCAGCAACTGTGTACAGTAGAAAATACATTCATTTTCTGCTCAAACAAGACTTCCTAACCTTTTTGACTTTGTCCAAACTCATGGACTTATTCTATTACTAATGCTCTCCTCTTCTCCATACACATTAACAAAGATGAATAAAGTTGGTTTAAATGTTAAGATGGTCTTTCTATTCTACAGAGCTACTTTGTAATGAAATTCACTCATAATATAAAGTTAGCCATTTTTCTTTGCAAAACTAGGGCAAGACAACTTGTAAGAAACGATTGATTGACTAAAATAATTTTCTTTTGCTGTTAATCTTTGAAGAATCCTCAAAATATTGTATAAAAATGAAAATTTGTAAAAGTATTAATTTTTCCTTTAATCTGTTTTTCAAAACTATGACATAAGATCTCAATAAGAACCCAAGTATCTTTTAAACAAAAATTATTTCTTTTATGTATGTGTTACACACAGATAAAAGAATTATCTCTCTTACTTCATGGGTTGCATCAGCGTTTCTAAACAAGGATTCCTTCATGAAACTCCAAGTTTCTGCAAAAACAAGTGAAATAAGCCGATGCAATTTGGAGTTTTTATTAATTTTCATATGTTTAATAAAAATTAATTTTCATATGTTTAATCAAAATTAATTTTCATATGTTTAATCAAAATTAATTTTCATATGTTTAATCAAAATTAATTTTCATATGTTTAATCAAAATTGATTTTCATATGTTTAATCAAAATTGATTTTCATATGTTTAATCAAAATTAATTTTCATATGTTTAATCAAAATTAATTTTCATATTTTTAATCAAAATTAATTTCCATATGTTTAACCAAAATTAATTTTCAGATGCTTAATCAAAATTAATTTTCATATGCTTAATCAAAATTAAATTAATTTTTATATGCTTAATCAAAATTAATTTTCATATGCTTAATCAAAATTAAATAAATTTTCATAGGCTTAATCAAAATTAATTTTCATATTTTTAATAAAAAATAAATTTTCATATGCTTAATCAAAATTAATTTTAATATGCTTAATCAAAATTCATTTTGATATGCTTAATCAAAATTAATTTTCATATTTTTAATCAAAATTAATTTTCATATGCTTAATCAAAATTCATTTTCATATGCTTAACCAAAATTAATTTTCATATGCTTAACCAAAATTAATTTTTATATGCTTAATCAAAATTAATTTTCATATGCTTAATCAAAATAAATTTTCATATGCTAATAAAAATTAAATTAATTTTCATATGTTTAATCAAAATAAAATTAATTTTCATATGCTTAATCAAAATTAATTTTCATATGCTAATCAAAATTAAATTAATTTTCATATGCTTAATCAAAATTAATTTTCATATGCTAATCAAAATTAAATTAATTTTCATATGCTTAATCAAAATGAATGTTTATATGCTTAATCAAAATTAATTTTCATATGCTTAACCAAAATTAATTTTCATATGCTTAACCAAAATTAATTTTCATATGCTTAATCAAAATTAAATGAATTTTTATATGCTTAATCAAAATTAATTTTCATATGCTTAATCAAAATTAATTTTCATATGCTTAATCTAAATTAATTTTCATATGCTTAATCAAAATTAATTTTCATATGCTTAATCAAAATTAATTTTCATATGTTTAACCAAAATTAATTTTCATATGCTTAATCAAAATTAAATTAATTTTCATATGCTTAATCAAAATTAATTTTCATATGCTTAACCAAAATTAATTTTCATATGCTTAATCAAAATTAAATTAATTTTCATATGCTTAATCAAAGTTAATTTTCATATGCTTAATCAAAATTAAATGAATTTTTATATGCTTAATCAAAATTAATTTTCATATGCTTAATCAAAATTAAATTAATTTTCATATGCTTTACCAAAATTAATTTTCATATGCTAATCAAAATTAAATTAATTTTCATATGCTTAATCAAAATTAATTTTCATATGCTTAACCAAAATTAATTTTCATATGCTTAATCAAAATTAAATTAATTTTCATATGCTTAATCAAAATTAATTTTCATATGCTTAATCAAAATTAATTAATTTTCATATGCTTAACCAAAATTAATTTTCATATGCTTAATCAAAATTAATTTTCATATGCTTAATCAAAATTAAATTAATTTTCATATGCTTAATCAAAATTAATTTTCATATGCTTAATCAAAATTAAATTAATTTTCATATGCTTAACCAAAATTAATTTTCATATGCTTAATCAAAATTAAATTAATTTTCATATGCTTAATCAAAATTAAATTAATTTTCATATGCTTAATCAAAATTAATTTTCATATGCTTTACCAAAATTAATTTTCATATGCTTAATCAAAATTAAATTAATTTTCATATGCTTAATCAAAATTAATTTTCATATGCTTAATCAAAATTAATTAATTTTCATATGCTTAACATAAATTAATTTTCATATGCTTAATCAAAATTAATTTTCATATGCTTAATCAAAATTAAATTAATTTTCATATGCTTAATCAAAATTAATTTTCATATGCTTGATCAAAATTAATTTTCATATGCTTGATCAAAATTAATTTTCATATGCTTAACCAAAATTAATTTTCATATGCTTAATCAAAATTAAATTAATTTTCATATGCTTAATCAAAATTAATTTTCATATGCTTAATCAAAATTAATTAATTTTCATATGCTTAACCAAAATTAATTTTCATATGCTTAATCAAAATTAAATTAATTTTCATATGCTTAATCAAAATTAATTTTCATATGCTTAATCAAAATTAAATTAATTTTCATATGCTTAATCAAAATTAATTTTCATATGCTTAATCAAAATTAAATTAATTTTCATATGCTTAATCAAAATTAATTTTCATATGCTTAATCAAAATTAAATTAATTTTCATATGCTTAATCAAAATTAATTTTCATATGCTAATCAAAATTAAATTAATTTTCATATGCTTAATACAAAATTAATTTTCATATGCTTAATCAAAATTAAATTAATTTTCATATGCTTAATCAAAATTAAATTAATTTTCTAATGCTTAATCAAAATTAATTTTCATATGCTTAATCAAAATTAAATTAATTTTCATATGCTTAATCAAAATTAATTTTCATATGCTTAATCAAAATTAATTTTCATATGCTTAATCAAAATTAATTTTCATATGCTTAATCAAAATTAATTTTCATATGCTTAATCAAAATTAATTTTCACATGCTTAATCAAAATTAATTTTCATATGCTTAATCAAAATTAAATTAATTTTCATATGCTTAATCAAAATTAATTTTCATATGCTTAACCAAAATTAATTTTCATATGCTTAATCAAAATTAAATTAATTTTCATAGGCTTAATCAAAGTTAATTTTCATATGCTTAATCAAAATTAAATGAATTTTTATATGCTTAATCAAAATTAATTTTCATATGCTTAATCAAAATTAAATTAATTTTCATATGCTTTACCAAAATTAATTTTCATATGCTAATCAAAATTAAATTAATTTTCATATGCTTAATCAAAATTAATTTTCATATGCTTAACCAAAATTAATTTTCATATGCTTAATCAAAATTAAATTAATTTTCATATGCTTAATCAAAATTAATTTTCATATGCTTAATCAAAATTAATTAATTTTCATATGCTTAACCAAAATTAATTTTCATATGCTTAATCAAAATTAATTTTCATATGCTTAATCAAAATTAAATTAATTTTCATATGCTTAATCAAAATTAATTTTCATATGCTTAATCAAAATTAAATTAATTTTCATATGCTTAACCAAAATTAATTTTCATATGCTTAATCAAAATTAAATTAATTTTCATATGCTTAATCAAAATTAAATTAATTTTCATATGCTTAATCAAAATTAATTTTCATATGCTTTACCAAAATTAATTTTCATATGCTTAATCAAAATTAAATTAATTTTCATATGCTTAATCAAAATTAATTTTCATATGCTTAATCAAAATTAATTAATTTTCATATGCTTAACATAAATTAATTTTCATATGCTTAATCAAAATTAATTTTCATATGCTTAATCAAAATTAAATTAATTTTCATATGCTTAATCAAAATTAATTTTCATATGCTTAATCAAAATTAATTAATTTTCATATGCTTAACCAAAATTAATTTTCATATGCTTAATCAAAATTAATTTTCATATGCTTAATCAAAATTAAATTAATTTTCATATGCTTAATCAAAATTAATTTTCATATGCTTAATCAAAATTAAATTAATTTTCATATGCTTAACCAAAATTAATTTTCATATGCTTAATCAAAATTAAATTAATTTTCATATGCTTAATCAAAATTAAATTAATTTTCATATGCTTAATCAAAATTAATTTTCATATGCTTTACCAAAATTAATTTTCATATGCTTAATCAAAATTAAATTAATTTTCATATGCTTAATCAAAATTAATTTTCATATGCTTAATCAAAATTAATTAATTTTCATATGCTTAACATAAATTAATTTTCATATGCTTAATCAAAATTAATTTTCATATGCTTAATCAAAATTAAATTAATTTTCATATGCTTAATCAAAATTAATTTTCATATGCTTGATCAAAATTAATTTTCATATGCTTGATCAAAATTAATTTTCATATGCTTAACCAAAATTAATTTTCATATGCTTAATCAAAATTAAATTAATTTTCATATGCTTAATCAAAATTAATTTTCATATGCTTAATCAAAATTAATTAATTTTCATATGCTTAACCAAAATTAATTTTCATATGCTTAATCAAAATTAAATTAATTTTCATATGCTTAATCAAAATTAATTTTCATATGCTTAATCAAAATTAAATTAATTTTCATATGCTTAATCAAAATTAATTTTCATATGCTTAATCAAAATTAAATTAATTTTCATATGCTTAATCAAAATTAATTTTCATATGCTTAATCAAAATTAAATTAATTTTCATATGCTTAATCAAAATTAATTTTCATATGCTAATCAAAATTAAATTAATTTTCATATGCTTAATACAAAATTAATTTTCATATGCTTAATCAAAATTAAATTAATTTTCATATGCTTAATCAAAATTAAATTAATTTTCTAATGCTTAATCAAAATTAATTTTCATATGCTTAATCAAAATTAAATTAATTTTCATATGCTTAATCAAAATTAATTTTCATATGCTTAATCAAAATTAATTTTCATATGCTTAATCAAAATTAATTTTCATATGCTTAATCAAAATTAATTTTCATATGCTTAATCAAAATTAATTTTCACATGCTTAATCAAAATTAATTTTCATATGCTTAATCAAAATTAAATTAATTTTCATATGCTTAATCAAAATTAATTTTCATATGCTTAACCAAAATTAATTTTCATATGCTTAATCAAAATTAAATTAATTTTCATATGCTTAATCAAAGTTAATTTTCATATGCTTAATCAAAATTAAATGAATTTTTATATGCTTAATCAAAATTAATTTTCATATGCTTAATCAAAATTAAATTAATTTTCATATGCTTTACCAAAATTAATTTTCATATGCTAATCAAAATTAAATTAATTTTCATATGCTTAATCAAAATTAATTTTCATATGCTTAACCAAAATTAATTTTCATATGCTTAATCAAAATTAAATTAATTTTCATATGCTTAATCAAAATTAATTTTCATATGCTTAATCAAAATTAATTAATTTTCATATGCTTAACCAAAATTAATTTTCATATGCTTAATCAAAATTAATTTTCATATGCTTAATCAAAATTAAATTAATTTTCATATGCTTAATCAAAATTAATTTTCATATGCTTAATCAAAATTAAATTAATTTTCATATGCTTAACCAAAATTAATTTTCATATGCTTAATCAAAATTAAATTAATTTTCATATGCTTAATCAAAATTAAATTAATTTTCATATGCTTAATCAAAATTAATTTTCATATGCTTTACCAAAATTAATTTTCATATGCTTAATCAAAATTAAATTAATTTTCATATGCTTAATCAAAATTAATTTTCATATGCTTAATCAAAATTAATTAATTTTCATATGCTTAACATAAATTAATTTTCATATGCTTAATCAAAATTAATTTTCATATGCTTAATCAAAATTAAATTAATTTTCATATGCTTAATCAAAATTAATTTTCATATGCTTGATCAAAATTAATTTTCATATGCTTGATCAAAATTAATTTTCATATGCTTAACCAAAATTAATTTTCATATGCTTAATCAAAATTAAATTAATTTTCATATGCTTAATCAAAATTAATTTTCATATGCTTAATCAAAATTAATTAATTTTCATATGCTTAACCAAAATTAATTTTCATATGCTTAATCAAAATTAAATTAATTTTCATATGCTTAATCAAAATTAATTTTCATATGCTTAATCAAAATTAAATTAATTTTCATATGCTTAATCAAAATTAATTTTCATATGCTTAATCAAAATTAAATTAATTTTCATATGCTTAATCAAAATTAATTTTCATATGCTTAATCAAAATTAAATTAATTTTCATATGCTTAATCAAAATTAATTTTCATATGCTAATCAAAATTAATTTTCATATGCTAATCAAAATTAAATTAATTTTCATATGCTTAATACAAAATTAATTTTCATATGCTTAATCAAAATTAAATTAATTTTCATATGCTTAATCAAAATTAAATTAATTTTCTAATGCTTAATCAAAATTAATGTTCATATGCTTAATCAAAATTAAATTAATTTTCATATGCTTAATCAAAATTAATTTTCATATGCTTAATCAAAATTAATTTTCATATGCTTAATCAAAATTAATTTTCATATGCTTAATCAAAATTAATTTTCATATGCTTAATCAAAATTAATTTTCACATGCTTAATCAAAATTAATTTTCATATGCTTAA
This sequence comes from Euprymna scolopes, assembly GCF_053919585.1. NCBI lineage: Eukaryota > Metazoa > Mollusca > Cephalopoda > Sepiida > Sepiolidae > Euprymna > Euprymna scolopes. The sequence continues at coordinate 69,913,664 of NC_136510.1, forward strand.
TCAAAATTAAATTAATTTTCATATGCTTAATCAAAATTAATTTTCATATGCTTAATCAAAATTAATTTTCATATGCTTAACCAAAATTTATTTTCATATGTTTAATCAAAATTAAATTAATTTTCATATGCTTAATCAAAATTAATTTTCATATGCTTAATCAAAATTAATTTTCATATGCTTAATCAAGATTAATTTTCATATGCTTAATCAAGATTAATTTTCATATGCTTAATCAAAATTAATTTTCATATGCTTAATCAAAATTAAATTAATTTTCATATGCTTTATCAAAATTAATTTTCATATGCTTAATCAAAATTAGATTAATTTTCATATGCTTAATCAAAATTAATTTTCATATGCTTAATCAAAATTAATTTTCATATGCTTAACCAAAATTAATTTTCATATGTTTAATCAAAATTAAATTAATTTTCATATGCTTAATCAAAATTAATTTTCATATGCTTAATCAAAATTAATTTTCATATGCTTAATCAAAATTAATTTTCATATGCTTAATCAAAATTAATTTTCATATGCTTAATCAAAATTAAGTTTGATATGCTAATCAAAATTAAATTAATTTTCATATGCTAATCAAAATGTGCTTTTATTATTCTTTTTAAAAAAAAAGGGTAAAGGTTGTTCGGTGTTTTTGCAGTAAATGCGATTTTGATTTTCGGTAAAATACACTATCACATACGTACATGTTGTGTCAAATTAGTATAAATTGCAAAAATTACAAAGAATGATCCAGTAGATGTTCTAGATCTATATTCACAAAAATAGCCATAACTACTGGAATTTTCTATTATTTACTGTCGGATTTTAAGGGAAGCAAGGGAGATACGTCAGTTTGTCTTAGAGAATTGGTTGCACAATTCTTCCGCATTTAAACATATGATAAAACTCGATAATTCAATAAATTCTATTTTTACTTGTAATTATTTTTCTACTGGATCATTTTTCATCATTTATACTACTCTCTACATGAGACAAATGTACGTGATAATGTTTTTTACCTGAAATGCATTTCTTCGAAATTCCATAATACTGCACATGCACAACTTATCTCTTTTGAATATTTTTTAATAGCAAAAAAATTTTTTATCTGATTCTTGCAACTTCAATCCATTTTTCCATACTGATACAAACAGTTCTGCACCCACATTGTGAATTTTAGATCCACAAAACTGATTTTCATGCTGCTTGTCCAAGGGGCGGAGTTAATTGTCTTGCCGGCATTTGTAAGAGAAAGTCTGGTGTTGTCATAATAATGATAATTCAGAAGACGGTATAATCACATTGAGATCACAGAAGTTAAGCAACATTGAATCTGGTTAGTAGCAGATGAGTGACTATTTTGGAATACCAGGTGCTATATATGAGAGGATGTTAACACTTCTGGCAGCTCTTGCATCTCACTTGGCCTCCATCTGTATGACCCTGCCCTGCTACTGAATCAGGCTGGTTGGGACAAGATAATGAGGCTAGCTCTGTGCAAACCAACTTCACTTTAAACAAACTTACAATGGGAGTCAACCATCATTCTGACAGACAAACTGTAATTCATAATAGCTATTATAATGATGAGAGCTGTGGTTACAAAAGTGGGCCAATAGAATTTAGGTGAAGTTTGGAATGTGATTACAAATGCATTTTTGAAATTTCTGTATCATTTTTAATGATTATAAAAAAATTTTTAATGATTATAAAAAAGTTTTAATGATCATGAAAATTTTTTAATGATCATGAAAAATTGATTGTGTTTTAGTGATTGTGTATTATTTGGATTCTTTCGACTACTATTCTCATCTTGAGTGTCATTTTTACGTTTCAGATAATTCATCCTTTGACCTTCTTCTAGGTGTATCATCCAAATTCCCAAGCTCGACAGAAACATTCCTGAGTTTAACAAGATACACCTGGTGAAGGCTGGAGGTTATATCGACCGAAACATTGCGAAAATAACACCCAACATGAGAACAGTAGTCCAAAGAATCAAAATAATATGAATAATTATTCCTCATTTCAAAAAAAAAGATGCTTGTTAAGATACAATCGACAGATCGATTTTTTAAATATGTTGTTTTAAGCAAAAACAATATTACGTACATAACTGTCATGTCGAAAATAGTAATATATCCAAAAATTACAAAAAATCATCAAGTAGAAATTTATTTATAGTTAAAATTAATTTTTACAGAAAATTGTGTAAAATCGTATTTTTCTTAGATGTTATAAAGTTGGCAGTAGGAGGCTAAATACAGACGACATAACTCTGAAAGGAATATTTTAAATTACTTGTGTCATGGCAGCAATAGTTGTCTATAATCTAAAGAAAAGCAGTCTGGTGGCAATCTGTTCCGCAGATAGGAAGCTCATGCAAAGAAGTTCTCTTCATAGAAATTGCTTCTGATGCTAGACACACCGAGGAAGAAAGGAAAAGCTTTTTTGCATTATGATGGAAATAGGAGTTCTTGCTGTGAATGTCTTACAAGGTTGAACCAGAGATTTAAGCTCAGTTGCTCACTATGCTGCTTTTTCAATTAACGAATTGCCTTTAAGGACGGTTTCATAAAAATGGGCAAACAGTTAAATACCTGTACAGCTAAAAGATAAGTGTCAGATTATACAATGCCTGACTATGTCCTGGACGAATATAAGAAGGAGAATGGAGGGAACTGCTGCTATATCACAAAGATAAACTTGATCTACTTGTCATATGACATGGATCTGCAATTATATCTGTGCAGTAGGCAGTTACTATCCATACATGAAAGGGACTCTGCATTTTATCAGGTTTATTTTTGTTTCGCTTTTTTTTTAAAACTAAAGTGTCACCACATATCAAGGCCTAAAAGCCACTCAAGGACAAGGATTAACTAAGTGTTAGGTGGATGGTGAGACATGTGATGGATGTGATTGATCAAAATTTTATTATTTAAAAAGGTGGTTTAACAGGAATTTATTTTTATCGGAGGGGAAAGTTGGGAAGCAGCTCTGTAGTATTGTGATTCACAGATAAGCAGTTCCAGGAAAGAAAATTTGTCTCTGGAAGTTTTGTTTAATTTTAGATAGAGAAAGAGAGGAAAGAAAATTATTGATAGTAGTTGTAGCAGGAAGAGGTTTTGTTGCAAATGTTTGGTCAATAGATCCTTTAGTTTGGCTTTTGGCTAAGATCACAGTGTATTATCTGTTCTTATACAATGATGATATATGTTCTGCTAAAAGCTTCACATTTTCTGTTCTCAGTCAGTGGAGGAGAAATCCTTCATGACTGAGACAATTTTTATTTTTATTCCTATCCAGAGTGCCCCTTTTGGGGTAGCTGGATTTTCCCCACGTTAAAAACCGACCATGTGTCTAACTCTGCCCTCGTGAGGAGGCAAGTAAAGAGGAACGGCAAATGTTATAAAGTCAGATTTCACGGAAAAAGAAGAGAAACAAATTCATTGAGCCAGCATCGGTACGTTGCAGAAAAGTTTGGAGTGCAAAACAATTGGAGGAAAAATGAACATCATCCACTGCAGCAGCAGACATTTTCGGACACTCATTGATTCTTTGTCTCGGTTTGTGCTATGGCAACTACTGCATCAACAGACAGAGAACAGGTACTACAAGCTAGAGTCAATTTTCTTACAGTTTCTCAATTACTAGATAATTTTGGAGATTTGGTATATATTTGTCTGAAACTGAAACTGTACTTTATCTTACAGTGTTCAATTCTGGATGGTATATAGTGTAGTATTTGTTTTTTTGGTCATGATACCATCTTTTTTTTTTTTTTTTTTTTTTTTTTTTTACATGGAGGTCACCACTTATCAAGGCCCAGAAGCCACTCGGGGATATGTAATCAATGGGATAGTATCGTAGTAATCATTAGTATTGAAGATTTGATAAAGTGTCTTTCTTAAGGGGGCAGTTCATCAGGAATTTGTTTATGTTGGACTTGAAGACATCCAAGTTGTAGTCAGGTGGGAAACAGGCAGATGGAAGAGAGTTCCACTGACATGCACTTCTAAGAAAGAAGCTTTGTTCATGGAATCTACGTTTTGGTTTTGGCACAGTTAAAGAGTGGAGAAAATTTTTGACAGTGGTTTCACCTAGACGGGTGTTTTTCATGAAAGATTGGTGAGAGGGGACCAGGAATTTGAGCTGAGACGAGCATTTGCCATGGAAGTAGGGATTATCTTCTCCTTTTTTAAGGACAGGGGTAGTAGTATCTATTCTGTTATCATGAGATCATCCTTCCAGGCATTACCTTTTCTTAAGGAAGGGGCAGTGTAGTATATGTTTGTTTGTCATATACATTAGCAAAAATATGTGACCACTTGAAAAGGAGAAAAGAAAAGGTTACTTCCTATAAAAATACAAGGAGAGAAAAAGGCAAAAAAAATCTTCATAAGCAATCACAATTGCCATGACTAATAGAACCCTTCTCAAGAGTCCAACATTCACAGGAATATAAATGTGAATAAATACATAAAAGACACTGCCAAGGTTGCTGCAAAGAAAGTACCACCAGTATCTTATCTATATATCTATAAAAGTGAGAATGTGTGTGTGTATGTGTGTGTGCGCGAGGACATTTCTCAACCTATATACTCAACAAATTTTTAATCTACAGACTTGAAATTTGGTATATAGAGTATTTAGACATGTGGAAAATTTTGAATCGGTTTTCATCCGGAAAAAAAAGACTGCTAAGGGGGTGAAAATTGAAAAATGGTATGTGAAAGATGATCAGATTTTTATCTGTTTATCAATTATATCACAAATGTGCATGTGTAAATCATTCAATGACTGATTACTTTAATAATAAGTAGGTTTGAAAACACTTTTAAAGATCATGTCATGCTGGCTTAAATGTTATCATACTTGACTCACTGTTTTAGGTTTTAGTTTCCATCTCAGCTTGAGTATTATTTATTTATTTACAAGAAGTGAACTGTTTAGAAAAAAAACAATACTCGCATGCACATGTCTCAGTTTTTATTTCATTTTTTTTTAAAGAATTTAACGTTACGTTTAATACCTACAGTATTTTTGTTTATAACAAATAAAGTTCTCCATTAATTAAAATATAATATTCATGCATATTTTATAACCGGCCAATGCCGGGCAGCCTGCTAGTATCTCTATAAAGCCACTATTTGTCCATGCATAAAGTATTGGGTTCACATCTGGAATGGTACATCAACAACCACTAGTTTCTCTCTCTTGGACAAGGTGCAAAAGAAGAATCCCTAACCTCATAGATACCACACTGTCTTCAAAACCTCAGCCCCTGTCCCATCACTACAATATTGAACCCCTGTGTTTGTTTTACTTCAGCAGAATGAACTCACTGTACTCATATCCCCTCAATGTAAATATCCGCAACCAACTCAACAACCATCAAAATCTCACCCAAATGCCAGAAAACTGTCTCCTCCAATAGCTTCTTTCCTTAGACTGCCTGTCTTTGGAATCTCTTTGCTGGTCTGTTTCCTCGACTGTACCAACATGCCGAAATTTAAATGTAATGTGAAAAAACATCTTGCTGATGATCTTAGGATGCCCCATATAAATTTGGCTGCATATGTCTCAGTAGCATACAGTGTTTGGGTTTAATTAAAAAAAAAAAAAAATTGTTCATCATTTTCAGTCCTCTCATAATATTCTTCACCATTCAATTGACAATCCATCCATGTCATTAACACTTATCCTTGAGTGGATTTCAGCCTTGAAAAATTGTTTAACAGACATTGGTGAACATCTATAATTGAATTGTTATCATAATTTTATAATTTTATATGATAAATACATCTGCACTTGAGCATAAAAGAAATGTTAACAAATGAAATGTTAACGGTTGGCCACTCCTGACCTTTGATGTGTGCTTCAATGATATGTAAGCCATTTTGATAACTGTGTCATCCAGTATCCTTCAAAATGACAGTCATTTTTCACTGAGCAAATGCACCCTGTGCTTCACTGACAAATGGCATTCATAGAAATCCTCTTTGATACAAGAGACACTAAGTGTGCATCTATATATTAGTACAATAGCGTGTTATTTTCTGTGTCACACTTACATCTGGGTCGTTTAATTGTTATGTACTTCCATTTCTTGTAATAAATAATTTTACCAAGAATTCTTCATAAGTTTCGATTATAGCTGATGGCACTTAAGTCATCTATTTTTTTTTTAGAAATAATTTTACGAAGAATTCCTCATAAGTTATGGTTTCGATTATGGCTAATGGCACTCCAATAATCTATTTTATAAAAATAATTTTATCAAGAATTTTTCATAAGTTTTGGTTTCAGTTTTGATTATAGCTGCAGGAACTAAAGTTATATATATATATATATATATATATATATATATATATTCAAAAGTTTCAATTCAAGCTGAAGAACCCAAGTCATATAGATATATTTTTTATTTTTTAAATCACGACTTTATAATATATAAAAAAAATCGATAGAACATTAACTCTATAATAATATATACTAAATCTGCGAGAATTAAAATATCATATTTAAGCGTACTTTATGACCGGGCTTTGCCGGGCGTTTATGCTAGCTTAGATAAATACTTTTGCAGTTTTAACAAAAGAGCTACAATAATATCAGAGTGTCTCCATCTACAGAGTGTATTACATATGAATAAGTCCTTGTGGAATGTCCACAGGTCCTGCTAGTTAAATATTATTCTAATAAGTCGTATGAGAGAAGAGTGTGAAATTTGCTTGTATGAGATGAAAAAAAACAAGTGTCAAAAAAACAAAAAAACATGAAATTTAAGAGTTCTATTATGGGTTCACACAACACCAATCATACCTACAAACTTAACATTTGGTAGAGATGATTCTCCATAGAGGTTGTTTGAGAAACCAGGAGTATGTTCTATATGCATATGAGAGTCTCTTTGTACAAGAATTGCTTTGGTAATAATACTCCATAACTAGTCTAATTCCTTTATGGTTCGTTTCTTTCTCTGCATGGCTTTTGGTTTATGCCAATTATATTTAATTGTATTTCATTTGTTTTATTCTGTTACCTAAAATAAAGGTTAACATTTGCAGGAAGCTGAATGGGTCCCTATGTTGATTATCAAAAGAAATCCTGCCGATCATGGCATTATCTTTCTTCTGAACCCCATAATTGTTTTGTTTGTTTGATGTCATTTTCTTTCAGTTTTGTGTGTGTGTGTGTGTGTGTGTGTGCCAACACCAGTCCCAAACTGATTTGGTCAGTGACCCTGTCACATGGATAATGTTTATCTATTCTATATCTAGAAATAACACTGCATTATTGCACACATTGTACAGGGTGAAACAATAAAATTCTTTCCCTAAAAAAGATGACATGATTCCATTTCCGCTTGATGAAAACCGGTTTTATATTATAATATATATTATATATAATATATATCAAACGTCTGATAAGGTCCAAATTACGAGAATTTGCAGAGATAACAGTGATTTCAGAGTGTGGTTCTACTGTTGCCATCAACTAATATGCGGTACTGTCTGTGAGGAAATGTTTCAATAACTGTTTCAGTGTTGTCCGACTGCAGGGGTTTGTGTCCATGTTGATTTTGAATGGACACCTGTTCCTCAACTCTTAATTGGTCAAGTTGTGGCCTGTTCCCAGTGTGTTTGGTGTTGTTGATGAACTGCTGGTTGATGACCCTCTCGCACATGTCGGCAAGTTTCAACGATTCATGGTGGAATTTTGTAGAGTTTTGTAAGTGATCATTCAAGGCACAAGCAAACAGGAGTTCTGCCAGTGATGCGCATATGTTGGGTGGTGGTGTGTTGTGATGTAGTAGCAGTGCTTTTGACACTTCGCCTGTATCCAGTGAACCACTGGGGCTAATGTTTGTTGTGAGTATCCGCTTCATGTAGCTCTGCCATTGCTTTGAGGATAATAGGCTGATGATACTCACAAGGATATGCCCCATATCTCTAGAAATGTCTTCAGTTCAGAGTTGTATGAGGGTCCACCATTGCAAGCAATTTCCCATGGTACACCATAATTGATGAAGTACCTGTGTAAAACATTGCATACTGTGGAGACTGGCATCTTTGTGTATTGAAGATATCTCTATCTAAACTGGGCAAATATCATTTCCATCCAACCATGTTGAAAATATCTGTGACTGCTGACTGGAAGGGGTAGTCTGATTGCAGATTCCTTATGGTTTGATGGGGCAATTTCATAGCAACGTTTGCATCGATTACAGCTTTCTTGCAATTCTGTTACCATGCCAAAAAACCTTGTCTAGCATTGCTTATCATGCTATTGATCCATTGGTGGCTAATAAGAATATCTTTTTTCCTGGCGGTATCGAATTGACAAAGTTTAATAGAGACAGTGTATCTCTCTTCTTGTTGCTGCATTCAAATTCTGCAGGTCAATCTTTCTACGTGGGCTGCTATCTTTTTGAGAACTGTGATCATTTTGGAACACCATGTTGTTAGTAACCCAGCTAGCACTGGTTCAATCATGTTCAATGCAACATCAGCATCTAGCTAGGATTTCACAGCTTCCTTCCAGTAGTGAAGGACTGGGATTGGTTTGTAAACGGCTTTAGGTTGGTAGTTATCCAAGATGAGGAGTTGTTCTCCTGTCATGATGTGAAGTTTCGGTATGTGCATGTGTTGAACATGTTGCTGGTAAAGTGACACGTGATCCAATTTTTCACAATAATCGGGTGTAGTGAAGAATGGCAGCTTGTTTGATGTAGTGGGCAGAGTAATCTGTATAGACATCCGCAAAAAGCTAATTTGTTTTTCAGTTGTTTTACAGTCTACTTTTGTTTACAGTCTACTTTTGGTTACAGTCTACAGTTGTTTTACAGTCTACTTTTGTCGTAGATACTTTACTTCTAAGTTTTGGTGGAAAGTCGTTGTTGACAATCCTTAGTGTTTTTAGGACCATTTGTGATATGTTTGGGCTCTTAATTCTTGAGCGGATGTAAATTATTTCTATGCATGTTACATCACCAAGTGACATTGTAGTGATTAGGCCTCCTATGATGGCCTGTTTGTCATCATTTATGGTGTGTAAACGATGCTTAGTAGATACTTAGAAGTGCACACAAGATCATTTAAAATATCTTCTCTAGCTGTACTTGTTTGAACCCCTGTATCTGCCATGGCAGCTAATTGGGTGGTTCGTAGTTTCACATCTATACATATCAAATATTCAAAGTACCTGTGAGTAATCCTATTTTAAGTAATTTTATTCTTAATGAATGGAGGTGGCTCTGGTCAGCCTGATGTGAACTGGTTGTTGGTCCATGCATCATGTGGAATTCCCTCTTCTTCCTTTAGTCATTTGGATGGCATACTCAAGGTTGATATGGATGCGTCATCACCTTGGTTGTCATTAGGATCATCCTCCATTATATCATTAGATGTTATTCATTATATCATTAGATGTAATTCATTATATCATTAGATGTTATTCATTATATCATTAGATGTTATTCATTATATCATTAGATGTAATTCATTATATCATTAGATGTTATTCATTATATCATTAGATGTAATTCATTATATCATTAGATGTTATTCATTATATCATTAGATGTTATTCATTATATCATTAGATGTTATTCATTATATCATTAGATGTAATTCATTATATCATTAGATGTTATTCATTATATCATTAGATGTAATTCATTATATCATTAGATGTAATTCATTATATCATTAGATGTAATTCATTATATCATTAGATGTTATTCATTATATCATTAGATGTTATTCATTATATCATTAGATGTTATTCATTATATCATTAGATGTTATTCATTATATCATTAGATGTTATTCATTATATCATTAGATGTTATTCATTATATCATTAGATGTAATTCATTATATCATTAGATGTTATTCATTATATCATTAGATGTTATTCATTATATCATTAGATGTAATTCATTATATCATTAGATGTTATTCATTATATCATTAGATGTTATTCATTATATCATTAGATGTAATTCATTATATCATTAGATGTTATTCATTATATCATTAGATGTTATTCATTATATCATTAGATGTTATTCATTATATCATTAGATGTTATTCATTATATCATTAGATGTTATTCATTATATCATTAGATGTAATTCATTATATCATTAGATGTTATTCATTATATCATTAGATGTTATTCATTATATCATTAGATGTTATTCATTATATCATTAGATGTTATTCATTATATCATTAGATGTAATTCATTATATCATTAGATGTTATTCATTATATCATTAGATGTTATTCATTATATCATTAGATGTTATTCATTATATCATTAGATGTAATTCATTATATCATTAGATGTTATTCATTATATCATTAGATGTTATTCATTATATCATTAGATGTAATTCATTATATCATTAGATGTTATTCATTATATCATTAGATGTTATTCATTATATCATTAGATGTAATTCATTATATCATTAGATGTTATTCATTATATCATTAGATGTAATTCATTATATCATTAGATGTTATTCATTATATCATTAGATGTAATTCATTATATCATTAGATGTTATTCATTATATCATTAGATGTTATTCATTATATCATTACTTCATCACAAAGAATTGTTGATGATATACCCCAAGATGGACGGTTTCAATGCAACGGATTTAATATATTTTAGCTGTTGTTCCTCTGTAGCATTATTTAGGGCATCTGAACCAATGAAATTAAACAGCATTTCATTAACAAACGAACTGCTTACAGACCATAGATCGTTTTGGCATCTGTAGAGTAGGGTGAGCTGTGTCATCTGTTTGTAGTGGAGCCACACATCTTTGAAGATAATCCATTTATTATCTGACGAGTTTGGTTCTATGACTGGGTGCTCGGATTTCACACATGGATGGTGCAAAAAAGGTGTAGGTGCATGTTGCTTAGCAGGCCATAAAATGTGTCATTTGTTCCTGCATGGAAATCTGTTGTTGATGCATTTACATCATGAAAGTTACTTGCTCGATTTCAGTTTATTTTATTTTTAAGCCCACTTTTGACGTCACGTATAATTATGATAGAACATTATAGATTGAGGAATGACAATAGGACATGGACATTTGATATCCACTCACGACACATTTTTATTTATATCTCCTCCATGACAGTTGCTACCCATACTTGGAAGAGTTGCTCCATGTAAAGGTAGAAAGTTCCATCAAGAGCACATAAGTAAACAGAAATAGTGTTATTATTAACATCTAATTCACATATGTGTTTGTGGTGTGTACAGAGACACATACGTAAATTAGCTGGAAAAAAAAAAAAGAGTCACTCTTTCTGTAAATGCTTGCAGAGATATAAAGAAATAGTAAAGAATAGTTGAATCAACATAGAAAGAGGTAGGGGTGAGAAATTCATAGGTAACAAAGACAAAGATAGGATACTTGGTTCAGTTAATTATAAATTATGGCAAATTAGTGCCATTAAAAGAGAGTTCGTTTTTTCACAGTTCAATTAATACTCACTAGGAGTTTCCACACATATAAATCTAATTTATAAAACTCACTATGTCTGTCTGTCTGTCTCCATATTTTCAAACTATCTCTTCCAAAATTAAAAGTCACAGAGCGATGCTAGGGGTCTCAAATGATTGGATTTTTTATGAACCGTTCTTTTATGGGTCTTTAGTCGATTAAAATAGTTTTTAAGGGGTCAAAAGTGAAAAAATTGTTATACATTTTGTACATTCATCTTAGTTTATTTTTAATCAGTTTATATGCATGTCATGTTAGTACAGTGGTAACGTCACCAGCTTTGAATGCTACAGTTTTGCTTTCAGTTTCGATTCTAGCTGATGGCACCCAAATACTTTTTTTACTTTTAAAATCACAACTCTATCATCATATATACGAAATCTGGACAAATTAAAATATCATATTTAAGCATATTTCACGACCGGACAAAGCCCTTCCCTACCCCTGCTAGTCCAAGATATACTTTACCATGTATTTTGTATTTTCTGTTACTAAAATATTGCGTTGGCCAAAATGTGTATTCGTTTTTTCTTGTTTGTATTTTTTTTTTTTACTTCTGTCAGTCTATGGAATACTCAAGCATCAAGTTTAGAAACATAACTATTTATACAATTCATTTTCCACATTCGATTTGGAAATCTCAAGAATGTTTGTGATGTATTTGGGTGCCAAATGGTAATTTTGTTGAATTACGAGATTCACTTGGTCACTATCGATTATCTTTGGCAAAAGCATCTCACACAGAAAAATTTCCTTTCTGGAATCGAGCAAACCACTTCTGACACACAGCATTCTCTTTATACACAGCATATCTTTAATGCAAACATCTGTAGATTTTTCTTTTCTTTTTTGTTGTAAAAAAAAAACATCAAATGTCAGTGGTGCTCTGCTTGATCTTCCATTTTAAGGCTTGAAATACAAGCAAAAATATAAAAATTCTACTCAGAGGCATATTACATACTGACATCAACATAGGCCAGAAATATGACATTAAAAAACACGAACAAACTTTTTGGACAACTCAATATATATGAAAAACAGCTTTATGGAAACAAATACTATATTGATTTGAGTCAATCAGCAATAGAAAACTAATGGAATTCCATGGAAATCACACAATGCTTTTCCCATCAATCTGCATAATTTAATGTTAAAAATAAGATCCATTTTGAAATAATAAATGTTTTGTCAGATTCAATTCATTTAAGAAAGAAATGATTTTTTTCATTTTCTGCACAAATAATTATCATCAGCAAAATAGAGTTTAAATAAAATTTGTTTAAATCTGTCATAATTTAATTCTTTCTAAAACAATAAAGATTCAATATTTAACTGAAAGTTAAATATTATTTAATCAATAGCGTAAAAATTTGGTTTGTGATACAAATGTTAGGGGTCGTTTGGAAAGATCACATTTTTAACTAGGAAATATGAACTAGATCTGGATGCACTAAAGGAATGCTGCGGAAAGACAAATGTTCTCAGGACATATTTACCGTCAAAGAGGCAAAAAACAGAACTGGTATTGTCTGGTAGAAAGCTAGGATTGAAAAAGCAAGGTTGACCAAGACGCACTCTGATGGAAAACTTAATCAATTGAATAGTTAAACTGTTTCGGGCTATAGATAGCCAGCTACATTGGAAAGCCGTGGTCGCCGATGCTGTTAAACGGCAGGGTCGTTGATGGTGAAATATTTTTCAAGTCATTAAAGTGAATATCACTTTTTGAAATGTATTTAAAATTGTATACTGAAAACTGAGACATCAATGTTACCAATAAACATCAGAGACAGTAAGTGTAATGTTTGAAAGATACTCCAATCTTTATCTGATTAACTTTAGATATCTTAAAAATAATAATAAAGATAGCGCTGAAAATGGGCAATTATTCATTTGATCCTAAAAATGTACGATAGATGTAATTGAGTTAAGCACACAAAAATCTCCATCTTAAAACATGGAAATGTAATTTGATTGAATGTATGCACTCACACACACATGCGCGCGCAAATAAACGAACGTTTATTCATTTCAATTTTCCCACGCATTTTGCACAAAAATCAGTTCTTCTAGCAACGGCATAATTTCAAATACGCCTGCACACTTTTTCTCACAATAACAAAAGTAAAACGAACATATTTCTGGCAGACGTAGTTGACGACAGTATCACGTGACACAAGCAACCAATGAGAACATTTAGAAGATTGTCTTTTTAACGCTTGTTCCAACAACCAAAATATCAGACGTAGGAATCTTGTTTTAGAGTCAGTCTAAAATGTATAAAAACGCATCAAACATTCTTCCCTTCTTCTCGCTTCGACGTCACGTGAGAACATGCCTCTCGTTTCCATAACATCATCGCTGCCAAAGCCATCAAAACCATGATTACACACGCCACGCGGGCACTCAAAAATCACACTTATGCACATATTCTGCACATTTTCTAATTAATAACAACGAATTACTTTCCTCACGGGACTTTTAAGTTAGGTGAACTACGCCAGTTAAAACACCAACCTTAAAATAAGGACATTATTTTCACACAAGACTTTTACCTCCTAACCTTATTAATTCAACAGACTTTCATCTAACATTCTAATCATAATGACTTCGCAAGAACTTTCACCGATCGGACCTTTGCTTATTCATCTTGTTGTTTTTGTTAAAAAATAAATGCGGTGCATTTTAAACGAGAAGGAGTTGTCATTTTGTTTTATTTCTTTTTTTATTATTGTTTTGTTTGGGGCAAAGAGATTTAATTTCACTTAAACTTCTTTTCTCTTACAAATGTTCGCGTAGGCAAATCTCAGGAATGGGGAAGCCTAAACATAAATAAGTGTTACATTAGGTGTGTCAGAAATTTCGTGAAAAATAGTGAATAATTCCACCCCGTCTTTCCAAGCTTATAACTCCTCGAAAAATGTAATTCAAGCCCTAATTTTTTTTCAATTAAAGGGGCAAGGACCAAGGTTTCATTAAAAAAAAAACAAACAACGTGTTTTTTTTTTTAAAAGGTTTTAAATTTCGGACTTTACAGGTAAATTTCTTAAAAACACTACTTTTTTTTTGTTTTAAATTTGAATATATTATTTATTGACCTTTTCTCTTCAATTTGTGATATATAACACTTTGGTGAGTAAATTAATTATTTACTTTTTAATAGACATTTCAAAATGGGAGGCGTGAATTAGTCGACCCCCTGTCTTTCCAAGCTTATAACTACTCGAAAAATGTAATTCAAGCCCTAATTTTTTTTCAATTAAAGGAGCAAGTACCAAGGTTTCATTAAAAAAAAAAAAAAAAAGACAAAAGAAACAACGTGTTTTAAAAAAAAAAGGTTTTAAACTTCAAACTTTACAGGTAAATTTCTAAAAAACACTACTTTTTTTTGTTTTAAATTTGAATATATTATTTATTGACCGTTTCTCTTCAATTTGTGATATATAACACTTTGGTGAGTAAATTAATTATTTACTTTTTAATAGACACTTGAAAATGGGAGGGTGAATTTTAAAAAAAAACGTTTGTCTAAAATATTATATTCTGTTTATTGGAAAGAGCATAAAATTTCACATTGACCCTGAAAATATCGTAAAAATAGAATCAATAGAAAAATTTTGATAGATTTTTAAATTTTAAAAATTGAAAAATATTGAGTTCATAAAATTCATTACTGTTTTTTAAAAAATAAAAAAAAATATTTCTATTACTTTTAAAACAACTTTAATAGTTTATTTTGGAAGTATAATCCATAAAGAAAATAAGCAACCCACTTACGAGTTTTTTATATTTTATTCGCAGTTTCGTATTAGAGGTGTCAAAAATCCCTACAAAAATTCTGATACACCTAGTGTTACATAGCCCAGGGTTCATCATGAAATTGATCCGACACAACATTTACTTTTCTGATTAGTAAGATAATTTTATCTTAATCATTTTAAACGATGAGACTGCTGAGGCTATTTACGATGCACCCCCCACCCCGTCTGGTGTAATTTATTTCTTCCATCTTTTGGTTTTGTGCCTATTAGCGCATATTGAAAACTATGACATCAATGTTGACAGCGTACATTAAACAAAAAAATGAAAATGACATTTGTTTTGCCTCAAGAGACAATGGATAAACTCTGTAGGATTGCCTGTGCATGTAATCGTGAAGCAAGTGTTGCGCAATTCCCAAACACACCTTTTTTTGATTCGGCACTGCCTGATTCTGGGGGTAAGGAGAAGTCTTGGCGGACTAGAAACAATGTAGAGATAAGCAGAGAGCACATACAGCACTTGGTATTCTCAAATGTTAACCCATTTTAGTAGTGACCAGGCTCGATGGTGCTTAACTTTGGTGATCAAACGGAAACCAGTTTGTCAGCACATGAAACAGTAGATGTAATATTTGAAAGACTCTCCAATATCTTTTTAAGTTTAATCAATCATTTTGTAATATCAAAATCCTATTTAGAAAAATTTATTATCTATTTAAATAAAACAGTAGATATATGCATGTGTGTGTGTCTGTATGTAAATATTTAACCAATAAACGCTTAAACTACTTGTCACATTACATCGAAATTAACAGGAAATAATAATCATACACCAAGGATGATTTATAACGAGTAGAATTTTTGTTTGGACCGATGAATAACACGTACCAAAATATGTCAGAAAGTTGAAATGTTCGTTTCAACTTTCTGACATATTTCTATTACCTTTGCGCATGCACAAATTCATTCATAACTTGAAATGCTTTAATCTTAATTCTTTCTTATCTCAAGATACCTCAAATAGTAGGGAGTGCAACTGGAGTGCTAAATGTTTTGGTTTTGATTCTAGCTGATGGCACTCAAGTAATTTTTTAAAACTTGGAATCAGTATTATATATTAGGTACAATATTATATATTAGGTACAATATTATATATTAGGTACAATATAATATTCATTAGAGAATTCGCTCTGTGGTAATAAATACGAAATGCGCACAAATGAAAATATATTTAAGACAATTTCATGACTGAGCAATTCCTGACTAGTGTAAAATAATTTACTGATTCCATTAAATTCACCATACTGCATTTCGGTTTCTTATAAAACAAATTAGTCGATAGGAAATAGACTTTTGACTAGTATGTATTAAAAGAAACGAAAAAGAAACTTACGTTTTTGCTTTAGAAATGAAGATTATCATTTCGATTCTACTGTTCTCATTTTGAGTGTTATGTCTGCAAGGACATGTAGCATAGTGGATAAATTACTTGGTAAAATTCAGTTATAAAATTACATTCTTCTGGCGGTGTGGGTGACACTCAAAATACAATTTCAAATCACTTAGGACTTCTAAAATGTCATGCTACCTGCGTGGATTAAAGAAAGGGTTTTGTTCAAAGTTCTGTGCAGGTTTCCAAGTTTGACAAGATACACCCGAAAAAGGTCGAAGGTTACATCGACCAAAATATTGTGAAAATAACAATTAAGATGAGAACAAGTCCGAAGGATCCAAATAATAATAATAAAATAAAAACTTAAGTTGTTACAAAATTACTTTCTCATTAGATTAATATTGCAGAGTTCATTTTTGTTTTATTTTAAATAAACATGCTGTATATCTTTTTTAGTTGATTTAATTGAAAAAATATTCTATCAAAAGAAGTAAACAAAGAAATGAATTAGTGAAAAGAAACGAATCATTGAAAATTTTATTTTAATTTGATAATCTTTTGGTTTCAAATGTGAAATTTTATACAAATTGGACAAGGTTACAAGTCAATAAGGGAGTTCATCGTGTGTGTGTGTGTGCGTGTGTGTGTGTGTGTGTGTGTGTGTGTTAGTAACAAGATGTTTTAATGAATAAAAAAGAAAATGTAAAACCATAAAAAATGGAGCAAAATATAAAAAATCAAAATTTGAAATAAAGAAAAAATAAAAAAATAAAGAAGAAAATGAAAACATTTATTAAATGTTTAATAAGTTTTTATTTTTATTAAACATGCATTTAAAAAAAATAAAGATAAAATAAAGTTTTAAAAAATGTAAAAAAAAAAAGAGTAGTTGAAAAAATACAAACTAAAAGAAAAAGGAAAACAAGATACTTGGAATAAATAATAATCAAAAACAAAATTACAAAAAAAAAAAAAAAAATACAAATATTGGTCAATTTTAAAATGTTATGAAAAAAATCTTTCCAAGTTTTGATAATATTTTTCAGCATTTTTCTCCTTTTGTAACGAGAAAGCTTTTCCTGCGATTCATTGCATGGAGATGTGTTGCATGTGGTTGGCTATAAAAAGTGTGTACATGTGAAGTATTGGCAAAAAGTTACATGTGTAAAAAGTTGAGTATAAAAATAGATAGTAATGACTTTTACCATCCAAACAAGACATTTTTTATGGAAATACCAAAATAGATTTATAGTATTTTTCTACAACATGGTTTGAGAGTATTTACCAATTCTGCTATTATTTTTTTTATATACTTTTACAAAATACTAATATTTGAATACTGACCAAATATCTTTTTCTTTAACAGATCAATCCACAACTTTTTATTTCTATTTTTTTTAATGAAGCAGAAATATTAAGATGTTAGTCATTTTATTTGGGGCAGTGGTGGAACTGAGGTGTTTATTTGGTTTTGTATATTTTTATTTTGTTTATTTATTTTTTTTTTTAAATTCAGTTTTTATTTGGAAACAAATGAAAAACAATTTTTCTTCAGGATGAAAATCTTTTTTTATCATGACGAAGAAAAAATTTGAATTCATTTTTTTTTGTGTGTGTGTGTGTGTGTAGGGAATTTTCTTCATGAGAGAGAAAAAACATTTCTTTATCATAAAAAACTTTTCTTCATTATGAAAAATATTTTTCTTCATGAGAGAAACATTTTTATTTTTTAACCCAATATTTTTATTGCTCCTTTTTTTTTATTTTATTAAATACCTCCTCTTAATTGCACATAATGTCAGCCTTTAGCACCAACACATACACTGTCAAACAAAAGCAGAGACAGAACAGAATCAACCTTGAAACAAAGATTTTTTTTTAATCAGTTAGTATTTATTGTAGGCAAACCTTTAAATACCACTGGACACAATTTCAAAACAGCTTACTGTATAAATCACACATATCTAATGCTTATTGAAGCAAATTGGACGAACCCGTACGAGAGTACCTATCCCCTAAAAATGCGTGTTTTTCACCTTTTTTTTTTTTTAAGTTTTTCCAACGATTATCATAGATTACAAACTTAAGTATCATATTAGTAGAGAAAAATTTTGAAAAAAAAAATTAATGACTTTTAAGAAGGGGGTACACTTTCTCGTTACAACGTTCTAATCACGTGACACGCCGGTAAAGAAATTGACAGTAAGTCAAGTAGCAATGATATAAAACGTTTTAATGAGAAAGTGAACCCCCTTCTTAAAAGTTATTTAATTTTTTTTTTTTCTGCTACTGTGATACTTAAGTCTATAATCTATGATAATCATCGGAAAAAAGGTTTTTTTTATAAATGATGGAAACACGCACTTTTAGGGGGTGAGCATTCTCGTATAGGTCCGCCGCAAATTGAATCATAAAATGCTAAACAAAAGAATATTGATTTTTAATACGGCCGATATAAACAAATCAAACAAGATACAAAGGGAAATAAATCTGTTTCTATTATGCTTCAATGAGATAATCGTCTAGAGGAAAAATGCAAATATAATTTTATTTCTATTTTGTAAAATTTTTAGATGGCAGTGATTATCTCCTTTTTGGCATATTTCTCTTGTTCGATTTGGAGTTTCTATTAGTGTTTAGCATTAACTATTCAATTTACTATATAACTTATTGTTTTAAAGAAAAAAAAGTATAATGATTTTATGCAATTTATTTTGAAATAGCATTTAAAAACTAGATAGAAATCTTGAAAATTGTATCCAAATTATAAAATATAAAGCGCGTGCGCGCACACACATATATGACTGTAAACGTCCTTATTTAAAAATTTAAAAAATAACCAAAACAAGAAAGCCACCATTTTAATTCTTGTTAATAGTCGTTTCGGATTTACGTTAATATATGGATGCACGAGAAAAATATTCTGGACATGCCAAAAGATATTGTTTAACTGGGTACTAATTCAATGCCAGTCAAGATGTATTGGTTGCATAGCATGTCACGCCGAAGGTCTCGAATTAACGACCGGAACAAGATCAACATGAGAATAGCAGAAAATGTGCAAAGACCACATCAGCTCAAAAAAAATAAATAAATAAAAATGAATAAAATAAAAATGAATAAAATAAAATAAATAAAATAAAATAACTAAAATGCTCAGATTGTTGGAATTGCAAACATTTTTAAATAAGAAATAAAAAAATATAAGGGAGATAAATCTTTACAGGTTAAATTATGACTTATCTCCCTTGCATTATATAAGTTATCACTGATTTACTTTTTCATTTTTTATACTTTTCTCTTTAACGTAAACACGTTCAACTAATGAATCACGAACAATGCCGGGTAGGTACACTTAGAAGGTGCAATAAATACTGAAGTTTTCTTATCAATTTTTTTTTGTTTGTTTAAATACAAATTAGAAAATGAATGCAATTTTAGTATTAATATCAGGTAGCGTGTGTTGTTTGTGGCGGTATCGGTAAAAAAATCTGTTGCATTAACAATGAGATTAAAGCATAAAATTCATATTTGCAAAAAAAAAAAAAAAATAGCTTTCTCATCTATTGATCATTTGTATGCGATCGATGTCACATAGTTAATTAATCTGCATATTACTTTACAAAAGAACATCTCATTGATTAACGTTACTATTGCTTTCAGTTTTCTATTTAATTCATAGTTCTATTTACAAATATGATGCATATGCGATTGATGCAGTATGGTTAACTAATTTACATATTGTTTTGTAAAAGCACATCTCATTAATTAATGCCATTGTTTTATTTTGATATAACACAACTCTATTAACAAATATTTTTTATATCATAAAAAGGCTTAGCGTTTGGGGTCAAAAAAGATTTTCCGGTCTATTTAAGGGAGGCAGGGGTCTTAATTGTCTCAATTTTCTATGGTGAAACACAGTTTCTGCTAATTTTCTATAAATGATTGCAGTTAAAAAGCAGTTTCATGGCAAAAAAATAGCCTTGACTCTGCACAATCATAGAACTGCCATAGCACTAACAGATGGAATGACAAAGTTATAAAAAAAATACAGAGAATATCCAAATAAAATGGAATAGGAAGCACGCCAAATTCATATTCATAATAGAATAATAGCTTTCTAATATAGTGATTATTTATATGTGATCATGTCTATGAAATAATTAATTTGCATGTTGCTTTGCAAAAAGAAATCTTATTAATCGACATTTTAATTTTTTCTATTTCATTCAGAGTTCTATTTACAAATATTTTTATATCATAAAAAGGCTTATCATTTTGAGTGAAAAGAGACATTCTGTCTCATTTACTTCAGGTAGAATAGGATAGGAGTAGGGGTTCCCAGTTTCCCCAATTTTTTCAGCTAACATTAAGACAGTTTCTGCTAGTTTTCTATAAATTACTGCAATCAAGAAGCAATCTCATGACTAAAAAAAGCCTTGACCTTACAGAACTACTGCATTCACACATGGAAAAACTAGTTGAGCAAAATTATTCATCTCCAACATGGAATAGATATCCATAGAAAGGGCCCGCTGACCCTGAACTGAACAAGAGCAAAGGTTGGAAGGAGAACTAGCAACCTCCACACGTGAGGATCAGCAATGGCAAACAATCAATCGAGAGAACGTTTATTTCATCTTTTTTTTTTTCAGTCATTTTATGTCAATGTCCTCTTATATTTCTTGTAATGAACGATGGTTGGGTTGTTTGTCAACAAAAGCAGTTGCATAACCTAAATGTTACCTAAGATGGTCTTTCGCTTGACATTCTTTGCATGATTGTAAGAAATCATATTATGCTATTATCATCATTGCTCATGTAAGTAACCATGTCTGTTCTTAGTTTAACTAATGCTGCCCACTGATATCCTGCCAGTAATGAATAAAAATATCTTTTAAACTTATTTTCCTTTAATTTATAGGGAAATTTCCTCAGGCAATATTACTATATAAGTAGATAACCCAGACAAAGCCATGTTAGGAGATAAATTAACTTGAACACTTTTCTTTCAATAATTTCATTTTTAACAAAAATTATTTTTTGGTGAAATTATTAACTGAAAAAAAAAAAAAATGTTTGAAAATATTTGAAATCGATTCGATGTTTACAGTCAAAGAAAGGCAAGGATTAAAAACAAACGCATACATACATACATACATACATACATACATACATACATGTATATGCATACTGATGCATGAATACACTCACACACAAAAGAAAGGTATGTGTTGGTGCCAAAAGAATAGTTTACAAAAATCGTTCTTCTAAAATCTCTGCATAAGTGCTTCCCTCAGGCACCCTACAGAGATATTCTATGCCATTTAGTCTCGTTCCCCAGTGAGAATGGTCTTTCTCCTTTTCCTTGTAGAATTTGCATTGTAGAGTTGTCTTCATTGTGACTGATTCCTGGAACTGAAAAGATAAAAAGAAGCAAAAACTTTTTTTATAAAACAGGTAAAAGATGGAAATAAGTAAAAAAAAATATTTGAAAAATGGACAGAAAATGAGAGGAAAAGTTGGGGTTTTCTTTCATAACAGATCACTTGAGAATGTTTGTTTTAAATGGAAATTGGTTCAGACAAGGCATGAAGCTACTTGCTGTAAGGAGCTAAAAAATACTACTTCAAGGTTAAAACAAAGCCTACAATATGTATTAGATGGATAGATTCCAATCCAGAAAACAGCAATTCTTCCTTCTTTGTCAGAAAATCGCTCATGGAATGTGAGGACTAAATGACAAAATAAGAGAAAGTAAATCCAATTTTTTGCTTTGTTTTAATGAGTTTGTCAGATGAACGGTGAAACAACGTCATGAGGATTGGTAACTATGGGTTTAAACTGGGCAGAATTTGATTATGCTCAACAAGACTTTCTTAACATTGAATTTGAAAACAACCATGTTGTAGTCATTTGGAAGCATTTAAATTCCGCTCGGCAGTTTAATGCTCCCATTGAAAATTTGTGGATTGGCGACAGCAAAAATCCAGTACCCATCACTTTTCGAAAACCTAACTGAAAACTACAAACACATAGCAGTGATAAGCAGACGTTTTTCTTATAATAATAAAAATTCATTGACTATGAGATAAAAAGACTACTTGAGGAGGGTATAATTGAGCCTAGCAAATCACCCTGGAGGGCTCAGGTAGTTATAATCAATTCTGAAAACCATAAAAAGAGAATGGTTATAGATTACTCCCAAATCATAAATAGATTTACTCTTTTGGACGCCTTCCCATTACCCAGGATAGATGAAATGATAGACAAAATAGCCAAATATCGTATGTTTCGCACTCTGGACTTGAAAAGCGTGTAACATCAGATTACCATTAGACCTAGAGACAAGCTATACACAGCTTTCAAGGCAAAACAGTCGACTATATCAATTTTGCAGGATTCCTTATGGCATTACAAATGGGGTACCCAGCTTCCAAAGAATAGTTGACCAAACCATAACAGATGAGAGACTGGAAGGCACATTTGTGTACATTGACAACATCACAATAGATAAAATAAAAAGGAACACAACAAAAATCTCAGACAGTTCATGTCTTACCCTAAATGATGACAAATGCTCGTTTGGACTGGACAAAATAAACCTACTTGGGTATACCATAAGCAAAGGTTTTATCACACCAAATGCAGATCGATTGAAACCTTTACTCCAGATGCCTGTCCCTCACAATCGGCCTTCCCTTCAACGTTCTATGAGAATGTTTGTTCACTACTACCAATGGATTGCATTGTTCTCAGAAAAGATACATCCATTAACACAAGTAGAGATGTTTCCTCTGTCCCATCAAGCCGTTGAAGTATTCAAGGGACTGAAAAAGGATATTGCAAAATCAGCAATTACAACAATAGACCAAAATATTCCTCTGGTTGTTGAAATGGATGCGTAAGACTGTGCTGTTGCTGCTTCTTTGAGACAAGCTGATCGTCCTGTAGCCTTTTTATCACGGACCCTCTGGCTGGCTGAACAACAACACCCTACAATTGAAAAGGAAGCCTACACCATAGTCGAGACATTAAGAAAATGCTGACATTACCTGATAAGACGTCATTTTAAACTTATAACTGACCAAAAATCAATTGCTTTTATGTTCAACTCTAAGACTACAAGCAAAATAAAGAATAAGAAAATAGCAAGGTGGAGAAATAAACTATCTTCTTTCTCCTTTGACATCAGCTATCCAAGCCGGCAAAGAGAACTTAACAAATGATACACTGTCAAGAGTATGCTATACGGCATCAAGCAGAGATAAACTCAGAATGCTACATAACAATCTGTCACTCGGGCATTACTCGAATGCATCATACTGTGAGGTGTAGAGACTTGCTCTTCTCAGTGGAGGAGGTAAAGAGAATTACAAATTCCTACCAAATGTGTGCTGAAATAAAGCGTCAGTTTCATAAACCCAAAACTGGCATTTTAATAAAATCAACACAACCGTTTGAAAGACTCAATCCTGATTTTAAATGATCACTACCAAACAAAACAAGAAACTGATATATATTAACTGTTGTCGGTGAATATTCACGGTTTCCTTTTGCCTTCCCTTGCTCAGATATATCAGCTACTACAATTATACAATGCCTTTGCTCACTATTTGCCATCTTTGGAGTTCCTGCCTATATACATTCGGATCAATGGGCTTCTTTCATGTCATAACAGCTTAAAGAATTTCTACAGGAATGAAAAGTACCTATAAGCCAAATGACTCCCTACAATCCCAAGGGTAACGGCCAATGCGAAAAATATAACAGCATTATTTGGAAGATCGTTCAATTGGCTGCATCAAATAACAGCTGTTCGATTGATAATTGGGAAAATCTCCTTCCTGTTGCATTATACACCATTCGATCCCTATTGTGTACCACCACATATGCCAGCCCACATGAAAAGTTTTTACCTTTTCTGTGACGGAGTTCAGCAGGCACTTCACTTCCATTTTGGCTCTCTTGATCCGATAATGTGTGACTGAAACGACATGCACATTACATCAAGAATGATCCTTCGGTGGACGAGGTAGAGTTCATAGAGGTGAACCCCCAATATGTTCTAGTATGACATGCAGATGGTAGAGAGTCTAATGTGTCTCTCAGAGACCTAGCACCTGCAGCAGACATACCAGAACCGTGGACATCCCCTGAGGACAGACCAACTCCCCCTGACACTGAAGCCCCTCCGGAAGATCATGGCACTGAAATTGCTCCTGACACATCGTCTAATGACACTGTCTTTGTTGGGGCTCAGTCAGACATTTTGGATGAGCCAACACCTAAATCTCTGACAGATGAAGGACTAGCAACGAAAAAACGTGTTCATCAAGAGACTGACTCTGATGTGGAACAGCTTGCTCCTCTGAGAACGAAACATTTCGGAGCAAAGTATTTTAGAGCCCACAGACAGGCTTGCACTGAAAAGCTTCTCTGAGTACTCTGACCCCAAATCATGGACTGCTGAGACGGCCACTGCGAGTTCGTAGGGAGCCTGGACATTTAAGAGACTTTCTTTTCTATCAGTGAGAAATTTGGTGGGGAAGAATGTTGTGAATATGGATTATCTCCTCTTTGATAATCCAAGCTATAAAAGCTGTAAATTTCCGCTTGTCAAGTAGATGAGTGGTAAGATTCTTAATTGAATAAAAGATTACTAGACGGAATCTTTTGTCCTGTTTTCATTACAACTCTCTTAAAAAGAAATCAAAAACACAGCAGCAGCATGATGATGATGATGACGATGATAATGATGGATTTAATGCCTATTTTACGGGTTGTATGTGTTGCATGACTTTTCGAAATTGATATCCAGACTGACCTATCTCTGATCAGGTCTTAATGTTTCCCTTTTTCTCTCAAATCCATCTATATCACTTCCTCCTATGCTTTTCTTGGGTTTCCCCATTAAGTGGTACCGGAACTATTCTACATCTAGTAACCCAGCATCCAAAATAAGTTATTAGAATCAAAGAAAAGAATCCAGAATTAAAGATCCATAAAATGAATAAAAAACAAATAAAATTTAAAGAATAAAATCGTAGTAAAAAAAGACAAAAAATAAAAGATGAAAAGTAAAAATAGTTATAAAAAAGCTTTCAAAATATAAAAATAAGTCAAAAAAATAAAAGAACAAGTAAAAAGAATAAACAACTGCAGTCAAAAATACAGAAAAAGTCCAAAAGAATGAAAGAAAGAAAAAAAAATGTAAAAAGGAAAGAAAAAAATAACAGAGATAAAATAAAAAGCAGTCAAAGAAAAAATAGAAAAAAGTTTCCATCCCTAAACTTCCACAAAGATGCGATCACCATCATAGTACCCTTCCTACCTAACATATCAGACATCCTATTTCCTGTATCAATTTCCCTAAAACCATCATTTCCAAGATTCATTTTTTTTTTTTTTTTTTTTTTTTTTTGCCTTTTAAAGGCCCACACATCCACCTTCCACTCTTGTAAAAAGAAAAGAAAAAAAAATTGTAGCAATTAGTTTTGGTCCAGCAGAACCTGATTCACATTGAAATGCTTTCTGGTTTTGAGAGTTCCAGAGGAACATAGAGATAGATCATCCCTGGTTACTCCACTGAAGACGAGCTGAGCAATTATACTCTTACACTCAACAGCACTTTTCTTCATTTTTTCCTTCAATAAAGCATTTAATAAGTGTGTGCTCTTTTGCAAACCGCAAACTTTTGATTAAAGCACCTTCTAAGGTTGTTTATTTAACAGATTTGTACTATGTAGAACTTTCAAAACAGAATGATTAAAAGTACTAATACAAGAAAATATATATATTTTTTTTTTACAAGGGAGTCACCACTTATCAAGGCTCAAAAGCCTCTCGAGGATAAGGGTTAATGACTGTAAGGCGGTAGTAATCGTTAATGGTATAAGTTGGGGAAAATTTGATTATTTAAGGAGGCAAATTTGTTTACATTTGACTTGAAGGCTACAATACTGTAGTCGGCTGGAAAGTAGGCCAGCAGAACAGTGTTCCACAGTTGGGAAGTTCTAGAAAAGAAGCTTTGTGGAATCTGCATTTAGATTTAGATACAGATAGAGAGTAGGGAAAATTGTTGATACTGGTTGTAGCTAGTTGAGTGCTTTTTTTATGAAAGTTTGACAATGGGGTGGGCGCAGATTTGAGCTCAGACGAGCATTTGCCATGAAAATAATGGTAGAGTAGTGACAGGTTCGCAACGTCTTTTCTGTGAGAAGAGAAAAGGGCATCACCTACTAGGTTTCGGAGTCAGTTTTGAACTTTACTAAGGCAGGATGGGGCGCGCCGAGCAGCTTCTGTCCAGATGTGGCAACAATACTCTATTTTAGGATGTAGTTGGCTCAGATAGAGGAGTGTATATCTTTTTGCCAGGAGGCTGGACATAGAGTCAGATGAGATTTTGAAAAATTAGTTCATCAGGCAAAGTACACTCTAACCTATAACAACTGCCTGAATAACCCTGTCGACATTCCTCGGTAGGGGCACTTCAGGTAATTAGTAATAATGAACTAATTCCTTCTCAAAAGGAGATGGTAAGGCCTAAAACTGAACAGAACAATATCAACAGCAAAAACAGATACACATTTATTATTACAGTTGACAAATACAAAAGCCGTAAACACAACATTGTATATAACATTTAGAAAATATAGTTCTTATAGATAGCAGTCATTCTTTAGTTAAGATATATGTATCCAGATAATACAGATATTCTTAATCTTAAATGAGAAAGCGGTCTGCCTCGTCTTTCTAATATAAAAAAAAAAAGAAAACTTTATTATCTTTCGCAGTGTGGGTGGCGTCATGTGAAATTTCCATCAGCAGAGTTTCTTCGCAAGGGTTTCCTGTCTGCAGAACACATTCCTGCAAGACTGGTTCCTCACAGATTACAATTTGGTCGTTTTCAAAACCAATGTCAGCAGATTGTTATCTAGAATCATCCCCGCAAATATTCGACTTGCTTCTGACAATCATTCCATCTCCATTAAACATTATCCTTTAGTGACATCTAGCCTTTATAAGTAATAATCCAATTTTATATATATATATATATATATATATATATATATCATATATTAAAAACAAAAATCCTAATCCTCTTTTAGTTTTTTAAACCATTCCAACATGTACATATTTAGCAGTCTTAGTTATCAATAAATAATGAAGTTGTATTCAGTAATATTCACAATGAAGAAAATGCCATTCCAGGTGTGAAGGGATTATCACAAAATTCAAAAAGTCAAGAAGTTCAAAGAAATCATAATGTTCAAAAATCATCATCAATAAATCTTAGCAAATAATGAAATCCAAAAAGCTTAAAATAAAATTCAAGTCGATATGGTTCAAGGAAAAAAAAAAAAAAACAAGGATAATATTCATTATGAAATTCGCCATTTTTAGTTTTATACCAACCTCATAACGTGTCTGAGGATGACTCATGAAAGTCAAAAGTACTTGCAAGCATGACAAGTTCCTGTATACATTGAACATAGCATCAGATTGCTGGTCCAACACTAGGAACAAAGGAGTCGGAAAAGTAATAGAAACATTTTTTTCAAACTTTCGTTAATAAATATTAAATTATGGATTTAAAAAATAACGAATCATTTTACTCTAGCTCTTCTAAACACAACCCTAGTCTAATAAAATTAAACCATTTGATGAATTTTTTCCTCGAAAAATATTGGTACACAGCCATACCCATTAGATCACTACGTAAAAGTTTTGACAAGTCAAATTTACTATAGAAATAATAATAAAAAAAATCACTTTCTTTTGTCCTATTTCTCAACACTGACATTTTCCATTTGTTGCATTGTGATTGCTGTCTATGACTCTTCTATTTACATATTTAATGCAATGCTTCAAGTAAACTATATCACAGTATTAAACCATTTCTTTTGTTTGTTTACAGCTGACTAAGAACAACATTTTGTGGTGTTTGATTGTTTTGGCCTACATTCAGTTTACTGATTTTAACCAAATTCAAAATTGTGGACTGAGCGCCACCAAATGTTGTCTATCTTTAGAAAGTTCTTTTAATGCTGCTTAATATTCATATAGAAACGGTGTGTCATTTGTGGTCCAATGTTGATGTATTCTGCAGATAATTTTGAGGGATCTGCTTATATATGTGTGTGTGTGTATCATATATATATATATCTTTTCTTTATTGCCCTTGAATATGTTTGCTGTAATATATATAATAAAAAATAAAATAATATCGAAAATAAGGAAAAGAAAAAGTGACATAGAAATTGTGTATGGTTAAATCTGCCTTACAGCACACGCATACAAAATAATTTAACGAAGGAATTTTATCAAAATATTAATAAAAACTTTCCTAAAACAACTTAGAAAAATTGTAAGCCGCAATACTGTAAAATTATCATTCTCTACAACAACTTAGTGAAAAATATAATAAATTCTAACAATGCAAACATAGATAATGAAATTAAGAAGGGTGGTTATTTAACAAATCAAAATACTAAAGATGAATCACATATCTAAAGAAAGTCTACTAAACAAACGACAAGAGATAGTTCAAAATTGTTTGCATAGATTTAGGTATATCCTGTCTTGACTAAAACCTGACGAGGTTCAACAGTGTAAATTAATGACTTATATTTAAGAAAAATAATAAAATAAAGGAATGTGAGGGGGGGGGGAGAAATATTAAGTTATTAACCCAAATAAATAACCTAAATAAAAAACCCAAATCAATAACCCAAATGTAATAATAGCGTCGGCAACCATGGCTCTCCAAATTGTAGAGCCACAGTAATCTCAGGAGTTTCCTGTTGCTTTCCGTCTTGATTCGGGAGGGTATCTTGCCCTGTGTGTTAAACACATTCCCAGATACCAACCTGGGAATTTCTACAACTCCATGTGATACATACAGCGCCTAGCCTTCCCAAATGGCATAGCATAGTAGGCATTAAAGCTTTAGTTGTAACAGTATATATCTATTTAATAAATTCGAATGAACAATGTATAGTAAATGAGTTGCATATTTAACGATAAATATAAGTAGAAATTTGATTTACTTAGATTAGTCAATATATACTTGTTTGACGCTAATTATGATTCTAATTGACGTATTTATACCTGATAATTATAAGTTCAAAATAATAAATTTTAAACTTATTAAAAAAAACGAATAGTGGAGGAATTGAAATATTAAGTTAGAATGATCTAAATAAATAATGCAAATACAATAATAGCATGATGTAAAGGTACATAGACATTTAATAAATTAGAATAAGGAATGTCTAGTAAATGATAAGTGCATTTAAAAATAAATACAAGTAGGGACTTGAAACTTGATTTATTTAAGTGGAGTTTAATTGTATAAGCCAATGTATACTTATTTGAAGCTAATTATAAATTTTGATTGAAGTATTCATACCTGTTAATTATAGGTTGAAAATAATGAATTTTAAGGTTATACAAAAAATAATTAAGAAAAACACGGATATAAATATATAATAGTTCACATTGAAATATGATTAATATTTCTTTTATATAAAAAAAGAAAAAGAAAAAATTTTTAAAAATGATGCGGCGAGTTGAAATATGTTAGTAGGACCCAACTAAATAATCCAAATATAATAATAGCAGGATTGGTATTTAATTTTTAGTTATAATCAGGGTTGCGGAGTGGATGGTAAAATCTGACTCCACCTCCGACTCTTTTGAGATCTTCGACTCCGATTCCTTGACCCCTATGTGGAAATCTATTCTGCAGATCCATATACCAGCCTCCCACACCTATTCAACAAGCATTTTAAAACTATTTTTCATGTTTATCATTTTTTACGTTTAGCATTCACTTGTATGATAAATATACTCACATATATACTCAAACAGCTTTATAAAATAAGTTAAGATAACAAAGGGATAAAAAAATTTACAATGAAATTTTATTATGCTATCGGTTCAAAAGGGAATACAATATTTAGGAATAGGGAAACCTCTTGAAGCCATCAGAAGAGGGGAGTATATTATACAGAGAAGGAATTTTTTAAAACATAATATTGCCTTTATAGAAAGAGGATTAAATGGAAAAATAGGAAACTGTACTGAGACTAAAGCTGCTTCCAGGACTGCCTGTAATCAATGTAAAAGAGTGATAAAGAACGCGAGAGTGTTGTATGCTCAGTCCATTAAGTCCAAAATAGCTGAGCAGTGGCTTGGTTCCCACCAGTTTTGACAAATAGCAAA
The DNA here is from genome assembly GCF_053919585.1 of Euprymna scolopes. NCBI lineage: Eukaryota > Metazoa > Mollusca > Cephalopoda > Sepiida > Sepiolidae > Euprymna > Euprymna scolopes. The sequence goes on from NC_136510.1 coordinate 69,944,601, forward strand.
CAGAATCCTGAATAGAAGCATGTGCTCTATCCGAACCATCATCAATAGACCTGAGGTAATCTCATCAGCATTAGACAAAGCCAAACTCTTTGCCAAGAACTTTGCAATAAACCTCCCCCATATTTACTCCTGTATCAGAAAACACGGTATGCGACATACAAATATCTGTGCGTGATGTTGCCAAGCTAATCAAAAACACTGATTCCAGTAAAGCAACTGGCCCTGACGGCATTCCTATTATAGTGCTCAAAAAGGTTTAACTAGAACTAGCTCCTATACTTACAAAACTGTTTAAGCATTGTCTTAAGGAGAATTGCTTCACAAAACCCTGGAAAACCTCATCAGTATGCCCTGTATTTAAGAATTCAGGTGATCGGTCATCTCCCTCTCAGTACAGACCAATAGTTTCCTGTGCATCATGAGTAAGTTGCTGGAATCTGTGTTAAATAGAGAAGTACTCAACCACCTCAGCAAAAATAACTTCTTAGTGACATGCAATATGGTTTCCGTTCTGCTAGATCTACAGTAGATGTGCTAATCTCTTGATGGAGGCTTCCTTTCTAGGGCAATTGTTCTTGACATATCAAAGACCTTTGATAGGGTATTGCATAAAGACCTACTTCACAAGATATCCAGCTATGGTATAGCTGGAAATGTTTTCTCAATTATTAAATCATTTCTCTTTGATAGGTTTATAAGAGTAGTGGCTGATGAGCAGAAATCAGAAGCTCACAGTATTAATGCTGGAGTCCTTCAGGAGTCCATCCTGAGCACAACTCTCTTCTTGATCTACATTAATGATCTTCCAATTCATATCCTAATATCATTCATAGATGCTTTATGCTGATGAACTACCATTTGTGGCAGCACATGAAAGGCCGTAAATGACCAAGTTCTCTCTGATTCTCTCTCCTCTGATCTTGAGCATGTGATGTAATGAGGAAAGTGGCTGATTAATTTGATTGCATCTAAAAGCAAGCTTCTATCTTTACATCATCAATGTATGATCCCTATCTGGCATCAATTGAAATGAATAGCTCTCCTCCATGTTTTGACAAGCTTTTGGGTTTGACCTTTACTCCTGGTTTAAAATGGAACACGTACATCAAATCTGTTGCCAAGGTTGCTCGAAAAATGGTAGGAGCCTTCTACCACTCCAATAGATATCTCACTGCTGATGCAATTCTCTACCTATATAAAAGCCAGGTACATCCAAGGACCGAGTACTGTTGCCATGTCTGAGCAGGAGCCGCTAGAAAGACCTTATTCTGCTTCAACAAAGTTCAAAATAGACTTTGTAGCCTAGAGGACGATGCCCTTTTCTCTTCCCTGCAACCTCTTTCCCACAGAAGAGATGTTGCGAGCCTGTCCCTGCTTTATCGTTATTTTCATGGCAAGTGCTCATATAACCTCTAATCTATGGACCCCCCCTCGCCAAACTTTCATGAAAAAACACTCGTCTAGCTGAAACCACTATCAATAATTCTTCCCCCCCCCCACTTATCTGTGCCTAAACCTAAACGTAGATTCCATGAACAAAACTTTTTTCTTAGAACTGCCCACCTGTGGAACTCTCTTCAGTTTCTCTGCTTTCCAGCTGACTAAAATTTGGTCATCTTCAAGTCCAACATAAACAAATTCTTGATGAGCTGTGCCCCTAAGTGATCCAATTTACCAAGTTTCCACTACTAACTATTACTACGATATTCTTGCATTGACTTCTGTACACTCATTAACCTTTATCCTCGAGTGATCTTAATAAATGGTGACTATTATGTAAAAGTAAAAGTAAAAAGCTATAAAGGACTATAGTAGCATGGGTTGCTTCGTATTGATTTAGGCCTGTTTTTTATGGGTAAGATTATAATTCCAGATTGATCCCGGACTAATCCAATTGCCAAATTCCATTTGATTCAGGAACTGGATAACTTTTGGGTTACAATCCGATCTAATCCACAGTGATCTCACTCAAAGACAGAATTTTCATTGATTGTGTCACAATCAAAATGAAAACAGCTGTCCAGATAGGATTTGCAGTGATCCGATGGACCGAAATATGTTGATGAAGTAGAAGCATTGCAGTACAGTACAAAATATGATATATTTCCAAAAAATAAAAGTAAAACCATACAAAAACTGCTAAATTGTGCAACTGGTACAACCAAATAGGAAAACCATGTAAAAAAATAAATTTATTAGACTTAAGTCGGATAAAAAAAACTCAGGCGCCTAGTACTTTTAGAAATCCAACTCCAGCCAAAACCTCTGACTCCGCAACCCTGGTTATAATGATATACATTTAAATAAATAAATTTATTGGGCATAAGTAGAGTATTTAAAAATACATATAAAGATAACTGTTGGTATATTTGAGTTCAATAGATTATGCTAGGCAAAATACATTTGGTTGAAGTTAATTGCAATTTCTAAATTAGATATTATTGAGTTGAATATAATAAATGTTTAAGATTATACTTATAATTAATAAAAGCACGTATATAAATATATATTAGTTTACATTGAAATTGGTTTAAAATATCTTGGTTTAAATAAATAATAAAATAAATAAATAAAAACATAAAGGGGATGAAGTTTTAAAAAAATTAAATTACTGGAATATAACCTTTAATTAGTACAGTTAAAATTCATAAAATTAATCAATAAAAATCCCTTGCACGAAAAAGAAAAACAAACATAACGAAAAATTAAGAAATCTTTCATATAAATGAAAATAATAGGATAATTAATTCTAACTAAATTGTATTAATTAATAGAAGTCTGTTTAAACGTAGAAATATAACTAATAAAAATATTTATTCAGTGTTATAATTTGGTTAAGGCTAAACATATATTTAGAGTATACGAAATAAGTTAAATAACATTAACAAATTCTATGAATTAAAAATTATTTTTTGTATAAAAAACCTAAATACACATATTTTATATTTAACCATTGTTAACATTATCTAAGACAATAAATATTAACTATTTATAAATAATAAGTTAAATACCTATTATATAAGATACTTTCAGTGTTAATTATAACCACATTATATTGATATGTTAGTGTAGCATGAATGACTCTGCATTAAAATCAAAGATGGCGTAAATATCATAAAACACAATTACAACTACTTTTCCGATGTTTTCGGATTCATGTAATCATGCCCATATTCTTTTTATTTTCTTTTAAAGTTAATGAGTTCCTATTCGTCTGATGAGTCAGGGCAGAATAGATAAAAAGATTGACATAATAATTATATGATTGTCTCTGCACTGTGAAAGAGGTGATATCAAGAACTGAACATTTTAACATGCTGAAAGAAACAAGCCAAAAAGTATATGGTCCCCCAACTGATGCCTTTTTCATGTTTTTGTGGTGGTACTGGAATGAGTCATGTGGTTAACCTTATAACTGATTACCTCAAGCGAACACTTTCTCCCAACGATATGGAACATCCAGCTGTTCTTGTTGCAGCTTCCACTGGTACTGCAGGCAGTAAAATAAACGGCACCACACTTCGCATTGCTTTTCATTTTTCTATTTTTCCAAACAGATCAAGAGAGACCCTATCTGAAACTCTACAAAGAACAATCATTTGAAGGTTCTTATCACTGACGAAATCTTCATGACTGCCTATGAACACGAGCTGAGAGTTTATTATTTAAACTCCTCAGCTTAACATTCACACGTAACAAACATGAATTGGAATAAATACATAGTCAATTCGGATTGTAAAACAAATCTGAATTGACAGGTTCTTATTTACTTGCCTCTCCACAAGACTATAGTTAGATAAAGGTCGGATCTTCATTCATGTGTTGAAGGCACTTAAAAAAAAAATTAGTTGCCTGCTTACTAGTTTGTAACCTTATATTGTAAACTAATCGTATGTAATTAAGTTCAATCTACAAATATATAATCAATATTTGTAAAATCGAGTCCACATGAGTTACTTTCCTTGTACTGTTAATCAAAATCAGTCGTAGAACTGCTACCTATTTTGGCCATTTAAAACATTGGGTCAAAACAGCCAAATGACACTGTTTCATGACAAACGACGCCTTATTTTTTTTTTTTTTTTTAATCAGTACCATTTAAAACCCCTATTTAGACACAAGGATGAATTTTAGGAGAAAACAAGAATTAGCCTCCAAAAGTGTGTTTTTCACCTTTAAAACACCCTGGGGCTCATGCCCCAGAATATTCCCATGGTCAAATATTATGCTTCCAGATCTATATCCATGTGTTCTTGCTTTTAGATAATTTTCAGCAAAATCTAATGGTTACAAAAGATCCTATGTTCTGAAAAGTGCTATTTTTGGCTATTCAGACTCCTGGGGACGCAACCAGAATTTTCCCATGGTCAAATATTACATTTCTAGATGTATATCCATGTGATCTTGCTTTTGCGTGATTTTGAGCAAAATCAGAAAAATGTCTCTGTCCCAAAAAGTGCTATTTTTGCCCCCTTTTGCCCCCTTTTGCCCCCTTTTGCCCCCCTGGGGATGCAAGCAGAATTTTTATCAAAAATCCGAGAATGTTGCATTTCCTCCTTTGGTTAGTTGTAATTTCATGCAAAATTTCAGAAAAATGCAATGAGTAATTATTGAGAATTTTGTGGACACAGGATGAGGGTGAATTCTGAGGTGCAAATCCGACTAAGTCGGTGGATCAATAAGCAATAAGATGAACAACATCTTGGAATTTAGGGTATAAAATTTTTGTCATTTATTTCTCTATGTTCTGTAGTTATATTTAACATACATCAAGCTTCATAAATAAACGGATTGGTACAAATAAAAGGTGAAATATAATTGAATAAACATATTTTCCCCCATGAAAATATATATATATATATATATATATATATATTTTCCCCCATGAAAATATATATATATATATATATATATATATATATATATATATATATATATATATATATATATATATATATTACAAAACACACGTTCAAGGGAAATGAAGAAAAGAGAGAGAAAAGAAAGATCAAGAGAAAGAGATAGAGGGAGACATTAAAGGAGAGATAAAAGAGAAAAAGAAAGACAAAGAAAAAAGAAAGAGATAAAGAAAGGAGGAATACAAAGAAAGGAAAAAAAGAAAAACAGAAGATTAAGGAATAGAGGAAAGAAAAGAGAAAGACAAAAACAAAAAATGTAAAAGGGAAAGAAAGAAAACGAAAAGCAAAGAAAATGAGAAAAGAAAAAGATAAAAGAAAAAGATAAAAGGCAAAAGTGAAAGGAAAAAAGGAAGAAATAAAAAAGAAAAAGAAAATAAAGGAAAAGAAATAAGAAAAACAAAATAAAAGATCAAAAAAGAAAAATACAAACCAATAAAGCAGAAAAGGATAGAAAGAAAGAGAAAGAATATAATCAAAAATTAAGGGAAAAATAATCTAATATTAAGTATAATAATTTAATCGTACAAAAACAATCACGTTTCCAATCTAATATAAAAGTAATTAACTTATTTCTCAATTTAGAAAAAATGATTAGAGAAAAAAATCAATATAATCTTGTTCTTCATGAAAATTAGAGACGATGGATACCATTTATTCATTGCTTGCCAACACATAAATATCTAACACATAAAATTATCTTGTCAGATTTTTAAAATTAATCATTGATAGCGATTTATCTGATTAATCTCTATTTTATTCTGACTAGCAAAATTTTACTTTTTCCCTTGAAGCATATTGTTCTTTATATATCTGATTAATCTCTATTTTATTCTGACTAGCCAAATTTTACTTTTTCCCTTGAAGCATATTGTTCTTATATATATATATATATACACACAAAATACATTTCACTTTAATTTCTTTCAAATAACACTGTAATCCTGTTCAGAACTATTTTCTAACAGGGAGACGTTTTTAACTAATCATATACATATCTTTACCTGCTTATGTTCTTAATAAAAAAAATTTGATTTTGAAAACCTACATTAAATTTTGTTTTAAGGAAACGACACAAGTGGTTATCGAGATGAAATACATTTTTTTTTCTTGCTGCTTTTTTTATTTTGTTATTTGAACTCTGTTACTCTTTGCTTTTTATCTTTCTTTACAAAATATTATCAAACTCCAACTTGAATATCTATAATATAAAGCTGAATGTGTGTGTGTGACACTGGTAACGAACAGGCTCCTATATGGTTGACTATTTTAAAAAACTGATTACATATAATGATAGAAGATGTATCGAGACACAGGAATGGGTATGTTTGATCTGGCAGAACAGTGGTTCATTAAAATTGTGGGGTCTGCGTTCGCGCCTGGTCCACAAAGTATGGAAATAAAAAATTTAAAAAAAAAAACGTTTACAAGTGTTTTTGATACAGATGTACATAAGAATACTTTGATAAGTATGTTTTAACTTAAATAGGGATGCTATAATAAAATAGAATGGAAATAGGCACAAACTTTAATAAAGACTTTTCATATCTATCTGCGTAAGTATACTTTGATAATTATGTTTCAGTTTGAAGAAATATGGTATAATAAAATTATGGAGTGTTCGTTCGCACCTGACCTCCATAGAATGGAAATATGTCACAGAGTTTAACAAGGCTTTTTAATATAGATCCACAGAATATTGTGATAAGTGTTTCAGTGTGAACAGGTATGGTATAATAAATTATGGGGTTTATCTATTTTATTTTTACTTTCATCATATTTTGCTTTGGTTTTGATACCCCCAAATTCAACCCAAAATGTACAACCTTTCCATTTCATAACCTGTCATACTTTCATAAATCAGAGTCCATTTTCTGTAGGCTGTTTTTGAACCCATTCAATGACGGGTACTTTTGCTAGTATATATATATATATATATATATATATATATATATATATATATATATATATATATATATATACACTAGTGTTGGGACGATTAATCAAAATCAGAAAAATTGGAACTTCTAGGGGTATCAGAATCAGTATCAGAAAAATTAATACCTATTTCCCAATGCCAAAAACGATTCTTTTGTCCTTTTTTATTTAATTCTGTTAAAAGCAAAATCTTCCACTGCTGGTAGTAATGATAAAATAATAAATATTTATTGATTTTTAACTAATAGTAAAACTAAAACCTATAGATCATCCCTTAAAGTGTATTTTTCATGCTTGAGAAAATATGTGCACATTTAACGTGTGTTCTTACAATAATTGAGAAAATAATGCCTCATAGTAAAATATTTATAAATTTACAAAGAATCAGAATTGTGAATTTAGTAAGAAATTGATAAAATTATTGGAATTGTCTCATCACTAATATATACATATATTTTTCTATTAATTATTTATTAAATGGTTTCCATCAGAACCTTTGCTGCTAATAACATATTAGCAGCAAATATAAGGTTCTGATGGAAACCATTTTGCTGTCAGCAGCAAATGTTGTCATCTAATAATAGCAAAACAGAACTAATAATACCTTTTGTCATATAATACTACTAAATAATTAAAACAACTTATATTTTTTATTTCAATAGTATCCAATACAGAAACAAATATTTGAAAAAAGTTATTTTATATGATGTTTCTGGTCACATGAAACATCCTTTGTAAAGTGTATCTACTAGTGATGGGACGATTCCAATATTTTTCCTGATTCTGATACGCTTACCGATTCCATACTAAATTATTGATTCTGATTCTTTAGAAATCTCTAAATATTTAACAATAGAGTTGTTATTTATTCCTGATTACCGTAAAAACACATGTTAAATATGCAGATATTTTATCAAACGTAAAAATATACTTGTGTGGGGATGATCTATACATTTTAGTTTTAGTGTTAACTTAAAATCAACAAAGATTTATTATTTCATCCTTACTGCCAGCAGTGGAAGATTTTTTGCTTTAAACAAAATCAAATGAAAAAAAAAACAATTAAATTAATTAAAAAGAATTGTTTTTGGCATTGGAAAATAGGCACAATTTTTCCGATTATGGTACCTGTAAAAGTTCCGATTTTTCTGATTTCCGCATTTTGATTCAGAATAATCGTCCCAACACTAGTGTCTACAAAAAAAAAAAAATGACTTCATATATGCCAATACTCGGTTTGCTTCCATTAGTCTGATTAAGACGTTTCTAATTGCAGGATTATTCACTGATATACATAAACATTACAAGCTAGATATTAAATATGATAAATATTCAATCAATATATGGATAAATGATTACCAAAAAAATAAATAAATAAAATAATGGCTGTATTTATGTTCAATTACTGCATATATTTATTTACTTTGTTTGTTTCTGTCATTTTCTTTTTTATTAGATATTCATTTCTACATCGCATTGTTATTTTAAACTTACAATTCAAATGATCTTCTAGTTTAGTGAAAAAAAGTTATTGTGAAAGAATTAAACATTACATACTACTGCAATTATTAAATCAATATCGAACATTGGTTACTAAGTATCATTGTTTGTGCAAAATCGGCGATGTCATCATTTTGTGTGTAAATTAAATTGTGTGTACACTTGACGAATGGTTAAATGCACTAAAATGAATAATGGTTTGGTTTTGTAAAATTTTGATATTTACATAAATATTATATTAATTAAAAAAATACATAGTTATTATTTTACAATATTTATGTTTTCATGTGCCCACTGGGCTAATATTTTTTCTTGTGCAATAAATATGTATATTCAAACGGTTAACGTATCATTAAGTTTTATGTTATAGCTCATATATAAATAACTTATCCATTATGAGGTTCCATATTTCAGGGTGTTAAAAAACCATGAAAAGCCTAAAGCACTATTGTCAAATAAATCAATCTTTTTACAATATAAATATATATGGATAAAACAATCAATACGAAAAATATATAGATGTTTATATCTTTTCTGTATTTATTTTCTATGTATTAACGTGGAATACAAAAAGTCTTTTGAAAAAAAAACGAAAATGTTTCTTTCAGAAGCACATATTTTTTGACCGCTCCTTCAGTCTTCTCCATTTTTAGATTAAAAAAAAATACTTTTTATGTATAAACAACATCTTTTTTACTTTTTTTTTTTTTTTTTTTTTTACTTACCTTTGATTCATAAATAGAAAATGGAAATGATTCAATATTATCATGTTTTGAAAAAAAAAATAACGTTATTTCTTAATAATATATAATATAATCAGTTGAATTGCAAAGAAAAAAAAATTCACACTGAAGAAGACCAAAGGATCGGTCGAAAATTATGTGCTTCTGAAAGAAGCATTTTCATTTTTTTCAAAATACTTGTATTCCTATACGTCAACGCATAATAAATAAATACAAAAAAGATATAAACATCTATATATTGTTCGTATTGATTTTTTATCCATACATATTTATATAAATCAAAAGGAATACATGTGGATACAACATGCAATCTTTTTACAATATTACTTTTAATTGGTTTTGATTTCGATACTTTACATATGGCAATAGTCAGATTTTATATTAAAATATTTTTAAAAAATAAAACCTTACTTTGTGTTTAAAAATGATCGTTTGGAAATATCGGATTTAAATTATTTAAATCACTTAAAAATTAATTTTTGACGATTTTTTTTCTTTGCAATTCAACTGATTATATATTATTAAGAAATAACTTTATTTTTTTTTTACAAAATATGATAATATTGACTCCATTTCCATTTTCTATTTACGAATTCAAGGTAAGTAAAAAAGATGTTTATACATAAAAAATATTTTTTTTACATTTAACTCTTCAACTTTATTAGATGTTGACATTTTGCTCATTTCCAATATATTTTGTTTAGATTTTGTAAACTGAAATATAAGGGAGTGAACACATAATAAAACATATTTCTTCTCATATATTTTATGAAAACTGAGTTTTAAATACAATTTAATTCAAAAGTGATTAAGCATAGAAAATTTCATGAAAATCTGACCATTAGTTGTTTTTGCTAGATTTAGTGGTATTTCTTCGTTATTAGAGTGAAATTCAATGATCGTAATATTGAATTTCAAGTAAAACGAATGTTATCTAATTGTCATGTCGCAGTAATGAATATATCCAAAAATTACGAAAAACGATAAGGTAGAAAATGAATTATTAATAAAAACAAAAATTGAGTGTTGCTAAATTGGCCCAAGATTTCAGAAAATAATTACCTCCCTTGTTACAAGTCAAACGCTCCAGTTCTTTTAGTTTTTTAGCAAAACTCAATGTTCATTAATTATCTTTGAAAATGACTTACTGGGGTCTCCAAAGAGAACATGGCAGAGCTCCTGTATGAGCTTAAGATTCCTGCTCAGTATATATGCAGGAGGAGCTATGGCATGGTGATGTGCTGCTATCCAAAGACAATGCCGAGAAATTGTTCAGGTTCATCTTGATGTGGAAATACGCCTAAAGCCGGAGTATCTGAGCCGGCACAGAACATCAGTCACTATCTTCAGCATCCCCTGATATATTGATGGCAAAAAACTGGGTGCCGTCTGCAGTTATCCCAGTTCGTGGCCCCCAAAATCTAGTGGTAAGGGACTACCAATTAAAGACGTACTTAGATGGCTTCAACAAAATACCGATAGTGCTCAGATGTGACACCTGAACAATGAGCATCATAAGGTTCCATTATTGGCATTGCCAATAGCAGGGGTATATGTTGAAAAACTGCTAAAAAAGAATCCTCCTAAAGTTCCTGCTGCTCCGGCCCCAGGCAGAAAAACAACAAAAGCAGCTCCCCAAAAGCATCAAGAGGGAATGACAACAGCAGCAGCAGTATCAACTACCAAAGACGGCTGGAACAACATGGTGAAAGCTGGAAAGAAGACCACAGCAGTTAAATACCTCCCTCCTGGTGATATCTGACTTTCAGGAAATGTTAGCGGAACATATTCAAAAGCGCTTGGTGGGGGCAGTTACAAGGAGTAGGTTAACATTAAGTCTAGCATTAGGCACTTTTTTATCCAATATAGCCAACACCTCACCTTAAATAAGGTTAAGGCATAAAAGCGTTTATAAATTAGCCTGAGTGGTGGCTGGAGGGGATTCTCTAGAGATAGAACTACTCAAGAGGGAGCTGAAATGCTCATCTAACGTATGATGGTCAGGTATCTAGGGCTAGGTTAAAAAGAGTTTCTAACAAAGCTATGAATTTTGATGCCTCAGTGCTTACATTTTCACTCTGGCACAGGTCGGACAACTACATTCGATCAGTTCAGAGCCCGGAAGGACCCAATCTCATATCGGCTTGGGAGATCTGAGAGTGGTTTCAGAATTCTCTTGTGGATTATTTCACTGAATTGCTCAGACTCCGTGGCCAGGAGTTTAGCAACTATTTGGCCAACTTGCCTTGCCTGGAGGCGGCTCAAGCAGCTAGTTGTGATGGTTAGGTTACAGAGTGTGAGGTAGATGCTGCACTAAAACAGGTCGGCTGCAACAAATCTCCAAGACTCGATGGACTGACTTACAAATTTTTCTTGAGACTCTCACATATATTCGTTCCCATTCTAACGGACATGTTTAACTACTGGTTTAACAAGGGTCCATTTCGAGTCAGGTTACTAAAGGAGTGATCACACTTCTGAAGAAGAAGGATGCATATGTTGGAGGGGGGGAGGGTCGACGATTTTAGACCCATAACTCTGCTAAGCACAGAGTTAAAGAATTGGGCACATACTCTTGGCAACTGGTTGGCCTGGCCATAACTATGTCATGAAGGGGAGATCAATTCAAAACAATTTGCATCTGGTGCACACAATCATAGAGGGAGTAGGAGATGACACCAAAGCTGTACTGATCAATTTAGATCAATCTAAGGCTTTTGATAGGGTGGACCATTGCTTCCTGGGATATGTTCTCGTCGCTGCCAGTTTTAATCTAGGCTTGCCCAGATGGATCATCATTTTGTATACTCAGCCAACGGCAGTTATGCAAGTAAACTGGGTATACTCGGAACTTTGCACTATGTCTCGGTCAGTACGTCAAGGTTGTCTGTTGTCTCCCCTGCTTACATCCTTGTACTGGAACCCTTCCTGCACAAATTGAGAACCAGGGCTACTGGACTGGCCCTGCACAAAATTGCTCTTCTTGGTAGTACCAGAATTTTCCGCATATGTTGATAACATAACAGTATGTTTCTTGAGCCTTAGAGACATTGGCGTCATCATAAGAGCACTCAAACAATATGAAGAGGTTACAGCAAATCAAATGGACTAAGGTTGGCTGACTGGATGGGCATGGCTGTGCTACCAGGCCATTTCAACTGGACCAATGGCCCAGTTCGGATCCTTGGCATATGGTTTGGCCTAGGTCTTCAATTGAACAAGAATTGGTTGGAAGTATAGGCAATGGTCAAAGTGACTATAAGGATTTGGCTTCAAAGTGGGCTTTCCCTTAAAGGTAGAGCAGAGACGTGCACTAAATACATCTTTCCATGGACTCTTTACCAATTGGTTGTACTACCCTTGCCTGCAGATCGCCTAGTAGCGCTAATGTGTCTCCTCTTTTCACATTTGTGGAACGAGGGGAAGCCACTTGTTCGTAGACTGGTCTGCACAAGATCTGAATGGGAATACCAGGCTTGGCAAGTCACAAACATGCCTAGAGATTGGTGTTCCTAAATAGATCTCTAATAGAGAAGTCTGTAGGGGGCCCTGTGGGTGAGAACGCATTTTGCAACCTCATCCCTGATCTCTTGGTTGAATGCCATTATAAACCAAGAAGTCAATCATAGAACCTTCAACAAATACCGAGCTGTGCTTCAAATACTGCCATGATTTAATGACTTCACTAGGGTCTAGGAAGACATTATATAGGAATTTAATGCTGGGGACTGCTTTGGACCCACTTGGGGAGCGGCTGCAGTTGTTGGAGGAGGAGACTTGGTCTCAGTGAAATTGTGCACCAGGTTAGAGTTATCTTATCAAAAAAAAAGTAAAGCCGTAACAATACCCATTAATATGGCATCGAGAGGACCCACCAGAAGCTACTGCATGGTCTAGAATCCATTCATCAAATGGCAATGCAGCAGCCCCAGTATTTTGCACCTGCTGATAGGACAGCCTCCTTAGTGGTTAATCCAAGGTTCGTGTTCCTGACTATCAGGCGGGTAACGTCAGCTCAGATAAAAAGTTTACCTCCAGCACTCTTACTAGTGACATGGCTACAAGGATAGATATAGAAACAGAGTTTCTAACATCTCTGGCGACTGTTCACACAAATACTGCCAACCTAGAGTACAGCTTTTTTCTTCTACCTTTGTCAGAAAAATCATTCTTTAAAAAAAATGAGGACTGAGTGACAAATAAGGAGAAGCGAAAGTAACGAGAGCTGTCGATAACGCATCCACAATGCATTGTCTACTCTTCTAATGGAAAGTAGACAATGTATTGTGGATTAAAGGGACTTATTAATAGTTACTTAGTATAAGTCCATAGCTCTATCAAAAATTAGAGATATTATTTGAGGATACCTTCCATATTAACGCGTGAATTTATATTGTGGAATTAAACATGGTTATAAACGGTTAGTTATAGGTTTCATAACTTTTTTTTTTGGCAATAGTCTAGACAAATTTGCATTTTAAGTAATAACACAAAATAAACTTATAATATATTAAACAAAATAAGATAAAAACAAATAGGTTAAGCACTGCATTCTTAAAAACTTTGACAAAACAGTAGCTGAAAACCCCCCAAAAAGTAGTCATGTTTTTTTGTTTTTTTTTTTTAAATTTTAACATTAAAAAAAAAATATTTTTAAAAATTTAAGTTGGAAAAAAAGTTGTTGCGTCTCAGTTAAAAAAGACCATGTTATCTATGTTTCGAAATCGGACCTACAATTGTCAAGATAACCCGTTTTTTTTGGGGGGGGGTCAGGCTAATACAATACAATTGTAAAACAAAAACAAACCTCACATGATAATTGGTTCGATTCCAGAAGCAAATGATAACGTAATTGTTAAACTTAACTTTCAAAATCATAAATAGAAAAAATATCAAAATACTCCCGGACAACGTCAGGTAAGTACAACGTGCGTGCGTGTGTGATTAACAAAATTGTCAATGAAAACCCTGCAAACAATTTTTTTCGAAAATGAATATTTTTTTAGATAATCTTACAAAATATTTTTTAAAGATAAGTAAAAAATAAAAAAAAAAAAATGCTAAGAAAAGGGAAAAAGTAAAAATAAAAAATCAAATATTTTATTTATAAAAGAAAAGGAAAGGAAAAGAAAAAAACGGAAAAGCAATATGAAATGAGAAAAAAAGTAATAGGAAAATTGGAAAAGGAAAACGGAAAAAAGAAAAAGAAAACTAAAGAAAAACAGAAAAGAACACCAAAGAAGAAATATGACAGAAAATATGGAAAAGACAAACTTACAAAAAGAAAAAATTGGAAAGGCAAGAAAAAGAAAAGAGAAAAAAGAATGTAACAGGAAAAAAATCCGAAGAAAAAAACGAGAAAAGAAAAAATGAAACAACAAGATAAAAAAATAAAAGTAAAAATTGTGCGGTTAAACACACCTAAAAAAAAATAAATAAATAAATAATGCATTCACTTCTTGTTCTAAAAATAACAAATAAATAAAAACTCAATTACGCGCTCAAATAAAAGAGATAAATTTCAGAGGCGCAAAGATTTAACAAAATATGTCCACGCAAATTCAGAGGAGAAACAAAACTTAAAATGCGTTTTGCTCAGTAGACGTAGTTGAAAGCATACTACGTGACAAAAGAGTGCACTTCTCAACCAATCAACGTTCCAAGAAGGGTTCATTTTTCATTTTTTTTCTCACATCGCCTGGGAGCCGACGGACAAATACTTAAACGAATTCATTCTCACTCTGCGCTCCACACTCTGCGTTCCTCACTGTTCGCTCACCACTCTTCTTTCACTTCTCTATTCACGTCAACGACTCCGTTGCTGTGTATTTTTCCGCCAGCATGACAGAACATGATTATTTACATGCACGCACACACACAGAAGCGCTTATCCACACGCACACACATGGCAAATAATGCAGATATTCAGCCGCACACAAGAACATTTACTTTCTTTATTTCTCCTAGCACACACAAAAATTAAGCCTGTTTTCTCACTGAGAAAACAAAGGACACTCTCTGCTTTTTCTTGTCAAACAACGAATAGTTTCAATAACTTTCACATTTGCAAGAACTGTCTATCCAGACACACCTTCTGAACACTAAAAAAATGATTCGTTTGTTGTTATTTTTGTGTAAATAAACACCGTTTATTTCACATGTTTGATTTTATTATTTTATTTTGTGGTGGAAAAAGAGATCTTATGAGACCTGAGTACCACTACAAAATAAAATAGAAAAAAAAAAGGAAAAGAAAGGAAATGGAAAATTAAAATACAAACAATCGTTTCTTTTGTTGTTGAATGTCATTAAGATTTGCTTTTTGTGTTTATGCAGCAGAAAATAATGTATATTTTCTTTATAGAATTGGAGTGAATTTCGCCTAATATATTATTTTAATTGTGAAAATTATCAAGGCAACACAGGGCTATTTCTTTTTTCTTTTTAACACTTAACTATATATTTGAAGTTTAAATAACGAGTTTTCCACACAATTATATAGAATTAACGGCAGTATCGACGCGGTGTCATTCGAGAGCCTTCCTTGACTTTTCTCTAAAAGACAATAATTAAATAAAGGGAATATATATCAGTAAATAAATCGGTTTCTCCATAAAATTGATCAGACGTCTTAGAAAATGCTGAAATGTAAATCTCATGAATAGTTTTGAGTTTGTTTTATTTCTTTTAACAACGGAATAGATATGGACCGAAATAATATATATATATATATATATATATATATATATATATATATATATATATATATATATATATATATATATATATTGTATAAAGCAGCTGTTGCATGCTGGGAATTTTCCCTTTCTTTTCTTTTTTTAAATCGTGTTTTTTATGAAATTTAATTCCAGTATTGTTTGGTCGTTAGAATAATTGAATAAATTTGTTTCAAATTATAACAGGCTTTAAAAAAGTTGGTTATAAAATGATGTTTCAACATCCTTCTGCAAGGTCAACTGCTGATATGCTAAGGGGGGTGGGGAGAAGGTTTGCTTCTAGAGTAATAGCTCTTCACATATTAAAGGCCTTAATAAACTTGTTCTTCATAAACTTGTCAACTATGAAATGACTACCAATGTCTTCACAACCATCGAGTCCTTCTCTCTAATCCTATGCTACCAGATCAGGCTGGCTGAAGATATCGGTTTCCTGACCTAAAATTGTGATAAACAGTGTGGAGAGTCATAGTAATAAGTGTTCATGGTTAGCGTATGCCTGCTATAGAGAAACATTGATACTCGAACCTGGGATCCTTCTGATACAAAAATAATATGTATGTAAATTTATGTGCTGTCGAGAGTTTGAAGTGGCAGCATAAAAAGATGGATTTTGTACGATGGCTATCTTTCGTTTTTTGGGGGTTTTTTTTTTTTTTTTTGACGTTGTGTTTTGTCTTCCGCTTTTCCGTTTTACCTCATACCACCAGATTTGTTTTATGCTTTGTCACAATGCTATTATACAGATTACTTTCTATCAATTCGCAAAGTTCATTCATGTAATATTTATCACAATTTCATTCATTTAATTCAAGTTTGTTGCAAACAAAAGACAAGAACTGTTGCATTTAATCATATGAATCGGTAAATATTAACGTTTTTGTAATTTTGATGACAATTTATTTAGCGCTTAAATAAAACCGTAAAGAAATGAAAAGAAAGAAGAAATCAATTCAATGGACTGATGGTGCATGTGTGTGTGTGTGGGGGGGGCTATTTTTTAAATTTTTTCATTTACAATTTTGAAACAGATGGCAACTTGTTGAAAATAAAATCAGTCTCCTTTAGGAAGAGGCCAAACCAAAACATTTAAACTTTATTATTATGTACTCACCAGGAGTTCTCACACAGGTCATCATCAGGGATTTTTTTTTTTTTTTTTTTTTTTTTACATGGGTGTCACCACTTATCAAGGCCCAGAGGCCACTCGAGGATAAGGGTTAATAGGTATACATTAGTCATTGTGATTTTAGCATAGTAAACAGTGGGAATTTTGTAACTTGGATTACTTAGGGGGACGATTCAATTAGAACTTGTTCACATTGGACTTTTTCTTTTTTTTTTTTTTTCCATAGGTATCAACACATTATCAAGGCCAAGAGGCCACTCAAGGATAAGTGTTAAAGAGTGTACAGTAGAAATTGGACAATATAATAATCATTAGTAATGAAAATTTGTTAAATTTGATAACTTATATGGAACGGCTCATCAAGAACTTATTTACGTTAGACTTGAAGACAACCATATTGTAGTCAGCCAGAAAGCAGGAAAACGGAAGACAATTCCACAGGCGTGCAGTTCTAATAAAAAAGCTTTGTTCATGGAATCTACGTTTAGGTTTAGGCACAGATAAAGAGTGGGGGGAATTATTGATAGTGTTTACAGCTAGACGAGTGTTTCTTGTGAAAGTTTTGCGAGGAGGGACCATAGATTGAAGCTCAGTCGAACACTTTCCATGAAAATAACGATACATCAGAGACAAACTCGCAACATCTCTTCTGTGAGATAGAGGTTGCAAGAAAGAGAAAAGGACATCTCCTACGAGGCTACGAAGTCTATTTTGAACTCTATCAAGGCAGGACAAGTCCTTTCTAGCAGCTCCTGCCCAGATGTGGCAACAGTATTCCATCCTTGGACGTACCTGGCTCTTATATAGATAGAGAATTGCATCAGCAGTGAGATATCTACTGGATCGATAGAAAGATCCCACCATTTTTCCAGCGGCCTTGGCAACAGATTTGATGTACGTGTTCCATGTGATAACTGATGATGTTCCTTGGAGTTTGGGTGATAAAAATCTTCCTATATTTCCAGTATTCTCTACCTCTTTTGAAAATGTTTTCAAATGACTTTACATTATCGCAACTTTTTGATTTCTCGCAAGGTCTTGGATATGATCTTAAACTATATCCAGCTTGCGGGCTTTGGAGAGTGTGGAGCCACCCTTGAATTACCATTGCTCCCAGGTCCACTCAGTGGTAATACCTGTTAGGGTCCCAACTATGGGTTAAATAGAAACCGACTTGAAAACAACAAATATATTGCATTAAAAAATTTTCCTTCAAAATCTTTGGATTCTGCATTGAACAACCCAAAAAGAGTTGCTATGCCGTAAAACAAAAACAACCATGATTTCTCGCAAGCAGCAACCATTAGTTCACATTGGGATTTAGGTGACAATCAACCTCCACAAAAACCTATTTCTCTTTGCACTCTTTTAGTGGAGGTCTGGTTAGTTTGTTCCCCACTCGGTCTTCCCATCCTCCAAGACACCTCAAAGCTATTTTGTGTGGTATCAATCGAGACTGATGTCCTTTGTTTTTTCAAATTTATATATTTATGTCATATTTTATTCTTTTTATTATTTTTTTAAATTTATATATTTTTTATTTTTATTATTTTTTATTCATTTATCATATTTTATTCTTTTTATTATTTTTTAAATTTATATACTTTTTATTTTTATTTTTTATTCATTTATGATATTTTATTCTTTTTATTATTTTTTAAATTTATATATTTTTTATTTTTATTATTTTTTATTCATTTATCATATTTTATTCTTTTTATTATTTTTTAAATTTATATAGTTTTTATTTTTATTATTTTTTATTCATTTATCATATTTTATTCTTTTTATTATTTTTTAAATTTATATATTTTTTATTTTTATTATTTTTTATTCATTTATGATATTTTATTCTTTTTATTATTTTTTAAATTTATATATTTTTTATTTTTATTATTTTTTATTCATTTATAATATTTTATTCTTTTTATTATTTTTTTAAATTTATATATTTTTTATTTTTATTATTTTTTATTCATTTATGATATTTTATTCTTTTTATTATTTTTTAAATTTATATATTTTTTATTATTTTTTATTCATTTATCATATTTTATTCTTTTTATTATTTTTTAAATTCATATATTTTTTATTTTTATTATTTTTTATTCATTTATGATATCTTATTATTTTTATTATTTTTTAAATTTATATATTTTTTATTTTTATTATTTTTTATTCATTTATGGTATTTTATTATTTTTATTATTTTTTAAATTTATATATTTTTTATTTTTATTATTTTTTATTCATTTATCATATTTTATTCTTTTTATTATTTTTTAAATTTATATATTTTTTATTTTTATTATTTTTTATTCATTTATCATATTTTATTATTTTTTAAATTTATATATTTTTTATTTTTATTATTTTTTATTCATTTATCATATTTTATTCTTTTTATTATTTTTTAAATTTATATATGTTTTGTAGTTTCAATTTCCTTGGGTTGTTTTTATTTCTGTTTTAGTTTCCTTATGGCTGGTTAGTGTTCATAGTTTTTTCAGGTTAGTTTCCACATTCAAGGAATTTCCTTACGATTTCAGCTGTTTTTATAATTGCCATTCGCTGTAGAGTCTCAATCTTCCCGATTATCATTATTATTTACTCACTAGCAGTAGTCACACAGGCCATGATCACAGATTTCTCTTTGAGAACGTGTGGTGTTCTCTGGAATTTAAGTTACAAGTCTTTCCAGTACCCTCGAGCTCTTTTGACAACTTCTGCAAACGAATGTGCATTATTACAACAACCGTTTACCATTGATTTCTCATTGGCAGCGACCATTGGTCTTCACTGAAATTTGATTGGCAATGAGCTTCCCCAAGGTTCCAGTCCTCTTCGCACTCATCCAGCGGAGGTCTAGTTAGAGTCTCAACGGTCTAAGACCGAGGAGAGAAAGCACTTATTTATCATTAATATTATTATTATTATTATTTATTTATTTATTACTTATTTATTATTATTATTATTATTATTATTATTATTATTAATTGCATGTGTGGAAATATTACAGAGTTAAAAATGTACAGTTTAAATTTATGAGATGTAGGCGTTATTGTATTTTTATAGACTCCAGCTCTAGAAATCCAAGAATAGTTTCTCATTCTATCGCCTTGCCAGGAAAATGTAAAATGACCTCTTTTGGGAATAATTGCTCTTACTTTCAGAATCACTGAGTGGATTAGAATAACTGGGTTACTTACATCTGCAGTCTTGCATAAGAAACTATGAAATACAGTGTGAGTCACGGGAAACGGATGTTTTTTTAGAACGCTCCTTCTTTAGTAAATGTTTGTATGTACTTTATAAATTTTTGTTAAAATATTTGCAGTATTTTTTCCTTAAAAACATCCGTTTCCTGTGATTCACCCTGTATAAGCATCAGCAGTGGGACTTGTTAATTCCGTCTGTTACAGTAAAAAAAAAAAAGAAGAACTTAATACTCAAAAAAGACATATGTTAATCTCGGTTATAAACTTATATATATACTAGCAGGCCGCCCGGCATTGCCTGGTTGTAAAATATGCTTAAATATATTTTGATTAATGTAGATTTCGTATGTATTATTAAACTAGCAGGACCCGTGTACCGGCATTGCCGGATGGAATTATGTCTCTTACCCCACCTATCAAAAAAAATAAATAAATAAAATAATTAAGTACGGTTGTTAGTTAGATCCACTACCCACCCATTATAATGTTAGACACTGGCACCCGTGGCCAAAATGAATGTATTATGGCAATGTATGGACTCATATATATTTATCTATCGAAATGTATATCTTCCAAATAATAGCATATTTGTTAATATGATTTTTTTACCAAAATAAAAAAAACAAAAAATAACCCCAGAATTTTAAGAAAAGAAATCTGTTGAGGAGGCCGAGATCACAGTGTAGTATCTGTTATGATATTGCATCTCGTCTTTCTGACTTTGATCAGTGTAGGAGAAATCCTTCTAGAATGAGGCAATTTATATTTTTATTTCTATCCAGCGTGAAATGCAACTAAACGGGAGCTAATATTTGTATAGTAGTCATGTGTTAGCAGTGTCAGAAGTCGCCATTACAAAGTAGTGAATAAACATTTGATTAATTAGACTTTCTATGTTTCGAAGCTTATAACAAAATGAAAATGTAATTACAATCCCTAATTTTTTTTTTTTCAATAAAATGAGCAAAGACCAAATTTAAAAATAATAAAAGGTTTAATCACAAAATATACAATTTTTTTTCATCGGTTTTCACGAAATTCAACGAATTTTAACTTAACTCAAATCTAATAAATATATATAAATGCCAAAAAATCACTTACCTATACAAAAAATACTAAGCAATGGGTGCTTACATTTCTTCATTTATAAGAATTTGTCCATATTTATATTTTATGTTCCATGTACTTTTTAAATAAAAGGATTTTTTAAAACAAGGGTCCTAGAAAACTGTGTTTTCGCAACTCGTTATCCACCATTAGTCAAATCGGTGTTTCTTTGATTTTTCAAGTTGTCAAATATGGATGTCTCAAAGGGACATAAATAATTATTTCCAAAACGTAAAAACAACACATTAGACCAAATACATTTAAAAAGTAATCTCGATAGTAACTATGTGAAGAAATAAACATTTAATTTATCTCCCCTTATCTCCCCTTTGTAATTAATTAGATATTTGAAGTCAATAAATTTCATCGATATGGGTTACCATACGTAAGAAATGATCACATTTCACTCATTAGTTTTCGCCGATTAAACGCAAACAACTTGACCAATTTTCGATTTTTTTTCTTCTATCCAAGAAATACACGAGTTTTTGATTTAATACATTTTATTTCTTCTTTATGGAGTTAATTTTTTTTAAATATCTAAAAAAAAAAAAAAAAAAAAAAAAAACCATCGAATGAAATAGAAAAAATTCTCGTAATTGTACAAAATTTTCTGGACAATATAACAAGATTATAAGGTTTCACTTAAAAAAAGAAACAAAAAAAGTCAATGTGGTTTAATAAAAAAAGGTTTAAAACATTGGACTTTACAGGTA
The DNA here is from genome assembly GCF_053919585.1 of Euprymna scolopes. Classification (NCBI taxonomy): domain Eukaryota; kingdom Metazoa; phylum Mollusca; class Cephalopoda; order Sepiida; family Sepiolidae; genus Euprymna; species Euprymna scolopes. The sequence goes on from NC_136510.1 coordinate 69,966,605, forward strand.
AATATGCAACTATCTATTTTTTTTGTTTTTGTTTTAAATTAGCTTATTTTATTTATTGATCTTTTATCTTCAATTTGTGATATATAAATTTGAGGTGAGAAAATTAATTATTTTCATTTTAATAGATATTTCAAAAAAAGGGGGGGGTGAATTAAAAAAAATGCTTGTCTAGAATATTATATTCGATTTATTGGAAAGAGCATAAAATTTCACATTGAACCTGAAAATATCGTAAAAATTGAACCAATAGAAAAATTTTGATAGATTTTTAAAGTAAAAAAATTGAAAAAATTTAACTCATAAAATTCAATTGATTTCATTTCGTAGAAAAAAATGGCTGCATGAACGCGCGCAGGTACTTTGTAAATACTGTCTTTTAAAAAATAAAAAATCATATTTCTATTATTTTTTAAACGACTTTAATAGTTTATTTTGGAAGTATATTCCATAAAGAAAATAAACAACCCACTTTAAAAGGAGAAATTACGAGTTTTTTTTAAATATTTTATTCGCAGTTTTGTGTTAGGGGTGTCAAAAATTCCGAAAAAATTCTGACACACCTAGTCATGTGTCAAACTGTAATTTGTTTTGTCGAGGTTGTCGCGGTGGGCATGATAAAATAATGAAAAAATAGTTTTGCATTTTGTTAATCGTTTAATGTTTCAAAAAATGCAACTAACCGATAGTTAACTTTTTCAATTGAGTCAAGTTTGATTATGTTTTGAAGTCATCGTTGTCGTCGTTGTGTTAAAATATTAAAAAGAATACACTTTCGTAGTCTGTGAATTGTATATATTTTTTGTTGTATTTTTTTTTTTTTTTTTTTGATGATGAATCCTAATAGTCTTGTTGACCGAGTACTTGATAATATTTGCTGGTTTAATAAGCCAAAAAAAAAAAAAAAAAAAGTAAGTGAAAAAATGTTTTATGTAAAAATGGAGTGCATCATCCATAAAAAAATTAAAAGTAGTAGGTACGGGCAAAATGAATGCCGATGCTCAAAATGTATAAACATTTTGACTCCTCCCTATATTTAAAAATTCACCAAAAATCAGGAAATTGACCAATTTTAATGAAATTTTTAGTATTTATCAAACAATGATCGCAGAATATAATGAACTAATTATTTTTATTTAATTCTGAGTGGAAATGTATTATTTTGTTTAAACAAAAAATACCTTTACTAAAGTTATGGTTTTCAGTAGTAAATAAAAAATGCAAGAATTTATTTTTGCTTTTTTTTTAAATAAATAAAGCATCGTAATTTGTAACAATAAAATAATATATTTGCAGAAACATTACGAAAAAAGCCCCTAAATTCCGTATTAATGAATTCGATATAACTCAAAGAAAAATTAATTTCTCGAACTACTGATATTACCATTGAATTAAGCATTGTTTATTTAATATTTTCACACAAAAAAATTAAAATAGCAAAAATATTTTTACTTTTTTTTTTTTAAATTACAGATTTCACATCATTTTTATATGCAAGATTTTAATAATTTCCTTGCTCACAAGAATGTGAAACTTTCAGCGTAACATAATTTTTATATAATCTCGAACAATAATTTAAAAAAATAATTTAAAAACAGGAATATAAAAAATAATTAAATTAAAAACTGATAAAAATTGATACAAACGTTCAGAATAGGAATGTATGAATGCACGTCTGGGAAAAGAAAGAAATCTGACACCTCTATCTCCTTTTATTATCATGACTTCATTTTGAAACAGCGTTTTGATTGGCTGAAATTTTGTGCCTCCTTATAATCGTGTTTGCAAAATTCTAGTTTGTTGTGTTTTCGCGCACGGTAAATTACTTGCTTTTTGAGGGCTAATTAAGTTATTTTTGTACAAACAAGATGTTTTTTTTTATTTAATTCAATATCTTAGGACTTTACTTTACTAATTATCTTTGAAATAGACCCAGAAAACTAATATTTATCTTTTAAAGGATTTTTACAACAAATTTATTTAACTTCAAAATTTAGCTGAATTGGTTAGCTCGTCGTAAAAACATTTTTCATAACTGTTTTTTTCACGTGTACAAATATTTTTTTTACTTTAGGAAATTAACTTTAGTCTCTAATCTTTCAAATACAATCAAAAAGTGGTCGGAAACCTACAAAAAAATTATGATAAATCGGCTTTCAAAACTAGGTCCCCCTATTTTTGCCCGCCCATTTTTGCCCGTACCTAAAATGTAGCAAATAACCATTCTGAATTAGTTTTGCGTTGCAATGTATTCTAATGCTTTTATTAGGTTAAAAAAAAAACAATAACCGTTATTGTATTTTTTTATTATTATTATAGAAACCTGGAATTATTCTCTATGGAAATGTAACGAATTCGTTTATTTTTAAAGCACCGAATTTTATAATATGTTTTTTTGCCGAAAAAAAAAAAACAGAATTTTAAGAAAAGAAATATGTTGGAGGTCGAGATCACAGTGTAGTGTCTGTTCTGATACTGCATCTCACCTTTTCTGACCTCGATCAGTGGAGGAGAAATCCTTCTAGACCGAGTCAATTTGTATTTTTTGTGCCCTTCCAGAGTGCAACGAACCTTTTCAATTTAGTCACGTGCTAAAGTGTAAGTTTGATTATGTGTTGAAGTCGTGGTGGTGCAATTAAAGAAAAATATATTTTCGTATTTTGTGAAGTGTAAAAAATTTTGTGCTGTTTTATTATTTCTTGTGATGATAAATCCTGTTGGTCTTGTTGACCGAGTACTTAGGTAATACTTGCTGGTATAATAAGCCAACAAAAATAAGTTGAGAAATGTTCTAATAAAATAAAAGGAGTGCATTCCCAAAAAAGTACCAGTAGTAAATAACCGTTCTGGATTAGTTTTGTGGTATTTTGTATTTTAATGATTTTATTAGGTTTGAACAATAATAATGGTTAATGTATTTTTTATAACGGAGACATGGAACCCTTCCATAAGGCACTGTAACCATTTAGTTTGTTCGTAAAATGCCGAACTGTAAGATAATAATCGATGCTAAATAAGTGACTTATGTGCTTTGGTGAATTATCATTTTCTTGTTGGTAATTATTTCTAGTAATTAAATCTTTGCAAATCTGTCATATTATTTATTTTTCACTACTTCTTTCATTCCTAACAGAATAAATAAAAAAAGCGCCTGCAAAATTTCCATAAATAAGTAGTATCCCTGAGAAACAAAGTTTGTTTATGTGTAATAAGGAGTCATAGTGCTGAACAAATGTGTAAATAAACGTATGTATTGGATAGGAGTGTAAAAAAAAAAAAGTAGGAATGCAGTTATAGATAATTGCATGCAACATTGTTGTTAGCAAATATTTTAAGAATAGAAGCTTTTTTTAAGTTGTATCGTACCCATTGACTGGCAAATAAGTAGTAATCCCAATAAGCTAAGATTGTTTATGTATTTGACGGAGAACTCTTCATCGCAATCGTAGTGATGTACATGTGTAAGTAAAGTTACCTAACGTAAGGCAACGAACCCAAAAAGCGTCACAGGCTAGATATTATACTGTAATGTATTTGGCAATTTCACTAAGAAAAGAAGTTGTATTGTCTGTAAAAGACGCCCTGAAGGGCCATAAAATATGCTTTTAAGTGACGCCATACTAAACATTCGTTTATAAAGGGGGAGAATTGTTATTCCAGAATATGGGAATAGTCAGAGCTCAGTCAATCGAAGTAATTGGAACTATGCTGAAGAGAATTCATTAATTAGGTAGTGTAAAATGGAAAGATTATGTTATGTATATGTATGTAATAACCAGTTAATAACGGTTCACACACAGTAGGGTAAGAAAATGTAGAATTTACCCCAGTGTCAACTGAAAGCAGTGAGAGCAGTAAATAATGAGAGAGAAAAATAGGAACTCATTCCTCTGTAGATTTGTCAATTGTGATGGTGTTGCTCATCAGATGCAATGTAGCATTTTATTATCACGAGTAAATGTGGCAGAAATGGTGGTCATAAGCTACATAAGATAGTGGTATTGAATTTGTATGTGGCATGTGTTGTTGAAAACCTATGCTAGTTTGGTTCAGAGGGGAATTTCTGCAGTCATTTTATTATACAGTAGTTTATACTGGACCCATTATACAGTAATGATTTAAAAAGTTAAAAAAAAAAAAAATGACTCGAGAGCCACCACCAAGAATTGAAACAAAAACGTTTAGCTTACAATTTACTTTTTCCTTTGACGTTAATGCCTGAGCTATGAAGATATGTTTGCTGCAAGCCTAATGATTAAAACTACTACATAGCACATGCATATTCGTAATGCAATTGCTTAAGCTTCACCTGGCAAATTCCATTTCTTTAATTTCCACACTTTTACCCCGATTTTCCCCGGCTAAAACCCAAATATAAAGTTCTGCATGGGTTCGAATATCCTATAAATTAAGTTTCATATCTGTAGACCAAAAACTGACAGAGGAGTTTGGTAGACAAAATTTTTTTAACAAATATATATATATATTCATACATAAATATATATAGAAAGAGGTTTGTGTTTACCATAATCTTTTTACACAAATATTATGCAAGTATAAATCATGTAGAATATCTGCATGAATATAATTACACGTAATAGTTAACTAAAGATGATCATCTCATAAAAAACTGAAAAAAATTGGGAATTAATTAAAATGAATGTTTAAAGAATAAGCAAATTAGCTAGATCTTTTGCAGATGAATGCAATTCCATGACCTATATATAACAAAGTTGCATTTTCTTTTTAAATAGGAAAAACGGGTTTTTAATACGAATATCAATACACAAAAAAACATATATATATATATATATGTGGATTTTACCGTTATTGGATATTTTACCCTTCACTAGACTATCCATTCATTTGAAATCACCTTTTTCTTCACCCTATTCCCTCTACTTCACTATTTGTTACCAAGTAAGATCTATGACTTACTTATAGTTTCATTAAATACTTTTGCAAGCAAAATCCGTTCCCGCATTTTTCTAAATCCTACCCTCTGATGAGAAAGAAATATTTCTTCCAACCTCCATGGATTAAGGACTATCCACTTATTTTGTGCTTCCTTTTTAAAATTAAATATGTTTTTAACTCTTTTTCAAAGTGTTTTTTAACAGGTTTTATTAACTACTTGTTCTTATATATATATATATATATATATATTTTCTTTTTCATTTCGATACTTTTTTGTGACTAAGAGCGGAGGTCTGCTTGAAATATAAAAAATAACAATAAAAATATTAAATACAAAAAGTAACATCGTTTTTCATGCTTCAAAAAACCCTCATGACATCTAAATCACTATATATATATATATATATATATATATATATATATATATATATATATATATATATATATATATATATATATACACACACACAGAGTTTAAAAAGGATGGAAGAATTATTTCAGCATGTGGTCCTCTACTGGTTTGTATATCATAAATGCTGCCTTGTAAAAAAGTAAATGAAACGGGTAAAATGAGCAAGGATACCTGATATTGCCTGATGAATAATAGATTCAAATATTATGTAAAGTTCAAAATATGTATGTATGATGAGTGCACACCTTCCGGAGAAAAGTATGCTTTGCTAGTGTCTGCACTAATATATAAAATAACTTGAAAAGTTTTGGCATTATTCAAAAACTTTCATTAAAAAATGTATATACCATTTTACTGCAATGAAATGGGAGTGGGATAATAAAAACATGAATAAAGAAAGAAAATATCAGATTAGTCAAATCCTCCCAAACCATTCCAAAAATAAAATTTTCCAGTTAAAGCTAAAAAAATAAATGCAGCCCAGTCTTTAAATTGGAGTGGGAGTTAATCGTAAGAAAATGAAATAAGGATGGAGTTTGGGAGTGAATGATGTCCTTTCAAGAAACAATTTAGGAAGCAAGGATTAAAATAAAAGTTGGGAGTGGCCACATTAGAAGAATTCTGTTGCTAAGAAATAAAAAATGTAGAGACAGAACTCATTCAATTAACTAGCTAAGAGGTTACCTTAATCTGGCTGGGCTTCAACAGGACTGAGAACAAGAGAATGCTCAAGTATGACACTATTGGTGTCATGAATGCATGCAGCGAGGTGCATATTGCGGTGAGAGGGGGTGTTTGACCGGGCGGGATAGAGGAAGAGAGGGCAGAAGAGGGGTTGTTGATGTCTGATTTGGGACAAAACAGAAATGTCTATGGGATTTGTCAGAAAGAGAAAAAACAAATAATAATTGTTTTTATCTCATTGTCGTTATATATCTGTTAACATGAAAGGTTGTTTTTAGGACTTCTGTGGAGAGGTATGAAGAGAGCCAGAGATCCTTAGCTGATTAAGGCTGACAACTTAGAATGGGGGTCAAGGGTAAGGGTCGCCACCAAGCATTGTTCGACCTGGAATGACTAATCACTCCTAATTTGATAAGTAAAAATCTCAGTGCAAATGAGGGTTAAAATTCGGTAGAGATAAGCTCTAAGAGGAAGAAAGAAAGGGTGTTTGTAACCACTCTCTGAAGGAGAGGTGGGGAAAAGGGGTTGGATTTAGAAAAAGGAATTCTAAAAAGAGTAGAGTCGTAGCCAGCAAACTGAATGGCTGGGCTGATCAAGCACTCCAGATTTGGGAGCCCTCGGGGCCTGATGCTATGATGTTAACTAGCCTGTGTTAATGGGAAATCTGTGACTTTACTGGTCTGGTCTTTCATCGTTTCACTGCTATAGTCAGTCACCTCAATTTAGACAGTAGCTGTTATGAAGTAATTAAATTAATAAATAGTTGTTATTGTTATAAACCGGAGTTCTGTTTGTTTGTGGTGAGGACTCTTCATTTCGCAGCAAGCCGCAAGGACCAGCGGAGTGATTGATGTACCCGGAGACTACCTACACAGGGTAGGAGATGATTCGATCGAGAAGCAAAGCGCTCCACCATGAAAACACAGGGGGTGAAAATGATCAACAGACCAACTTGTGATGGGACAATGTACGATCGTAAGAACACCTGTCATATTGGGTGGAATCCGACGAGGTTAAGGACACTCGGTGTGGTTGGTGCAGTATCGGTCTCGTTATACAAGCAGAGACTTCATACTTTACTTCCTTTCATATGCACAAGCTCACATCTTGTACATATTTTTTTTATTTTATGGAATGTAAACTGTTTCTACCATATCTCATTTTAACCTTAAGCCAAAGCTTGGAGAATTAAGTCTGATCCTAAAAAGAAATTAACTCAATCCCATGAAATCTCCCCAGATGCATCATTCACATCACTATTCCAGCTACAGTAAGGATAGCAAAAGACACCAGGTACTACACTTTGATCCTAGCCAAAAGGTTGTATACCACGTTCGTTTTTTAATATTTCAAACTTTGTGTTATAGTGGAATGAAAGCGAGAGGTTGAGAAATACTAAGTCATGATTGGCTGAGCAGATCATGTGATAGGTTAGAGAAAAAGTATTTTCAAATAATGAATTATTTGGAAGAATGAAAGTTACGATGCCCTAAATGTTTGAGGGAATAACAAGCAATACCAAAAAACAAGTAAAGAATGTGTAAATAATAAAATCCCTGCAGGAAAATGATTATGTGAGAAGGTCGAAGTTGGGGTGACAGAGTTCAAATCTGCAACTCCTGTCATTTCTAGGGCATTTTTAAGCTCTCTGCCTTAAGTCAAATAACAAAGTAGTTATCTTTCAATCAAGTTGTATCCCTTCCTTCACCACTGTCTATGGCATACTCTAATTAACATGGGTTTATCAACTGTAACCAGTTCAAAAACAAAATGATTATATAATATTCAACAACTCACTGTACAAAGAATGAATTCAAGTACTGTAAAAATATCTAAAAAAAAATGTACAATACAAATTCAAGTAAGTTTCATCAGACTAAAATTGTCAGATAATCTCTCTCTCTCTGCACACCACCACTATTTATATAAAGTTAAGTATGCTTGTGTTATGTTGATTAATCGGTCTATTATTCTCGTCTTGGGTGTTATTAGCACAACGTTTCGGTCGCTGCAACCTGCGACCTTCTTTGGATGTTGAGAACATGCTTCTTTTCCTACTAAGGAAAAAGAGGGTGGCTCTGTATTACAAGAATTCGAACCGTTTGTTTGAGGGTGGGTCCATCGATCATAAAAAAGGTTCAATCATCAGGGGCCACTAAGATTAAAATCATTAATTTCATAATGATTGGTTACTTAGTTTAGGAGTGAATTTTGTACATACAAATATATACACATACCTGACTTTATATAAATAGAGGTGTGTGTGTGTGTGTGTGTGATTGATTGAAAGTTAAAAGTTTTTCTATGGCTCAATGTACTAATAACACCCTAGATAAGAATAATAGTCCGATTAATCAAAATAACACAAGCATTCACATCTCATCTCAAAAATCAGAACTGCAAAGTTAAGTATTTTTATAAATTTGTATGTACAGGATTCACTCCTAAACTAATTAACCAGACATTATGAATTATGGAACACAGCTACTAATGTGTGCTAAACTTAGTTTAATTCAGTTTTATAAAAAGATGGAAAAGTGGAGTGAGGCTTCGTGGAGATGGAGATATCTTTGATTTATATGAAATTTTGACAATAAGTATTACACATTGATTAATTCCACAAATTTCAGTTTCTTTTGAATATTTTAACACAATTGTTCATTTGAAAATTAAAAAATTCTAGTTTTGCATTAAATTTGATCCATAATCATTGGACGTCAATTAAGCAAAATTCCCTGAATTTCAGTTTCTTCTTAAATCCATTAAAGTTTAAGACTTCATGTTTTTTAGGCATTTTCTAGAATCAAAATCATGTAATGGACTTTCATCAAAATTGGAATACGATTATAAGATTTAGTAACATTATATCTTGACTTTAATTCTCTCTCTCTCTCTCTCTCTATATATATATATATATATATATATGCACAAACATACACACACACATTTCTATTTATATAAAGTCAGGTATGTGTATATGTTTATATATTTGTATGTACAAAATTCACTCCTAAACAAAGAACCAATCATTATGAATTTTGGAACATAGATACTAGACATAAAGAATTATAATGTAAGTTATATTTACATTCATTTAGTTTTAGCAAAAAATAAACATGGGATAGAAGCTCTTCCGATTTTTGTTAAATTTAAACATTAAATATTAGAGATCAATTAATGAATATGAAGAACGTATGATAATTATATCCCATGATATGATCTTGTAAAATGCTGGCATCCTAAATTTAAACATGATCAAAAATCTGTGGAAATAGTTCCCAGACCTGATCGCCCCACCATTGATGAAGCATCTGCCAGTCAAATGGAAGCTGCAATTTTGGAAGATTGATGCATAGCTATTCGCTAAACAGCCCAATAGGTCAAAATTAGTGCAAGGTCTATGGAACTATTGTGCATGACCATTTACATATGCACAAGGTGTCTGCCAGATAGATTCTCAGAGTATTGGCACCTTTCCAGAAGCAAGAATGCGTTGAATGCTCAAGGACGAATTTGGAGATGTGCCACGAAAATGAGTCAAAGTTTTTAAAAGACTAATTACATTGGATGAAACTTGGGTCTACCACTACAATACAGAGACCAAAGCCAAGTCAATGCATTAGAAAAACTTGAATTTACCACTTCCAAAAAAGGCAAGGGTGTAGCCCTATGCTGGTGAAGTCATCCTTACAGTTTCTGGGACCAGGACTGAGTACTGATGACAGATTTCCTGGCGAAGGATATTACAATTATAGGAGCCTTTTATGTTTCAGTTTTGAGAAAATTAAGAGAAGCTATGAAAATCAAAAGGTGGGGCAAGATCAGCAAAGATATCCTTCTCCTGCAACACAATGCCCCGGTCCACAATGCACATGTCGCCAGATCAGAAGCACAGGTGTGTGATCATGGAATCCTCCTTTATCCCCTTACTCTCCAGATCTTGCACTCTCTAACTTTTATCTCTTCCCAACCATGAAGTTGTTTTTGAAATGAAAGTGTTTCCCAGATGATGTAGCTTTGATTTCCAAAGTCACGTCATGATTGGAGAATCACGCTGGGGTGTTTCCACAACTGCATTAAATGATGGGAGAAATGCATAACTCTGGATGGTTTCTATGTAAAAAAAAACTAATAACCGTGCCAAGTTCCGTTGCTCTACTGCTATGAGAAATGGGTTAGAGGAATTACTTATTGAACGTCCTTGTATTTCCTAAATTTAAACATCTTAAACAAGTATTTGAAAGTGCTTTTATGGAACATACTATGAACATAAGCTCCCATTTAAAACTTCAAAAATTTCAGATTTACATGAAAGTTGATCCATAATCATTAGACAGCAATTAAGTTTAGAATCAAAATCATGTAACGAAATTTGATGAACAGTGGAATTATGAAAAAAGATAATACAATAATAGATTAAATTAGGATTTGATTTTTTTTATTCATTTAAAAAATGTCTAACATCATTTTGTATGTTTCCTTAGCCTTTTGTCAAAGTGAAATATCTCAGTGACAGTTATTTTACTAAATGAAAATTTTAAATTCTCAAACTTGTATTCAAACGTATAACACCGTTCAGAAATGCATTAAAATAATTTTGAAGAATGAATAAACTGTGGTTGGTTTTGTTTAACAGCAAAATCATTTTGGGGTTATTTAATGCCGCATCCAGGAATTTTGGAAAAAGGTTTTATTCTTCAAGTTATTCATATCTTCAAATATTTATTCATGATGCTTGATTTGATTGTTTTATGGAAGAAAATTGTTCATTATGCTTTTGACTTTGCAGAACATGATTGAGTTTTACTAAAGGAAAGGAAAAAAACAACAACATCAATGTTTAGTGCATTTTTTTAAATTACATTTTCACCTCAATCAAGGCACATTGCCACTTTGTTGTAGGAGACTACTATCCGGGACATAAGCTACAGGGGTACTATGTAGGGAGTTGGGCAGTAAGATGTCTGTTCACATTACACTTAAACTTCTGCATGTTAGTACAGTTGGGGAAGCAGGGACCCGGAAGGGAGTTCCAAAGTCTAGCAGTTCTGGGGAAGAAACTACTGGAATAGAAACTTCTCTTACATCTAGGAATCTCTACTGTGTAGGGGTATAATTTAGCTGCTTGTCGGGTTTGTCAGGGGTATTTATTTTGATGGGGTACAAGTGCTTGCAGTTCGTCGGAGCATTCACCATTAAAATACTTGTAAAACAGGCAGAGGGATGCAACATTTTGTAGAGGCTGAAGCTTAGATGACAGATCAGGACCTATCAGGTTGGTGACCCTCTTTTGAACCTTGTCTAGGAGCAGGAGACTAGTAGTCACAGTAGCCATTGTCAAGAAGCCAATATTTTCAGACAACTTCATTCGGTAGCACCAGATTTCTTAACGGGTATTACTGTGCCGAGTCACAGTGGATCTGGGGGAATGGTAACTAATGGTTAACTCTACATTCTCCACTGCACATGAATGAGACTTTACCTCTGGATGTCTTTTAAGATCATACCCATGGCCTGAATAAACTGTGAAAGTTCAATAAAATGTTAAGATTACGTAAAGTTATCAATATTTATGATTATTATTGTAAAGCTCTTTCAAAAAAGATAATGAGCATTTTGTATGTGGAATGTCTCTACTCTGATGCTCTTGGGTTTGAAATCCATATCTTTTGACAAGTTGATTTCTATGTTATTACTTCTGAAAATTGTTATCCTGAATAAGCACAATTTTAAGTGACACCAGCTCTTGCAAATCAATACGTCTGGCAGTTAAAGAAAAGAAAAAAACGTTTTGATGCACCAAACAATTCTTTGCGCGATTCAATAACAAATTCCATAAGTTTCTGAATTTTTGAGAAAAGGATTGATTATCCATATTATTTGGACTCTTCAGACTATTGTTCTCATCTTGAGTGCCATTTTCACAAGGTCCACAAGGACCCGTGGCATAGTGAAAAAGCTACTTGGTAAAATTCAGTTGTAAGTTACGCTCTTCTGGAGGTTGAAGTTTTAATCCTCAGTGCAGGCAACACTCAAAATAGAATTGTGAATTACTTACAGCTATGGTTGATGCAACCAGAGCATGCTAGCCCTGTAGATTAAATAAAGGGTTCCATTCAAAATCCTGTGATGATTTCCGAGTTAGACCAAAAGATTTCAGAGTTAGACAAAATGCACCTGAAGAAGGTCGGAGGTTATATCAACCGAAACCTTATGAAAATAATACTCAAGATGAGACCATTACTTCGAAGAATCTAAATAATATGAACGAATTCAAGCAAATAATATTTTATTTATTAAAGATTTCAAACTGGCAGAGAATTACCAACATCAACTTAAGAAAGAGTCCATCAGGCATATGTATGTGATGATGTAGAGAAGTGAAATCTGGCCAGTGAAGCTTGAGGACATATGTTATATACGGAGAAATTATATGAGAATTATATGATGGAAATGCAATGGCTTAGATCGAGTGACTTCAGAGAAAAAGTGAAACATGCATGGTCCCCTGTGAGTGTACAATGAATGAGGTATAAAAAAAATGACTAAGTTCAGCATTTGCCCACCCTCCCATTTAGTCCCAAAAGTCGCCAGGGGATATGAAATCCTGGTGAAAATGAACAAACGATGCAGTTTTAGGCCTTAATATATGTAAATTTAAGTTCTGCACCATGCAAAAAAAGAAATGACCAAGTCTATCATTTGCCCATCCCCTCCCATTTAACCCCAAAAGACCCCAAGGCCTTAACATATTTAAATTTGAGTTCAACACTATGCAAAACTGCTAAATAGACACACAGAGAAAATTTTGGACAAATATGGTAAAATAGTCCCAAAAATGGAGTGTTTTTATTAGCCCTAAAAGAACTCCTGGAGCACACCCAAGAGTTATCGCGAAGTATAGACAAACAGAATTATATAAAAATCAGTTAGTTACAACTTTTCAGAAAGTTTTATAAAAATCCAAGGCATCAATTCTTTTTAATAAGCACAAGTGTCAATTTTAGCCATTTTAACCCAAAAGGCACCCCTAGGGGGCAACCAGAGTTTTCCCGGAAAATTCGTTCTGTTACTTTTTTTACTCACAAGGCGTAGTTATTGACTAAAGTGTGAACGGACGAATGGACAAGGGTGAATTTACAGGTCCACCCTCCTTTTGTTGGGGGACCAATAAAATTTGGACAAGATTGGGAGCTACGTGCAGAGCAGGAGACTTTGTTGATTATGGTCATATAAAAAATAGAGGCAAATTATTGGGTTAGTTGATGTAGAATAGTGGAAATAGTAAGGTCAGTTGACAAAGGAAGATCAAGGAAAATGTAGAAGGAAGAGATAAAAAATGGACTTGAGAGAAAGAGGGATGAATAAAGACCTGGCCAGAGATAGGTTGGTTTAGAAGTCAATTTCTAAAATCTGACCAACATATGCCGGCATGTAAAACAGACGTTAAATTGAATATTATTATTATTATTAGATGAAGCAAACATTTATTCCATGTTGGGGATTATTTTCTAGACCACCTGATTTGTCTATTGTAATATCAGCCAAGGTTCGCCTTGATATCATTCAGATAACAGAGGTTTATTTGAATCATGAGACCCTTCCTTATTGAAATGAGGTATAGCTCAACTTGTTCCTAAGAGATAGTATTATCCTCTCCTTTGAGGGGTGGGGGGCGATTACTATCGATCGCCTCATATGCCCCTATTGGAGAATACTGATGCGTCTGATTTTGACTACTTTTATACCTGGCTAGAGTGCCCCCTCTTGGGGGATAGTCCTCCCCACTCACGTTCTGGCAGATCTTGTTAATCCCACCTGCGACTTGTTCAGTCAATATTATATCATACATGTTTATCATACATTAGTGCATACATCTGTGCTCATAATAGATTGTGAAGGTAAATGCAGTTACACGCAGAGGACAGGGTGGAGCCTCAAGCAACTAAATTAAGAGGGTGGGATATTCAATTAGAATTGAAAATAAGATAATGATTTTGAAATTTCAGTGGTGAGAAATAAATTTGTAGAGACTCGCCACACTCGAAAGGCAACAGGTAGTTTAACATGGTAGACCCTTCTCTTCCAGAGAAATTAGGGCTTTGACATACATGAACAATGTAAAGCAGCCATTAAAAGCAAAAAAAACAACAATTTTAAATAACAGACATGACTGTTCATTCCTGCATTTCCTCAAGTCAAATCATTTTTGTTCATTCAGGTGGATTTTTTTTTTTTTTTTTTTTTTTACATACTCATGCCCTTGAATAGATCTAACTAAAGCAGGTAGGAATACGTTGTAATCGTTTGTTTGTTTTTATTTTAGGTGGGGTGGGGGTGATATTTAATGAAATATTTACATACAATATGCTAAAAGGTGACGCCACTAACTTATTTTACTTTTGCCTTCTGAAAATTCCCATTGGGCCTTTCTCATATTGCTCAGTACTAGGACTCGAGTCTTTAGGTTATACAATTAGGAAGTTGGCCCAGCCAGCACATCACTAGAACTTTGAACGTTACTGGGTAAATGGATAGATATTTTAAAAGCACAAGAGAGTTACTGTCTTTTCTTTTTTTTTTCAATTTAATGAAAATTATCGAGATTCCAGTAAAAAAAAAAAAAAAAAAAAAATTTCAAAAAAGACAAAAAAAAAAAAGTTTCACCATTTCAAATGGTGCTACTGAATGAAATTATATTTCTGCCGTTTAATTAAAAACCTTGGTGCCATGGTGATTGACTAGACAAACAGTCGTTTTACATTATTCTCTTACTCTACATCATATCTCCCATAATCTAATACATTCAATGTGCAAATAAGCAAGCAAGTTTAGAAGAATGCTAGTGTTGTATGGATTAATAATAAAAAAAAAAAACGTAAATAATGTCATGATTGTAAATTTGTTGATTTGCTATAGGGAAAAATAGCGCTTTAAAAATTATAAATGAAAAAAAAAAATGGCTTTATAAGAGGGCCCTTAAAAATTGTCCCAAACTTTCAAGTTTGGAAGTATTGCTTCTAGGAAATGTTAAGTTTCTATGTGAATCGTTATGATCATTGCTCTATGCACGGTTCATAATGGATTACTTAGGTAGTGATAATGTTACAATAGTTAAACAATGTTTTAAAAATATTTTTAGATACAAACTCTGACTGTTGATCACCTACGTACATTCCACTGAGTATCAAAAAAAAAAAAAAAAATTTTTAAAAAACGCAAAAGATTATCATAATGGAATCAAGGAGGGCAGCAAGAGAAGAGAACAAAGAAAACGATATAAAAAAAGAACAAAGAAAAACGAAAGTAAAAAGGAAAAATGAATAAAGGCAAAGAGAAATTGGAAAAGAAAAAAGAAAGACAAAAGATCAAAGGAAAAAGAGAATGAGAAAAAAACAAAAAAGAAAAGGAGGGAACGAATAAGGAAAAGTGAAAGAAAAATGAAAAGAAAAAGAGAACGTTAAAAATAAAATTTTTAAAAAATGATATAAACATATTTTAATAATATATCGAGATATGTTTCTGACATGTAATACTTCTCACACAAACAATTTTTATTTTATTATATACAAATTTCTCAGTTCGTCTTACGATTTTTCTGTGTAATGTCTACATTGTAGATTTGGATCTTGAACAGAAGAATAAAATAAATTAGTCATGTGTTTTATTATGTGTTTTATTAGCATGAGTTTTAAACATAAGAAAGATCGGTGGGTAGTTGACTAGGTGTTATGTTTTACATGTTTGCCATTGTTAGGTCCTTTTATGCTGAAAGCACATCTATGTTTTTATATACAAGTTTGTTAATTTTTTCAAGCGTATATTTCATAAACAAAATCTGTAAACGATATGTTCTATTTATAGATGCGACCTTGACGCAGTATGTTAACACTGTAATTCAATATAACAAACAGAAAAATAATCACGGGTTGAATAAAAAGATTTGATTCATCACGTCAAATGATGAGAAACAAATCCAGTAAAAAAATGTCCAAATATCATTAATAAATATTTCCCATCAACTAGCCACATCCACATAAAATCTCTATCCCTATCTCTTCTTTACTATTATATAAAAGGAACTTTGTGTGCCTGTGAGTTCGTTCCCTATGGACTCGAAAACGGTTGCGTCGATTTTTATGAAATTTCATACAAAGGTACTTTATGAGTCTGGCGGTGTTCTTAGATAGGTTTTGTCTCAGAATGTCTTCAATAGATATCAATAATGAAAATAATTTGATGAAAGAAATAACAGGCGATTTTGACCAAATCACGACACAAGCCAAAAGGCCCAAGATAAAATCAACAGTAAGTTCTTTGATAAGACAGGGGCGCGTTCGAAATGAATGTTTCTGTTTAGAGCACAATTGAACTATGATACTTGACTTTGCATTTTAAACTTTAATGCAAGCCATTATATATAAATTAATTTTATAATATTAACAGCAGATTCTCTACAATGCAATGTCGAATCCAATGTATTGTGAACTTAGTCACTGCGAGAGGCATGTGAAGTTTTCTCTACGTGCATTGCGATGGGTCCTCATTTTGAGCAAGAAATCAATCGATTTCATAAAAAACAAATGGGCTATTTCATCGATTTCGATGACAATAAAAATATGGGAGTGTGAAACATTCGTTGATCATCATTCAGTCCCGGGCAACGTCGGGTGACTCTTCTAGTCTTTGATAAAAAGAAATCTACACTTAGTTATAGTCGTATTGAAAAATTAGACATGATTATCAAGGCAGATAATAAAATCCCAAATGAAAACATCAAAAAGATACAAATTTGAAATTGTAGAAAAATCTTCGAACGTGTGAAGTTATCTTATGAATTCTCACTATCAGACCTTGATAGCATTGGATCTGTTGAATCGATGTTTGTTCCAACTTGACGAGTGAAGTACGTCAGTGTAGATTGCAAAATATAAAGTTTTTTGCCGATGTGAAGAAGATGCATTTTAAACGATTGTAATTATTATTATTAAACATATCACCATGATTAATTTGTAACTTTTTCTTTCAGATTTTTTTGGCATCATTTTTTTTTTTTTTTTCGTGCTGCAATTTTGACACGAAAACGACTTTCTTTAGTCCACAGAAAAGAGAGTCATCTTCCATCATGATAAGGCTTATTTTTAAACAATCTCACTCCTGATGCAATTCTCTACCTATATAAAAGCTAGGCTCAGCCAACGATGGAGTACTGCTGCCACATCTGGGCAAGAGCTGCTAGAATCAGCTTATCCTGTCTTGACGGAGTTTAAACTAGACTTTGTAGCTTAGTGGGGGGTGCCCTTCTCTCTTCCCTGCAACCTCTTCCCACAGAAGAGACGTAGCGAGCATTTCCCTGCTTTATCGTTATTTTCATGGCAGGTTCTCATCTGAACTTCAATCTATGGTCCCCCATCACCAGACTTTCACGAAAAACACTCGTCTAGCCCAAACCACTATCAACAATTTCCCACACTCTTTATCTGTGCCTACACCTAAACATAGATTCCACGAACAGGGCTTCTTTCTTAGAACTGCACGCCTGTGGAATTCTATTCCATTTGCCTGCTTTCCAGCTGACTACAATCTGTCTTCAAGTCCAACGTGAACAAGTTCTTGTTGAACCATTCCCCTAAGTAATCCAAGTTATAAAATTCCCACTAATGTTTACTACGCTAAAATCACAATGACTAATGTATATGAATTAATCCTTATCCTCGAGTGACCTCTGGGCCTTGATAAGTGGTGATCCCATGTAAGAAAAAAAACAAAAAAAAACTACTGGCCAAAGAATTTGGTTGGGAAAATCTTGCCCGATCCTGCATATTCTCCTGCTTATCACTTGTTTTGCAGATTACAAAACTATTCAGATGACCTTAGGTTAGAGTCATATTTCACATGAAAGCTCATTGAAGATGGAATCAAGTTATAGAGAGAAAAAAACCATTGTTGTTGTGAATAAAGATTTTCCAAAACACAGTTTTTCATGAAATTTTAAATCAACAAAATATTTTGTACCGACCTATTAAATACATAGATGTCTATGTAGCCAATGCTGCTGCAAAGGAGGTGGGCTCTCTCTATCAGGCTAGTAAATTTCTCACACAAGCCAGCATGCATCGAGTATTGTTGCCACGTTTGATTCACAATGAAATTCTACTTTTTGGCAATTATGTAACTTGAAAAATTTAACAGAAAAAAGAAAAAATATGTTTTAAAATTTAGAATGTGGGATATATATTAGACCATCCCAAAAGTTTATTAATTTTTTAAATTTTATTTATTTATTTATTTTTGCTACTGTTAGTTTATGGGAAACCCAAACATTAAGTTTAGAAACATAATGGAGTTTATGCAATTAATTTTTCACATTCGATTTTGAAATCTTGAGAATGTCTGCGATTTATCTGGTTGTCAAACAGCGAGTTTGAACGGCTTTCACTTAGTCACTGTTGATCATCTTTATCCGGCTAGAGCAATAAGCACGAAAAAATTTTCTTCTCGGAATCAAGCAAACCATTCCTGTCACACCCATTCTGTAGCAGTATACACATGGCATATCCTGTAACTTTTTTCTTTGCTGAATAAAAAAAAAAAACAAACAATCAGATGTCGTTAGTACTCTGCTTGATTTTTTTATTTTAAGGCCTGAAATATGTGCAAAAATGTAAGAACTTCTCTGATCTGAGGCATAATACACACTGACATGAACATACTCGCTACACCAAATCCAGGATTTGAAGAATAGAAATATAAAACGATCTTTAGTAGATCGGAAAGATGACATTCAAAAAACGAACATTTTGGGCAACTCTTCGCATTTTACCCTAATTTTACCCGGGGATGAAACATAGAATATTCTATGTACCATAATTGCCATATATATTTTCATAACTCACTACTTAACACTGAATACTGAAAATAGTTATATAAAGTGTTATATCCTCTGACAACAATATGTGGATATATATGCATGTGTGTCTGTGGGTGTGTGTATATATATATATATATATATATATATATATATACGATGATTGCAACGTCTTGTCAGACGAATGCCACTCCCTCAGACACTTAAAAGTCCATGAGCCCAAAAATGACTTTCATCACCACAGGACCATTTTAATAGACAAATGCCTGAGGGAGTATGTATACACAGATGATGTTACAGAGTCTTAGCTTTGTACGGCAGCTAAGTCTCTCTCTTGGTTCAAAATGTTGAGGTCCAGCAACAAGCAAGAGCAAGATAGCGAGCAACAAGTTAAACTGCAGACCAGCTTAATGCGGGTACTGGTCTCCCACTAAAGTTTTTTAGATCAGAGATTTGCTTCTCCTAGAAAGGTTGCCTTCACCACAGCTTATGGGAGCCCTCTCCACCCCAACACACACATACATACACACAAACACACACGGTGCTAGTTGGCCGTTGACCCCGAAAAAGGGTTCATTCGCCCTATGGAAGGCCTTGTTTTTAATCCTTCAGGGAGATTAGCCACCCTCCTCACCAAACAAGTCTGGTGGGGGAACCAGTTTAGTCGCCAGTGACCCGACCATGATGCAGGTAGTATTGGGTTACATGGTACCAGTAGCATATGACATGACCTGACACACACACACACATATATATATATATATATATATATATATATATATATATATACACACACACATACATACATTTCTATGTTGGAAAATTTTCAGGTTTTTATGTAGTCTCAAAGGGATACACTTGCATCTAGTTAATCGAAGCAAAATAAAACAACTGAATTGCAAAATAGTTTGAATAATATTAATAACCAAGAATCATTTTATTATTAGTTTTTGATTTTATTGACTTCTATTTCCATCCTAATCCACCTTTTATATCTTTAGAATGTTTATTTTACAACCACACAAGCATGGAAATCCGAAACGAAAGAACTGCCGCCAAAGTGTATTCTAGCACAAAGCTGCAAACGCTTTGAAATTCTCTAATTTCTTTAAAACCAACACAAAGTCAAGTATCTGCAGAATGTCTTCTTGGTTCCTCCTCTTCTCTTTTCTCTCTCCCAACAATCGAACACAGCATATAATAACAAAACTCTAAAGCACGTCTGACAGCACTGACTTCTGCCAACAGTCTCGCCCTCCTCTTAACAACACAGGCTTTTTATATCGCAAAATCGTTCACCTCTATTTGCATATTCTTCTAACTCACGTGATCACTACTCTATAAATAAGAGTCTTGACCATTTCTTTTCTTTCTTTTTATTTATTTTTGGTGACCGACCCGCACGTGGTCTATCCAGGTAAGTCACGCATTTCTCCACACTCCCCCCTGATCTCATGATCACAAACAGGACATGCGGGCAATCGTCGTTGGCGGGTACTCCTTCGAAGAAGCACTTCCTCATTGCTGTTTTCTTCATTACCACCATCATTACTACCAGTCTGTTCCATTATCCCGTCTCGTGGTTCCATAGGCGGTGTCTCACAATCAGGGCAGGGGGGCAGTATCCGTCTTTGTCGGGTACTTCTCCGAAGAATCGGAGGCGTCATCTCCTCGGTATGCTCCATCATCCCTTCTCGCTGGGTTTCGCAATCACGGGGGGTGGGCAGTATTCGTCTCTGTCGAGTATTTCGATGAGGCATTACTTCCTTGTGTCCATCGCTCTCCTCACTATTGTCATCAGTATGTCCCATCATTCCCTCATCTGGTTCTGTTGGTGGTGTTTCTATGCTCACCTGAAGGGGCAGTAAGTGATCAGGATCATCTCTGAACGGTGTGTGATCCTCCTCATCGTCCTCAGAATCAGAAGAGGTATAACAAGGGCGGATATCTTTTACGTGACGTGGTATGCCACCAATCAACATGGTCTGAGGACTTATGATTTCATCTATTTTTCCCCGGAAAAATTTCGTAGTGCACCCAGCATTTGGGGGTTTTATCCAAACAAGGTCTCCCACCTGATATGGTGTATTGACAACACTCACCACTGATGGTATGGCATCAACTCCTTTCACACGCTGTTCATATTGGTAAATCCCATTGGCTGGTGCAGTTGCTGGTGTTGCATTGTCCTTGGGTGTTATATTATACCAGTACACAGCTTCTGGAATAGAGCACTGCGTCCTGGCTGCAATTCTTTTGATGGTGCGGTGACACCGTTCTGCTATACCATTACCCTCGGGATAATATGCACACCGATAATGCATTTTAATCCCCCATTCGTGCACGAATTTCTGAAATTCTTGACATCGAAATGTGGCGGCATTATCAGTCAGAATTTCAATCGGGGCACCACGTTCAAAAAAGACGGCTCTCAACTGTTGTATAATGCTGGCTGCATCCTGTCGTGTCAACAGGCGCCATATTGTGAAACGCGTCGGGCCACAATCCGTCATGGTCAAAAAATGTTTGCCCCCATAATGTGTTATGTCCATCCCTACTCGCTGCCAGTTGCCCTCCACCTCGAGCTTCCCTTTTTGCCATTGGGATGGTGCCGGATCAATTCTCTGACACTCTTCACACGAACGTATGGCTGCTTTCACTGATGCTTTTGTAGTTGCAGGGCATACTCTTCGGACAAAATATGCAGTCCTCTGAATTCCAGGATGTCCAATCTGCTGGTGTATCATACGGATCTGGTCAGGTGTTAATTGATCCGTTACAGTCGCGCATGTTTGTTGTTGAAGATCGGATCCCTGCCTCATTGCATCGATCCACCTCTTTGGTACTCGAGTCAAGCTATCAGCCAAATTCTGCATCGACGAGACTAACGTAATGTCTACCTGCAAGCTGTATTCGTCAACTAGACGCTTAATTATTGCTAGTCTCCTTCGTACTAGCATTTCACTTGCAGCTCTAGTCTTAACTCGAGCCTTTCCAGTCAAGGTGTCGGTTAACCAATGGTAAACACACAATGAGTCAGTGTGGAGATGCACAACATTAGTCTGCCATTGCAATGCGAGATTAAGACCTTTTAACGTGGCATCAAGTTCTGCCAAATTTATATGTTGGGCATCATTTTTCGGACGAAGCCAGCATGCATCTTCCACAACAACACCTAGTTGCTCCAACACGACACCTGTAGCCAACGAACTTGCGTCAACCCATGCATTTAGTTCGTTTCCAGACACTTGCCACTCACCCCGGGCAGGGTCATTCCTATGCACTCTGGACAACATTTCAGCCATCATTTGTTGGAGAGAATCATCATCCGCAACATCGTCCCATCCTTTTGTTACTGTAGTCACTCGTCTTTTCACCACTCCTGTTGCCGATCGGAGCCATCCACAGACAGGTAGATGTCCTACCAATTTACCACAGATAGAAAACACAGTACGTCTTGTTAATACATTGGGTAACTTTGGAAGTGGGCTCCCTCGTTTCCATCGCAACGTATTGCCCTCCTCCCAGACCTCGAGGCCTAGCACGGGCACTCCATCCTTTAGGCGCTTAGGGTCTTTGCTTATTAACCCAAACGCTTTCAGTTTTATTCGAACTGCATCCGCAGACATTATGTCCTCATTAACATAGATGTCATCTATGTAGGCTGAAGCAGCTTTTGCTGTGGTCTCATCCTGCATCAAAACAGTTTTAATAATGGTTGTCATAATCAAGGGTGCTACGTTTAGGCCAAAACCCAAACGTGTCAAACAATATAGTTTTCCCTTGAGTAGTACTGTCTGAAACGGCCATAATGACTCATGGACACGTATCTGCAGGTAGGCCCTCTTTAGATCCAGAAGTGCTACATTGCTCCCTTTTTGACGCCACTCTCTCAGTTTAGCAGCGCACACATCTGCGTTTCCGGTAAACGCATCAACATGCCGATTCAACTCTCGGTAATCCATTACGGGACGAATTTTTTCTTTGGTAGGTTGTTCAACAGCCATGAGCGGAATTAATCCCTTGGGTGGTCCCAGACGTTCCTGTGGGTATGGTATTAACCAACCGTTGTCAATCCACATCTGAAGTTCTTCTTCATATGCGGCCCTATTCTTGGTAGAAACTGCATACTCTGGAATCGTGTTGCACAGCCGATCTGGTTCCTGGCCCATGGCCCATTTCCACTTTGCAGTCCACACCCTTTCGTTGTCATCAAATGTAGCACAGAAGTCCTTTTCTTCAATCGACATGGCTGCACAGACGTCTTTCCCTTCTCCAAGCCTGATACCTCTAGCTGCTGTGATTGTAACGCCTCCTAGTGCTTGTATTGCATCAATTCCAAGCAACATGTCGTAGCCAAGGGGTTTCTCCTGCATCACCAGAACGTCAACTTTAGCTGTGTCACCCTTCTCAGTGCAGATTGTGATTGTCCCTTCACCACAACATACCCGTGATAAGCCATTGATGGTCATAACGCCAACTGGGTTCCTCCGCCACACCGGACAGCAATGGGCACTAACTATAGACCGGGAACACCCCGTGTCTATAAGTGCTGAACACTGCACATCATCAAGTTTAACGCTAATGACAGGCAATCCTGTGTTTATTGGTTGGCAGGGGGCAAGGGTAGCGATAGTACCTTGCCCCCAACTTCGTTTCCCGAACAGTTGCGAGATATATGCCCAAACTTATTGCAGCGATAGCATTGCACTGGTCTCTTTGATTGTGGATATACACCTCTCCTATCACTCCGGCACTCTTTAGCAAAATGATTGGCCTCCCCACATTTATAGCACACTGGGGTGGCATGCTTATTACTATCTGGAAGAGAGTCCACATTGCCTCCATGTCGAAAACGAGCTGCTGCTGCAATTGGTTCCTGTTCCTTACAGATGTTTCGAGCTCGGGCCAATAACTCATCAGTTGACAATTCATCGATTCTTGATGATGCCCGCAACAGTTTACTGACCTCCTCGGGTAGGCCTACCAAAAAAGCACAGCTTAATATTTTATCGTTGACCCCACCAAACGGTACAGATAATTTTCGCAGGTCGGCTAGGTACACGTCGACTGTTTCCTTGGGTTGAAGTGTCCGGCTCGTGAACTGTTGCCACGCAACAAATGGATCTGTACCAAACGCTGTATACAGGCTCTGCTTGATTTCATCCCAGTCTGGTTCATCCCCGAGTTGTTGGTAGACTGCATAGGCCCCTCCGGTTAGCCTCAAAGGGATAACTGTGGCTGGTTCTTTAATTTTGCACAGTTTACAGATTTTCTCTGCCTTTTCAATCCATTCAACGACAGCCGGTCCAGTGGTAGATCCGTCGAACTCGGGTATTAAGCGAATGTCGAATCTGTCCATTGTTAGTAACCGCACACCAAGCGCCGAAATAGCTTAAAACCAACACAAAGTCAAGTATCTGCAGAATGTCTTCTTGGTTCCTCCTCTTCTCTTTTCTCTCTCCCAACAATCGAACACAGCATATAATAACAAAACTCTAAAGCACGTCTGACAGCACTGACTTCTGCCAACAGTCTCGCCCTCCTCTTAACAACACAGGCTTTTTATATCGCAAAATCGTTCACCTCTATTTGCATATTCTTCTAACTCACGTGATCACTACTCTATAAATAAGAGTCTTGACCATTTCTTTTCTTTCTTTTTATTTATTTTTGGTGACCGACCCGCACGTGGTCTATCCAGGTAAGTCACGCATTTCTCCACATTCTTTATACCTAATTTAACTCCACACCAAGCCTTTCATGTTCAAAATTCCAAGTTTTTTTCTTTTCTCCCCCCCCCGCCCCATTTTAGGTCATCTCTTGTAAGGTCGTTTGCCAATGCTGAGAAAAAGAACACATAAAAATAATAATTGAAAAATATTTCTTTCATTCTACTTTCAATTTATTTATTAATGACGTTCGTCAATATTTTTCTTGGCAGAAATAGTTTAATTTCTAAGCCTTACTTGGAACCTTGTAAATTGTATTTATTTAAAAGTTACTAAGTAAATTTGTGCAAAATTTCATTTTTTTTTAAACAAGTAAAATTAATTTACATTTTGATGTTATCATGATTTGTAGATTTTAGTTTCACTGATAATTTAAAAACAATATTTATCATTAATGCTATGGGAAATTAAATTTTAAAAAAATATTAAAATTTTTCTGATTCTGATACCCAAAAAGTGCAGATTTTTTCGATTCCCGGTTACGATTAATCATCCAAACACTAATATATATAATTATTATTATTAAATATAACAAAATATACATTAAAAATACAAAATCGCTAAAAATACAAATTTCTCTCTCTCTCTCTCTCTCTATATATATATATATATATATATATATATATATATATATAATTCAAAGACTATAAAGTTTATGACAATATTATGTAATCATGTGTCTCAAAGAATTTTCAGAAAAAACTTTTTTTAACACAAAATAACATCGAAAGATGTCCTATTATTTCATTACAGGGTTAGGTGAATAATGAAATTGCTAAATAATGACAACCATAAAAAATACCCATCAACATTCAGAAATATTTTATATTTAAAAAAAATTATAGCAAGTTATAAAAATTGTGTTTCAGAGTTAAATATTTATATTAAAAAATACAAAACAGAGGATTAGCCACTCAAAATATTTCAAAGCTCAATTTGTCATAAGTTCTATTAAATATTAATAAACAATGAATATTTTTTTCTGAAAAAGTAATCGAAACAATAAAACATTATATACTTTCAAATAGCATAGAAATTATATATATGTGTGTGATTATCAATGAACACGTTCTTTTGCTGTTAATACTGCTCATCAGCATAGCTGACTTCAATGAGATTCGAAACTCTGACCACAGAAGCTGCAGTCAGAAGCCTCGATTGAAATAGGTACATTTTACCACACTTACACACACACACACACACACACACACACACACACATTTGAAAATTTTGGGGGAGGGTACAAAACAAAATTTAATTATGGCTAAATACAAACCAATCACCATGATGATTAAAAAAATAAAAAAAATGGAAATAAAGGTTTCCTTCCTCGCTCAACAGAGCTAAATCGAGGAAAATACGATAAAAATATATATATAGTCATGAATAGGTGGGGGAGAAAAAAAACAAAAAAAACCGGAAAATAAGCGGGGAGGGGGATTACACAGAAACTAAATTAAGTCCTAAAAGATTTTCTTTTTGCTTGCAAAGAAAAGGTTTCAAAGATTTAATAAAAAATAGTTTATAGAATTTTTAGATGAAAGGGGGAGTACGACTTGCTCAAGATCCTAAACATGCCAGCACTGAAATTCGTGGCATCTGCATGGTTATATATATATATATATATATATATATATATATATATATATATATATATATATATATATATATATGCATGCACACACAAACATACATACTGGTCTTTATTATTATTTTTTTAATTTTCTTCCTTTGAAGATTGTAATGTTGGGTATGGGGCAGCCAAACCAGCTGCCAACATTGCCCTGCTTTTTATTGAAACTAACAGAGAACTCTTTTTAGTATCCTCGTTGTTCCCTTAATTAGGTAAGACTTCAGAGTGTGGAGGATTTCATGTCAGTGTAGATTAACATACAAACCATTATTTTAAATAAGACAGCCTAGGGATTGAAGAGTAAAGAAATACTGGAAAACCTGTGAACGATTAGAAATGGTATTTTCACTCGTTTAAATCAAGATTTATTTATTTTTTTTTTACTTATATTCAAGATTTTGTAATGTCATGTCATTTAGTTTGATTTTCGGTTTTCCTTTTTAATGGTTTTTCTTTTTTATTTTGTAATTCTACTTCCTTTTAACGCCTACTTATTATTTCCAATAGCTTTTCTGTATGAATAGGTCCATGTTGAAAATTTCACTTTTCTTTTTAACCTTCGTAAACATAGTAGTTCCCCTACCATCTCTTTTTATTTGCTAGTTGATTACAAATAAACGTTGAGGAAAAATACATCTTGCCCTGTTTTCTTCTATAGTGAACTCGTTCATTGACAATTTTATGTGATTAAGTAATAGCGAAAATATTGAGATTGTCTAGAAAATACTATTGGAGCATAGGGTGGACCGGTGTAACTGCAAAAGTTAGAAGTAGATGGAATAAGTTCAGAGAACTTCTGTAATTATTAACCAGCAGAGCGTTACTACTGTTGACAACTGAAAAAATATCGTTTATGCATTACTACATAATAACATTAAAAAATCATTCCAAATGTTGACTCCTTGATTAATTATGTTGGCCAGTTGCATACAAATCCCAAGAGCGATAGGAGCCTTCTATCATGTCTGAAAGTGACATAATGTTCAACAAGTGAGATCGAATTTGCACTGCTGTAGAATTCAAGCTCTCTATCGATCCAAGTTATGACAACAGGACCATTGCCACCACCTTCAAAATGCAAATCCAGACAGTTCAACATTTGAGGGCACAGCTCAATGCATTGAAGGTGGTGGAGCAGAAACCCAAGTCCAAGGACAAAGACCCGGATCAAGGAGTTCATTGAAAAGGCTCAGGTAATCATTGATGAAATTCCCCAGTGGCCAATTCAGCAGATTTCCAAAGATTTAAGCATCTCACACACAACTGTGAATGAGGAAGAAATGTAGGCCCTACAGGTACCAGACAAGCCAGATCTTGACTGAGAAGACAAAGAACCTTAGGCTAATCAAGTTCGTCAGGTTGCTCAAAAAAATGAAGCATCCCAAAAAGCCAAACATAATCAAAAGTTCTTTTCAGATGGAAATATATATATATAATATATATATATATATATATATAGAGAGAGAGAGAGAGATATATAGATATATAGATATATATATAATATATATATTCAAGCAAATATTATTAAATACAACGGAGACATTTTGTCTTATAATTCTTTTTTTTTTAATTTTTCAATTTTTCGTATTGTCTAAAATGATATCTTCCACAAAAAAAGCATTGCTAATTGAAATAAAAAACATTAAACAAGTACTCATCAATAATCATTTCCCCAATTACATTGTTGATGAACAAATAAAAAAAATGCTACAATCTTCTGATAACCAGAATAATAATGTTAGCCAACACCGCAATGCAAACCCCATTAATATATTTTACCAAAATCAAATGACGCCTAATTTCAGAATCGAAGAAAATGCAATAAAAAATATTATACGAAGATACTTGACGCCTGTTGACAGTAATTTTAAAATTAAATTTATTATCTATTATAGGAAATTTCGAACACAAAACCTTGTGGTTAAAAACAACTTTTCACCGGCGATAAAAACGTTGGAGCAAACCAATGTAGTGTATAAATTTAAATGCTCTATTGGAGAATGTAACTCCAAAAATAATACATACATTGGGCATACAACAACAACGTTGTCCCGGCGAATAACTATGCACCTTAACGACACAAGCGCGATTTACAAACATTTAAAAAAAGAACATAGCTGTCCCCCCTCCAATGTTAGAAAGGTCCTCGTTGACAACACAAAAATTATACAACGGGAAAATAATGTAAAAAAATTAAAGATTCTTGAAGCGTCGTACATTAGAACTCTTCAACCTAATAAAAATGACATTGCATTTCAAAAAAGCAGTAACGTTCTGAAATGTCTTGCGTAGTCCGTGTTGGACGGACTTCGTACATGGTGTCTACGAACTTGCTGGTTTTAACACTCGAATTTTTAATCGACTTTTATTCTTAATCGACTTTTATTTTAACTCATCACTGACTATATATATTTTAGTTTTCATTTTTAATCCTCATTTTCGCAATCCTGTATTTTTAACACCTGATGATGATTCGTGGACGAATCGAAAGCGCTCGTAACAGCAACATGTATGGATCCTTTATTAATATTTTTGATTTTGAAACAAAAAAGACAATACGAAAAATTAAAAAAAAGAATTATAAGACAAAATGTCTCCGTTGTATTTAATAATATTTGCTTGAATGAAAAAATGCTGCCTAAATATACCAATATATATATATATATATATATATATATATATATATATAAACATCTTTATAAAGTTAGGTCTACTTATGTTTATATATATATATATCCACGATTCACTCCTAGACTAATCAATCAATCATTATGAGTTTTGAAATACAGCCGCTAAGCATATGGAGTCTAAATGTGTGCTATATTTAGTTTAATCTACTATTATGTAAAGAGTGTAAAATTCAGATAGCTTTATGTTTGTGAAACTTTAACAATAGGTATCAGATATCAATTAATAAATATTCCCTAAATTTCGGTTTCTGTGCAGCATTTCACAAGAGGTTTTCAGGAAATAATATGAGAACACCGCTTCCCATTTGAAAGTTTAAATAATTGACATTTACAATATTTGAAAGCTGAAGTCTTACATTTTAGACATTTTCTAGAATAAAAACAACAAACTTTGATCAAAATTGTAGCAAAGATTCTAGACATAAAGTTTAGTATCATTATATCTTGATTTAAATTCTCATAAGGGAATATAAGAGTGCTGCAAAACTGTTCTGTTTAGGGTATTCATTTTACCTGTCCTGAAACATAACTGTAGATCTACTAAGCAATTATTATTAAGAGTACAATTCATTCACTACTGTTCGTTGTGGAGGTCTTTTTCTTTCTCTTTTCTTTTTCTGAGGTTAAGAATTTCCGCCACTTTACAAGTCTGCAAAATAGATAAGGTGCCATAGTCTTCCTGGGAAACAGACGAGGCGGAAATTGCCTTAATTGCTAACCCTTATCCACCCTGGGATGAACAAAGCTGGCAATTAATAGATACTAAAATGGCTAAATATAGCATTACCAAGTCTTGAGAGGTTAATTCTAACTTGAAAACGTGAAGGATTTTTATTAGGAATGAAGGGGCTTTGGAGGGAGGTTGAAAAAAAGGAAAACGTTCCCTTATAAAAAGGTTGATCTTTTTGAATGGTACCTTTGGATATTCGAGAAAAACAAAAAACTGCATCTCTACGCACAGATTTTTTCGGCTACTAAAAACTGAAGAGATACAAAAGTCAAGATAAATTTCACAACTAGGTGGTGGTTGGGGAAGGGGATGAGGGTACGGCACGCATTCACCAATTTCCCAAACTAGGGGAGCAGGGCGTTCACTTATAATCATTTAAAACAGTAGAATCTTATTTTTTCTTCTGTGAAGGGGAGGGAGTGATTTAGCGAAGGGTGTTAATCTGTATTTCCGTACTGCAAGTGTCTGCTGATGTTTTAAAAGAGCCCAGAAAATATTCATTGATGAAACAAAAGTCTTCTACCGCATCTATGAATCGTTTGAAGTATGACAAAATTAACAATTTTAGAAGATTTGTTTGCTGAATTTTTACGATTCAATGAAACACGTGTAAAACACAACATATCAGCAATAAAACACTATGAATGTTAAATGAATACACCCGTGGCTTTGGAATGTTCACTATCGATATATAATTTTATTCTTTACCTTCCTTTAAAAAAATAATAAAGGGGATTTTCAGAGTTGTTTCAGACACACTTCTGGACAATTTCGAACATACATGTGCGAATATGTTCGATACACTTAAAAATGATATTTCATTGCAAGATAAATAATGGAATTACAGATGCTCCCGAGCAACGCTGGCTAGGGTCAGTTAGTTATAAATGAAGTGAGATTTCCCTTTTTTAATTGATCGGTATAGTTTCATAAACGAAAGCTGCATAAAAAAAGATTGTGCACGTCTTAATGTTTCGTGTTCTGATCCAAAAATGTTATTTCTGATCAACTGTTTTTGTTCTGATGAGGGTCAGGATAAATAAATTTCCATTTCCTTGTTTTATTTCTTTTGTTCTGACTGAGTTGATTGCTGCTGTAATGGTGGTGTAATAGCTTGGACAAATTCTTTGAATGATATTTCGTTGGCAATTTCAATTTTTGGGCCTCTGTTTGTGCAGCTCAAAGAAATTCAAAGAAACATTGTGTTATGTGATGTGTGAAATTCAAAGAAACATTGTATTATGCAAGTACCTTAGTACATGCATAATACTTAGTAGTCTTAGAGAGAGAGAGAGAGAAAGAGAGAATGGTTGGAAACGAAAAAGAAAAGGGTGAAGAGAGATAGAGTGAAATTAAAAGGGAAGAGAGTGACCAAGATTTGTATTAATAAATCGCTTAACCCAATATTTCTTGGAATTTCCATTCTTCTTTCGCTTTATGCAATTCAATTATCATCCAACTTCAAAACAACTAAAGAGAAAAATTTGGAAAAAAAAAGTAATTTGGATCAAAAAGTTTAACTTCACTTGTCAGAACAAATACTAGATTTTTTATATTTTGTTTACAAAAGTTAATGATTAAGAATGTTGAAGTACAGTTACTTGGGTCCAGGGTTCAAATCATTCAACGGGCAGTACAGTTACATAAGCTACACTGATGAGTGTTAGTGACTATGAAACATGTCTATATAGATAGTAAATAGTTATTTATAAAAAATAATTATAGATAGATGAAAATTCATGTTTATGCCACTCTTATAAAAATACCCCCCCCCCCCATTCTGCTAGCATGTAACATTTGTATGCAGGTACGTCTGCATACGTGTAAATGTATAATTAACCAGTATCTAAAAACAAGTCGGCTTTTATTGATTTATTCTAGCGCACCTCCCCCGCCTCACCAACATGGGGGATGGTATCTACATTAGAAACATGTGTCCAGATGATACAAAATTTATAACATACATAAACATGAAAGCCTCCTGAAGATTTGCGTGTAATAAAATGACAGGTGTAATTCAACCGCCAAGAAAATGCTTATATTATCCACACCATTCCAGGTAGCCGGAAGAAGTTTTGAGAGAAAGAGAGAGAAAAAACTAAAGGAGAAAGCGAAAGACAAAGTTTGAAAGAGAGACAGACAGAGAGCCCAAGGGTGTGTGTGAGAAAGAAAGAAAGAGAGAGAGAGAGAGAGAGAGATTGAGAGAGAGAAAGAGAGGGAATGGTTGGAAACGAAAAAGAAAAGGGTAAAGAGAGATAGAATGAAATTAAAAAGGGAAGAGAGTGACTAAGATTAAACAATATAGACACAAAGAGAGCTAGACCGAGGGTGAAAGAGAGAGAGGGAGAGCAAGGATGAAAGAGAGGGAGGGAGAGCAAGGATGAAAGAGAGGGAGGGAAAGCAAGGAGGAAAGAGAGAGGGAGAGCAAGGAGGAAAGGGAGAGAGAGAGAGGGAAAGCAAGGAGGAGAGAGAGAGAGAGAGAGAGAGAGAGAGAGAGAGAGAGAGAAACGAAGGGTAAACAAGAAAGAAAAGGAGACCAAGGATGAAAAATAGATGAAGGTAAATTAAGGATGAAAATTAGAGAGCAGAGGACCAAGGAGAAGAGAAAGAGAGAGAGAAAGGGCGAGAGAGAAAGGGCGAGAGAGAAAGAGGGAGAGGAAGAGGGACTAAGAATGTAAGAGAAAGAAAGGGAGACCAAAGGTGAAAGGGAAATAGAGGGAAACCAAGGGTGAAAGGGAGACAAAGTGAAACCAAGAATGAGATATATATATAGAGAAAGATTCAGGGTGAAACAGAAAGAAAATGTGAGACTATAGATAAAAGAGAGAAACAGAGACTAAATGCTAAAGAACAAGAGAGGCTGAGACTAAATGCTAAGAGAGTGAGATTAAAAGCTAAAGAAAGGAAGGGAGGATGAGACTGTGAGTGAAAAAGAGAAAGTGAGACTAAGGATAAAATAAAGCCTAACGGTAAAAACCTGAAAGAGAAAGAAAAGGTGGGAGACGAGAAAAGTTGTTACCTCTATAATGAAGGTTATATCTGATCTTTTCCCAGACGTACTATAATCCACTGCCTCACTCGACCATTCTTGAAGAAACACACTCTTGTTGTCGGTATCCTCCAACACTTTTGGAGTCAGGGGATCACCCTGGATAATAACACGCCTGCAACAAAATAAAAAAAATGCATTAACGTATGAAGTGGCTGTTGAGCAATATTCTATTTTGTACAATCCAATTTGTTTTGAGAAACTTCAAAGTCCCTTCTTTTGTGACACACTTTCAGAGGCTGATATCAAGACCGTCTTAAAAGACAAGATGGCCGGTGGGCAAAAATAATTTAATCTGCTGACGTCATCACGGATAGTCCTTACCGGTGACACCGGTAGTCACCGGTAAGCACTCGTAACGTCTTGAAGTCAGTGTAATATTTCTTTTTTTATTAAAATACCTTCACGGTGCATCGTTCCAAATTGCTGAGGAAATTATCATAAAGGACCAAAAAGTGACAGTATTTTCATTTCCGAAAGATAAAGAATTATAATGCAGTAAAAAAAAAAGATTTTACACCATCTCCATTCAGCAAAGTAAGTTTTACCGTGCTCCCCCCCCCTGTATTTAACACGATGTAACTATAATTTAATTCAATATTATCATCCTAAATTTTTTACCATTCAAAAAAAAAAAAACTTCAAATAAATTGCTAATATTAAAAAAAAGATTTTTTACAGCATACAAAACTAATGAAAATGCGAGACAACATCGACAACACGTTCTTTTGAAGAGACGATTTTTTTAAGCTGTTGACACACGTGTTTTAAAAATCTAGCAAAAATTAATTTTCCTGAAATTTTTCAATATTTAAAAATAAATTATGCCGGCTGATAAAATTTTTAAACTTTTTTTTAAAGCTAGAAAGATAAAATTTAAAAATACTTATTTATATATATATATATATATATATATATATATATATATATATATATATATATATATATATATATATATATATATGAAACTAAAAAAAAAAAAAAAAAAAAACTCGCGTTCACTCGTGGTCTTTTCATTTCATTTCATTAACGTAATTGGGTTTGTATTACTGTACACAGATTCGAAAAAGTTGTCAAAAAACAAATATATAACAAATAAATGTTATCAAAGGCAACATAAGTTACTTTTCTACCAAATATTTTTCGTGTTTTTATTCAATGTAACACGTTTATTCAGCTCGAAAAGCATACAGTGTTTACCGATGTATTAGAAAATTCAAGATGGCGTCTGATTCTCTCTTTAACACGGTAAGTTTGGGATAAGGTGTTATATATAAAAAACTATACAACATACTATTAAAAACCCGCCGAATATATGTCAACCTATGTCACGGTAACATATATTAAGCGAGTTTTTAACAGTATTTTATCCGGTTTTGTATTTATAACACCTTTTCCCAAACTTACCGTGTTAAAGAGAGAATCAGACGCCATCTGGAATTTTCGATTACATCGGTAAACACTATGTTTTCGAGCTGAATAAACATGTTACATTGAATAAAAACACGAAAAATATATCCAGTTTGGTAGAAAAGTAACTTATCTTGCCTTTGATAACATTTATTTGTTATATATTTGTTTTTTGACAACTTTTTCGAATCTATGTTTACAGTAATACAAACCCACGTATTTTAACAAACTGAAAATATGGATATAAACAAATGATTTTGCATGATATTTTATCATTTGTTATTGTTAAATAAGAAACCTGATTTTTTCTTTAGGTTAATTATTTTTTTACTGTGCAATATTTCATGAATTTATTAAAAATATTGTTTTTGATTTTGAAAAAATATTGTGGTTCATTTTGATTAAAAAATATTCATTTTGATTAAAAAAAAAAGTTTAATTTTAATATTTGTTTATTGTCTTAACTCATATCAAATGTTTTGCTTGTGTTCTGCTTCAAATATTCATAATCTTACATGCGTAATATTCATTTAATTATATTAAATAAACTTCAAGTTTATTTCAAATCAAATCGTGTTCCTTCACTTTTTAAAATGTAATTTATAAGTAATTAAAGAACGCATTCTAATCTTTAAAATCTATAATACAACGAAATATTCAATTGCTAATATACTTAAACAAATAACTTGTGTTTTTTTTATTATTTTTTTATTATTAATATTAGATGAGTTTCAGTATAAATCATCGTGTTCTTTGTTTATTTCTTTATTTTAATCCAATTTTGAAGTTTTGTAACGCTGTCTGTAAAAATTACTGTTCATTATTGACAGTCTAAGAGTTCCACATATCTTGCTTGTTGGGACCTCGGCGATGACGTCATTTTTTCAGCTGGCCGGCCATCTTTATAACGAAGGCCACGCTGATATACGACATGATGGGCAAATAATAATCACTCCACACATGAAACTAGATCAGTGAATCTCCTTCAATGGAAGGAATTTTTACCAATGGACTAACTTGAAGCTTGTAGAAAAATAGTGTATAGTATGCGTGTATATATATATATATATATATATATATATATATATATATATATATATATATATATATATACAGTGATGATCATATTTATTGGCACGGTAAAATAAAAGTTAAATTTTGTCTAATAAATTCTAAAAAAGGGATTAAATTAAAGAAAATAACAAAGTATATTATGTATTTTTAACTGGCCTTTCCGATGCAGCAATCGGAGTTTAGAAAAAATAAATAACAAAGGAACAACAAACATAATTGCAAAAAACCCTTTTTTTACATTACTGACATAAATACACCCGTTTTGCATTGGCAAAAGTGTGAATACTGATGGGTTTTATTTCGATCAATAATTTTTTGTTTGAGCCGAGATATGTTCATCTGAATTTAAAAGTTAAAAACCGCAAGCTTTCTTGTCAATCTTTATATAAGCTATAAAATGATTACTTTATATTGGATTCTAGCGTGATAAAAATATATTCAATATTGAGAACAATGCATTATTATAAGAAAATAATGAAATAATAAAATAATAGAAATGTACATTGCAAGTTTATTATAATCTAATTTTTTAACAAAAAAGCAAATTATGAAAAATCATTTAATCCATAAATTTTCAAATAAATAATACTTTTTCTCGGGAGAATAAAATAATAAATAATAACAATAATAAATTACTAATTAAATATTTCAAGACTTTGCAGGACAATTTGGAACTATGTCTGAAGCAATAGATAAATAAAATAGAAATAAAACAAAAACATAAAAACATGTTCACATTAATGAGCTGAAAGTTTTTGTAACTGACATCCTTTACTAAAAATTAATCCACTCCAATTGGCTTTAGGAAACAAGCGTTGATTAACTCGCGTTTAGTATGATCTACTATTAATGAAGTAGTAACATTCGTCTGAAACAGAAACTAAACTATTATTTCTATTAATAATGCTGAATTCCGTTTACTATTCTATTTCATCAGACTAATTTACTATTTTTCGATGTTCAATTCCACATGTATATTGTTTATACAAATGAATATAGTCACCTCTCATACAAAAGTTAGCAAATAAAAAACGTGCTTTTTCTAGACTCAGGACAAAACCATTTCAAGTCATTAAAAGAAGTGAAAAATCAAATAGCAAGTCAGACAACCCCCACTGTCTGAAATGAATTCAGAAAGATATCATCAACTATAAATATAAAAGTCAACAATAAATACTTTTTATGTGATCAGAAAGCATTATTTATACGTGAAAAATTAAATTACTGATGTAATTCTAGCGTTTTAAATGAATATTAGTACGAACACTGCCATTTTAAGGGTCATTTTTCTATGGAGGGGATACACTAGCACACATAACAAACGTGTTTATCCTTTTTTGATTTCCTCACATCTTAAAAAATAAAAATTAGAAAATATATGGAAACCATAAAAGCATGTAAATTATAAGCGTTCGTATAATTTATTAAAAGTAATTTTGGCACAAGAAATTTTTTTCTAAGTCTGCAAAAAAACTTTTAGATATTAAAAACACCTGCGTCGGAGTTTCATTTTCTTTCTTTTGTTCATTCATTTCTCCATCCTTCTCCTGTTCGGTTTAACGTGTGTTTTAAATAATAGCATTCAGAAACTGACTTCCAACCTAATCTACCTCTAATAGACAGGTCTTTATTTATCCCTCTTTCTCTCGAGTCCATTCATATCAATTCCTCCCATGGTTTCCTTGGCCTGCAAACTGACCATGATAAAAAAAAAAAAGAAAAGCAAACTTTTCAGGGCGTAATTTTTATGTTCTTTGGAACTTCAGAATAAAAATTCCTTTTCAGAAAAGTCTTCAAATATTAACACACATGTTCGTATCTTCTTTTTTTTTATATATATACTCGAGTTTTACCAGACTACAATTGTCAGGTAAACTCTCTCTCTCTCTCTCTCTCTCTCTCTCTCTCTGAACACACAGACACCTATATTCACCTGAACTTAGGGATGGTTTTGCAAAAATTCAGATACCTTCAATGTTTTTATGAAATTTTAACAATACGTATTACACATCAATCAATAAACATTCCATAAATTTCAGTTTCTTTGGAGTATTTTAAAAGAGTTTTAGGGGTCATAGTATTACTTCATAATCATAGCTTGAAGTCATTTCATTTTAAATTTTTCTTATTTATCTGTGGATAGTTCAGTCGGTAGGGAACACGGCTGGAATGCTAAATGTTTAGGTTTCAATGCTAACTGATGTCATTCAAGTAATTTTTTTTTTAACTTTTGAAATCAGTACTATATATATTATAATGAAATCAAAGGGATGTAGTGTTTACCTGATATACGCAATGGTAAACTTCAAACTAATATAAATACCAGTATTTATATATAGATAATTTAATCCAAACCGAATAAAAAAGCTCAATACGCAATAGAGAGAATATAAGAGAAAGAAAATTAAAACTGTAAGTTGAACGATACAATCAAAATTTATTATTCGACTGAACACTCCAAGAAACAATTTACAAAGTTCTTATTCTGCGGAGTTTCAAAGAATGCTATTCTTGCTATTCTTCTCATCAGAGGACAGAAAGAAATCAGCAAATTATATTTGTAGCAATGCTAGAATTTGTTAGTTATAGCATTAAGCGAAACCGCAATTTATTGTAGTTATAAATATTCAAAAAAAGAAGTGAAAAAATATTGGATATGTAAAAAAATATGAAAACAAACCACACATAATAAACATTGATTGTAAAGTTCAACTAACCAGTTTTAATTTTCTTTCTCAGTATATATATATATATATATATATATATATATATATATATATACTAGCATGGGTACCTGGCGGTGCCTGAGTTGACATGAAGTTCCGTTTGAAACACGCCTGCTATACTAATCATTTTCATCATGGGTAACGTGGATACCCCCACAAGAATTTCAAAAATAAAAGAACGGATAAAAACATGTAAATGTAATCGCCCCCAAAAAGAAGTATCTGATACCCTTTCCACCAGATATTTCGGCAAAAGGAATCACGGTCCTAATAAAACTTAGGATTTTGTGAACCTAAAAAATAACGTTTATAAACATTAATGCGTGCATTTATTTTTTATTTTGGTAAATGTGTAGTTTAGCGGCGTAAGTTATTTGTCAGACAAAAAAAATATAAAAACTATTTATTTTTATATAAAACACATTGTTAGACACAAAAGCTGAAATAAAACCAGAAAAAAAACTTCATTTTTATTATTTTTTTATCATTTATATTTATCATTCAAGGCCGCTATATTGCTTTTAAAATCTGACTTGAATAGGTTTGGCAGATTGGCCTTTTTAAGCTCTTTCATGAACTATGTTTTTGGCCGCCATATATTTTTTTTTTTTTTTGTAATGAAAGAGCGTAAAAAGGCCAAATTTGGCCTTAAAAAAGCCAATCTGCCAAACCTAAAAAAAAGGCCAAATTTTAAACGTGTAAGGCGTGCACATTTAGTCTAATACAAAAATGATAAAAAAACATAAAAATTAATTTTTTGTTTTATTTCATCCTTTGGGTCTAATAATGTTTTATATAAAAATAAATAGTTTTTATAATTTTTTTTTTTGTCTGTCAAATAATTTACACCGCTAAACTACACATTTACCTTTATTTTTTGTAAGAGCACTGTTTTTATTGCCTTTTTTGTAAATAAAGGAAATTTTAGATTTGCTTTATTTTGGAGGGGGGAGGGCTTTTCGATTTGCTTTTTATTTGTCGTTTTATGTTTTTAATGTAATCCCCCCCCAAAAAAAAAAAAAAAATTGAATTTGTTATATTTTGGGCTTTGTTTTGTTTATTAAATTGTTAGGTGAAAGTAGAGAATTGTCTCATAAAAAAATAATTAAATTTATCGTTATTTTATCTTTTCAATGTTATTTCCCCCCCCCCCCAGTTTTTTCCCTCCCCATCAATCGCCAAACTTTAAAAAAATGCTAGAGGTGACATGTTCCGTTGAACACTTTGTCGCTAAAAAGTGAGTGCTCATTTTAGTTAAATTTATATAGAAAAATGATCCCCCACTCTAACATGCTATTTTTTTTTTTTCAAAATTTCTTTTCTCATATTTATAAAGGCTGTTTAAATGTATTAGGCTGAAAGAAAAGTAGATCTCGATTTTATTAGAGGTTAAACGCCGCTGGGTCACCTCGTATAAAGTTACCTTTTTAATTAGAAAATTAAGTTTGTAATCGATGAAATTAATGCGAAAAAAGAAAAAAAAAGTGTAAATTGTGGAATTTAGAGGGCAGTAGATCTTCATTTTTTTTTTAGGTATTAAAAGACACTGAATTATATGGTAAAAATTTACCGATTTCTGTATTGCCATAAGGAATAAAATAAAATAAACAAATGAAATCTTTTCAGTTTTTTTCGTGTTTTTTTTTTTTTAATATTTAAAAAAAACAATAAAAGCCAAATATTTTTTCTATCTACACGGAATTATTTTTCCAGCTAGAAACTGATGAAATTACCAAATGATATTTGGTAAACGTTTGCTTTTTTTTATGGATAGCATCTAGGGGCAAATAACTCTTAAAAAACTGGTTTTTAAAAAAGGTCGCTGTTGGAAATATTAATTCTAAAATAAATTCAATTAAATATATTATCAATATAATTGCTTAAGATTTATTAAATAAAAATTTTAAATCTCTATTTAAAATTTTTATTTATTATTTACTTAAAATAATTCTCTCGCTAAAAACATTAACTAAGATACCGCTATTTAGTAAAATGAATTTTTCTTAATGTCATGTGCAAATAAAGTGACCTCTTAATTGTATATTTTTCCAAGTATCATACTATATATAGAAATAAATGAAAGATTAAAGACACGTTTTGTATATATTAATCCAATTGTAAACAAACAAACAGACAAGAATACGAATTTATATATATAGATATATAATATTCAACAAAGAATTTGCTCTGTGATAATAAATGCGAAATTTGCATGAATTAAAATATATTTAAGCGTATTTTATGACCAGCCAAGCCCCCCCCCCTCTGCTAGTTATCAAATAAATGCTCACAGCAATATTTATTATTCAGACATGACATAACATAATTCTAAAATTGTTCTAACTCACGTATCAGGGTTTACAGAGAAAATAGACAAAACTCTTCTTTCTCCACAAAAAATACCACCCATGAAATCATTAATTAAATACACAATCCTTTTAGTGCAACACAGCGCGGACGTGCGTATGCAAATACCAAGCCGTGTGCAAAATGAGGAAAAAGATAAGAACTATAAAAAGGTGAGAGAGCACGTTGGAGAAGACGAGCTTGTTAGAGACGTGCATGACGTCACGGCTATAATGAGAAGTCATGCATGGCGGGAGAATGAGGAAATAAATGTCGTTACCAAAAAAAAAAAAAAAACAGAAGTCGAGTTATTACTTGTCCTATGTTTCTTGTGATGTGCTCTACTACAACGTGTTGGGTCTATGTATATGACGTTACATTAGCAACCCAATCAGATTTCATACAAATAAACTTCAGTCTGTGCCTAACTTGTCCACCAAGTTTCAGTCATAAATATTCAGTTCTTTTGTTTAATGATATGAGGTGAAATTTTAATGATCTTCTCATCAGGAGTAAGTGTGATCCTAAATAGGTTTCACACTCACCGGATCTTAATCTCCCCTACATTTTTATATGTGGTTTTTCTCAAAGATAGTGTCTATAAAAAAGAAAACACTCAACTTTACACGACCATCAAAACCAAAATCAGGGCAATTCTAACGAGGGAGGGAGGAGGGCATTAATTGACAAATTAGTATGTCGCATTTGAATGTGTTCGTCATTGGACAACAAGCAAACAAACATTGTTGGGCATTCACAACTGAAACTTGGTGAGCAAGTCAGGCATAGACTAAAGTTTATTTGTTACAAATATGGTTGGATTGCAATACGGATTGTGAATTTTGTCAACAATTCCATAAGTGACATTATGGTGACGGGGTAAGAGAGACTCATTTCATATTAAAGATATAGAAGAAGGTTTATCAAACGAGATAGAAAGAGAACAAAGTAATTTAGCAATGGTGGGATTGAACTAGTAAGTCTTGTGAGATCTGGTTAGTTCTTTATCAGTTTAGTTTTTATATGAAAAACAGCTGATTCTAGTCTTTCGGTGATATATGACAAAAATAAACATGACTCAAAACATATACGATTACTTCAAATCCCAACAGAGAAAAGACTGTTTTAGATAAAACTGTACAAGCGGAACTACTAAATATAAGTATATATGATAAAAAAGAGAATCTTAAAATTAGAAAGTGAATTATCTGTAATATGAGTGTGATATATTTAACAAGTCATCTGTATGCTGTTGAAATATAATACCGAAATAGAAAAGGGAAAAAGAGTAAATATATCATTTTGACACGCACTCTTTTGACCATTTTTTTTTTCGAGTATAATCTTGGAATGATATGCTCTTTAATTACAAAAAAAGAAATCCTTATCACTGAAGGATTAGTTTAAATAATGGAAATTCTATTCCCCTCCCTCCCTTAAACTAAGTTTTCACCACCAATGCCCAGATCCTTGTTTTTGCTCCAGTCGAAATGAATGGCTCTCACATTAGGAAAGTCTCTTATTTTGATGAGCTCCAAGGGTTGATTCACTATAGAACTAAAAAGGAAGACTTATATCAAATCTGGTGCAAAGGTTGCTAAAAAAAAACAAATGGTTGGATCATTCTATCATTCCAGAAAGTACCTGACTCCTGATTTTATTCTATACCTACCTAAGAGTCGGCTGCATACAAGTACTTTTTCTTGCCTAGACTGTACAAAATCGACTTCACAATCTAGTGTCGATGGATCTCTTCCGTTCTCGACAGACGCTTTCACATAAAATAAAATGTTGCTACTCTTTCTTTATTCTAATGCCACTTCCATGGAGAGTGCTCGAATGAGCTCCAGTCTCTGGATTCTCTTTGTGAAATATTCATAGCAAGAACTCATCTTTCTACCAAAAATGAAAATAACTTTCCTTTCTTTCGATGTGTGCTTAGTGTCAGGTGAAATTTCCAAGAACTTCTCATCTGTGAAACAAATTGCCACAAAACTGCTTCCCTGCTAACTACAACATGGCCGTCTTCCAGTGTCAAAAAGTACTTGTAATAAACCGTCTTCAAAAGTAACCAAATTTTGTTCATTCTACGGGTACCAGATTAGACGAGGCACGTTGCACATTTCAATCCAGATCCAAAAAGCAACTTTTAATCTTAACAAATAAAATAAAAACGAAATAAAAAAAATTAACGTTTATTCAAACAATACAAATATTGGTCTTTGTGTAATATGACCGGAGAGGAAGATTTGGACAGTATAGAAAGATGTGTGCAGAACAGGGACACTACATTGGCTTAGTCACATTAAAAGAATGGATAAGTGTTTGCCTTATTAGATGTAGAACAGTTGAGATAACAGGATCAGTTAGCAGAGGAAGGCTAAGGAAAACATGGGAGGAAGAGATAAAGGATGGAGATAAAAGAAAGAAGTATAAATAAAGACTAGTGAATCTGTTTATCTCTGGAGTAAGGATCAAATTATTTCTTTTACCTGAATGGGTAAACCGCCTGACTTCACTACATCAGTAACATTTATATTAAACCCGAAATAAACGTGCACATCAGCTAGTATAGGTCCCATATAAAATTGCAAGAAAAAAGGGGGGGAAATTGTAGGAAAAATGAAAAAAAAAAAAAAAAAGAAGAGAAAAATGAAACAAAACAAAGAAAAATTGCAGGATAACAAGAAAACAGGAAAAAAGAAAGGAGAAAAAAGACAGGAGGAAAGCAAAAAATAAAAAAAGAAGGAAAGAAAGGTCGAAAAGAAAAAGAAACAAGAGAAAGGATAAGAAAAAAGAAATGGAGATAATAACAATTTCAAAGTAAAATACTAAGTAGCAATCATCTCCATGGAAATTATACCGACTACCATTAATTTATTTTGCTGCCAGTCATTCTCAACTTCGTAAAATATGGTCGCTGTTAATGTCCTGTAACATTTAGAATCAGTAGACTGTCCAGTGATAATGTCACGTGTTGAATGCGAAAAAAAGAAATTACATACGATTATAGAAAAAAAAAATATTACAGCCGGTCACGGCAAAATTCTTCTCATGAAGATGTTTTATCCTGCATATAAATCTCTAAACGAAAGCGAATGTTTGGACGACAGTATTCGCTAGAAATAAATACATAGCTTAGTGAGAGATTGATAATTTTTTCAGTGAGTTAGAAATTACACCTAATTAGAACAATTTGAACAGATTATTTCAGACATAACTCAATCCCAGCACTAAACAATATTTTAACATATATTCTGTGTGATTAAAATATATAGGGAAAAGCCTTAATGAAACAAACATCAATGAAGTAAACTAGTATAAGAATAGATTCCATATGTATGTCTGCTAAAAGTGATTCATTGAAGTAGTGCCCAAAGTCAAAATAGGTCAACAGGTGAACAAATCGATACGCAGGATTCTTTGATCTTACTGAATAATGCCTCGCCTCCCCCTACTCCCTCTTTTTCTCCTCCTCTTTTTCCACTGCATCACTCACTGTGAAAATAAGCACACTGAAAGCTGACAAGATACGCACGGCAGACATATTGATGAAATTATCTAATGGTTCTTTCATTTTTAAAGTCTGATGTTATCATAGCCAGAGACAAAAACTCTAAAACATCTTGACAAGAAAATGGAATTAAATTAGGCAAGAAATTTATTTAATATCAGGTGTAATGAATAAGAGTTTCAAGTCGGTGGAAATTCTTTGCTTAATGGCATCAGAATTAGCGAAGAAATCTGCAAGCTTTGACTGCGATTCTTAATAAATTTAAATATTGACGAGTGAGAAAAATTGAATTATTTGAAAACAAGAACGTGTTTTCTTAGAACGTGTCCATTTAATGCGCGCATTCAGCAATGACAATCATATTTCGAATTAAAGAGAGACCAACAAAAAGGCCATTTCCAACTAGGCCAAGGAAGACTGTGTTAATGTTACTATAACTATAAGCACCCAAAGGATGCCATAGAATCTATGCACTGAACCTTTAACATATGAAGAAAAGTTGATCGGATTCTCAACATCAGACCATCAAATAGCATTGCATATACCAAATCGATATGATTCTGCCAGTTCAATAAAGTACAGAATTTTACAAACCATGTTATTCATATAACAAAACAGCAATTCCAACCTATTTAACTACATATCTTATATTGTTACACTTCTTTCAGTAGAATAAATTGTCCAAGATTTGCTGTTTCCTACAATTGGCAAATTCAAAATGGCCTCTATACTAGTTGAGAGAGAATTCATTCAGTTCATTTGCTTTTACTTACAAATACGTATATTTGATTTTAATGAAATTGAAACCATCTGTATAAAAGAGTTTTTCAACATTCGCAGTTTTCAGAATATATTAAGGAGTGAAATGGGAGTAGGGAGGCCATAAAAACAAAGTAATATGGTGCTATGAGCATAGCGAGTAACGGTAGTAATTCTCATTCAATCCTGAGCAATGTTGGGTCTTCGTGCTAGTTATAAATAAAGTGAATTAATGTTTAATATTTTATTTCTTAAGTGATGTTTTTTGAAATCCAATCTATTTGTAAGTCACAATCTGCAAGATAGCATCACCTTTGTTTTTCTTTGTTTTTTGTTTTGTTTGTTTTGTTTTTTTGAAAATAAAA
Source organism: Euprymna scolopes (assembly GCF_053919585.1). Taxonomy (NCBI): domain Eukaryota; kingdom Metazoa; phylum Mollusca; class Cephalopoda; order Sepiida; family Sepiolidae; genus Euprymna; species Euprymna scolopes. The sequence continues at coordinate 70,011,511 of NC_136510.1, forward strand.
ACGCACACAATTACCTAAGAACAGCTATCAACATAGAACTGTTTTTATTTCAATAAAACGTTTACAGATTTTAAAAGTCCCTACCTCTACAAACTACGCTTGTATTTGTACAACTGCTTAACGTCCACATTGCTTGACCAATCGTCAACAAACTTGGTCAAAATATCAATCAGTGTCTAACTTTAAACTGATTTAATTTCCCGATATCTAGGTTAAATACCGAAGGTCATGAAAAAAGATGGAGGTCACACTTAACGATAACTTTGATTTTGTGTACCTTAAAGTTCTGCATCTTATAAGACCTTTGACTTTCATCTTCAAGACCAACATGTTCACAGAATTTCAACTTTCCATTTTCCTAAATTTGATGCATGGATCTGATGCTCTTTGATAACAGTAACCATCATGCAAAATTTCAGTCTGATCAACAACTGACGTGCTAACTGATTAGTGAATCTATCGACAGGACTTTGTTTCTAGAGTGATACTTATTGATACATCAAAGACCTTTGATATTCTATTCTCACGTCTCTTCCTTATATTCATAAACTAGCAGGGTGCCTGGTGCTGCCTGGTCGTAAAATATGATTAAATATGTTATTTTGATTTATGCAGATTTCGTATTTATTATTACAGAGCCAATTCTTTATTAATTATTATATTGTACCCTATATATAATAGTGATTTCAAAGGTAAAAAAAAATTTAGTAGAATACCATCAGTTAGAATCGAAACTAAAACATTCAGCACTGCAGTCGTTACCATTTTAGCTAGTGACAGATGGATAAGAAAAATGAACCGACTTTAAGATATAAACGTATACTTGCACATCCATACAAGAGCACTTTGTCGACTTGGGTCTTAGGCTAAGTTCCAATCTTTTTTTCAATTCTAATCCTTCAGGAGCTATTTTTACTGGCTAAAATCCCATAAAACAATGGTCCATAAAAAATGCAATTATTTGACCTTCCTAGTGCCATTCTGCGACCTTGTTTCTCAGAGAAGATGCAATTTTAAGAAATGGAAACAGACAGACAGACGTAGTAAATTTTATAAATTAGATGATATTCCAAATCATATTCTAAGATCATTCATTTACATCTTCACAGATGATACAACCATCTATGGCAGCACTTCAAAGAACATTGATGAACAAGTTCTTTCTGATTTTCTATCTTCCTTTTGGAGCACGTTATACAATGAAGAAAGAGTATCTTATTACTTTTAATATTTCTAAAACCACTCTCTCCTTTCATCACCATCGCTCGGATCTTTGCTTTTTCTGAGTCAAAATGAATGTCTCTATCCTTGAAGAAGCTGATCGCTTTAGTAAACACCTAGGATTAACTTTCACTCCAAACATTGACTTATATTCTTTGTTTTACTTGCTTTTATTGCAATTTAATAAAAAAAAAACGTTTTCCAGTCGATGCGCAGAAGAAAAAGATTTAAAAAACCTGTACCTCAGCTAGTTGATAGAAATAACGCACATGGTTAAAACTTTGTTTTCTCTTGGATATTTAATAGAATAAAAAGTGTATTCCTGTGTGAATTGAGCGGGAAATTATGGCTGAATAGTTAAATTGTGGTTGGAATTATGCCATACGTTGCAGATGGGAAACGCATTGACTGTTAATGTCAGATGTACCTCTATCCCTCTCCTCTTGAGTTGAAAAGATAATGCAAGCAATGGTTTTGGCACAAGAGTTGAATCAATTTGTTAGAATTATTCAGAACCTGTCGACACCGGGTAATAGATTATAACTGCTCTATACTCATTTATTTATTGAAGATGGCACAGCCAGAGCTAAATGTGTTAAAATACTAAGAGCTAAGGCTGGAGTAAGATTTTTTATAACACTAGAAGCCAGAGCTGCAGTTACACCTGCTAAAATTATACAACTCAGAGCCACAATTGGACTTCTTTTTATAACTCATCCAAACTTTAAAAAAATCTAAAGTATCTGAATCAGTCGTATTGGTTACAGACTCCACAGCCTTGGGGTTTTTCCTTTTTTTTTTTTTTTTTTTTTTTTTTTTTTTCATGTTCATGCATCCAGAGTATGAAACTGGCTAGAGAAATAAAATAATTAAAGCATTATGATAGAAATTTATTTTGTTTTTATTTATTTTCCAATTAAATTAATTTGTGTTTTTATGAGCCACGATAGCAATCTGATAATACTGAGGCACCCTCTTTTTCTTTGAGGAGAGGGGGGCGTCTTTATAGCAAATAGAAGAACTCAGACTACATGATGATGATGATGATGATAATCATCATCATCATCATCATATTCACTTTAGCATCCATTTTACATATTGGCATGTGCTGGACAGCTTTTAGAAATTGATTTCCAAACTAACTTATCTTATCCCTCTTTTTCTAAAGTCCATTTTTATGAATTCCTCCTAGATTCTCCTTAGCTTTCCACTGTAAACTGACCATGCTACCTCAACTGTTTTACATCTACTGACACAAGAACTCTCCCCCATTCTTTCAATGTGGCCATACTATCAAAGTCTTCTATTCAGCACACATCTCCCAATATTAACCAGATTTAATCTTCCTCTAAGGGCATCTAAGCTAAGCTTTTCTTTAAACATCCATCATATCATTTTTGTAGCATTTCTCTCCATGCAACGTATATCCTCAACCCTCACTGGCTAGGTTTCATTTCAATACATCATCACACTGCGCACACATGCCTTATAGAATCGTCTCTTGGTCGACAATGATAACGCTTTGCTGTTTAGTAACGGCAAAAGTTTCCTGAACTCAAATCATTCATTTTTACCTCTTGCAATCACACTAGATCTAATGGCATCACCAAGGTAACAAACCTTCTGAGCAACTTCAATAGCTTAGCCATCCAAACATACTTTGTCCACATCGGAGTTCTCATTCATCTCCATTGTTTTATACTCTTTGCATATAAACTGGTTACCATATCTCAACCTGTAATTTCACTGCATTTCTTGTGAACCCAATGCTTATAAGTGTCACAAAAGATTAAATCACATTCAACTCCTTTTCCACAAACTGAGCAGGGAAACATTTCCCTTTTTGAGGAGCTTTCAAACGCTGACAACTGATCATTACTTTTGTCTTCTATAATATAAAGCACATTTGTCTGTGTGGGTATGTATGTATGTATGTATGTATGTCAGGTCATGTCATATGCTACTGGTACCATGTAACCCAGTACTACCTGCCTCATGGTCGGGTCACCGGCGACTAAACTGGTTCCCCCACCAGATTTGTTTGGTGAGGAGGGCGGCTAGTCTCCCTGAAGGATTAAAAACAAGACCTTCCAAAGGGCGAATGAACTCCTTTTCTGGGTCAACGGCCAACTAGCACCGTGTATATTTGTGTGTGTGTATGTGTGTATTGGGGTGGAGAGGGCTCCCGTAAGCCGTGGTGAAGGCAACCTTTCTAGGAGAAGCAAATCTCTGATTTAAAAAACCATAAAGCGGGAGACCAGTACCCGCATTAATCTGGTCTGCAGTTTAATTTGTTGCTGGCTATCTTGCTCTTGCTTGTTACTGAATCTCAACATTTTGAACCGAGAGAGAGACTTAGCTGTCGTACAAAGCTAAGACTCTGTAACATCATCTGTGTATAGATACTCTCTCAGGCATTTGGGCTCATGAATTTTAAATGTCTGAGGGAGTGGCACTCGTCTGACAAGAGACGTTGCAATCATCATGTATGTATGTATGTATGTATGTATGGCTAAAACTAAAAAAAACAATATAACAAATACCACAAAGTTGATATTTTCTTGAGCTGTAATACACTGGATGAATAATATTTAAAATTTACTACCCTAAACTGATGTAGAATTTGTGGGGGGGGGGATTTTGCAACAACCAGATTACGTATTAATTAAAGGAATGTAACTGACTTATTTTTAATTCTCTTATGTCGGCTCATTCATCTAGGGATCTATAATAATGAGTATGTCCAGGGAGAAAAATGGGCTGGGAGGATGAAAAAAATAATAGGGAAACAAGGGAGGGGGGGGGGAGAAAGAAAGATAGAGAAATTTCAATAGAAATATATTACATACACTTTTGCCCTAGTAAGCCCTGCTGGTGATAACATAAATCCAAACAATACGAAAGACGTGGAAAATATATGAAAAATAAATACAGTTTACATAACTGAAATCATAGGCTTAGAAAAAGGTTAATTTTTTTATAAGAATTAAGTTCTTACTGGGAGGTGAGGGTATTAAAATTTGCTCACATATAAAGATTCACTATAATTGTACCATTAAACATTGGTTTAAATGTCATTAAAATCAACGAGTGCATGCTTCCAAAGGAAATCTTTTCAAAAGTTAAAATGTAATCCTTAACGACTTAAAACCAATCAAAAGCATATCTGTGAAAAGACAACTTATATAACTGAAGTTATGGGTTTTAGATAAATGTTAATTTTGTATTCCTGGAAGAATTAAAATTTGCTTCAATTTAGAGAAAACAATTATGTATTTTAATTGTTTGTACTTTTATCAGTATTTTGTTTTAAATATATTTTGTTCATATAAAGAATTTTCAAAATTTTTCAATAGAAAAAGATCAACAACAACTGACTTTCTTAAGATGCATTCACCTATTCTACAAATTTAGAGATAAAAAATGCAATTTCTATCTTAAGCATGACAGATCAAAGCAAATGCTACTCTCACAGAAAATAAATAAAATAAATTAAAAACTCTTCATTAAAACTTAATTCTCAACACATTCAAATTCAAGACTATTGTTACAATGAACACACTATCATAATACTTGAACATGTAGTGTTTTGTTGAGGATTCAAATCTGTTGAAAAAGTGTTAAGCATGGCCGACCGGTAGATAAAAAAATAAGCGGCTAAAATATGTGTTCAGACAAATCTAAAAAGTTACAGATTGATATTTTATTGCCGAAATTCTATGCAAAATTAGGTTTTAATAGTTAAATTTCGTTGGACATATGCCAGGTATTGCAGTAGAGCAAACTCCGACGGTTGTTATCAATGCCCACTGAAAATCTTTTTATAAACGGCAACAATAATAAAAATAATGGCTTCAACCCTCTTCTCCATGCCCGAAGTTGAATCAATTTGTTGATATTATTTCTTTATAGATGAGAGCAAAGTTCCAGGATTAATGGCACGTAACACAGAACGAGGATGAGCATGGGTGACGGGGAAGAAGCTCTTTAATCTGAAGACAGAAAGAATGCAAAGAGCCAAAGAATGGCAGATCGAAATGGTGTTATTGATTTCGCTTCAAACGGCAATTCCACATCAAAGGGAAGGTTTCTGATTGGTTATTTGGAAATCACGTCAAACGAGTATTGATATTCTAACGAATACATGTGCACAGCATCATGGAAGCACAATTGAAACAGGGTAAGATGAGGATAGGATATAAACGAAAAATTGGATACAAAACGTAAGTTGAACCTACTGCTATTGATGGGCAGTATCAATGAATACGGTGCAACAACAATGGCAGCAAAACCATGCATGGATTAAATCCGATAATGTAGAGAAAAAAAAATAACCACAAAATAGGACACATCAAATTAAAAACATTTTTTGGTTGACGAAAATTATGTCCCTTTTCTTTCACTTTGATAAAATTCTTTGAATAAAAAGAACAAAATATTCCTGATACAATCATCATATTTCGTTTAACATCGGCTTTACATGCTGACATGTGTTGGACGACTTTTAGAAATTGATATTTCTAAACCCACCTAATATTTGACCAGGTTTTAATTTATTCTTTTCTGTTGAGTTGATCCTCATCAATTGCTCTCATGCTTTCCTTGACTCTCTGAACGGACCCAGCTCACTTAACTGTTTCCTATCTACTAACCCAAGAATACTCATATGTACTTTCAATGTACAACACAAGTCAATGCACATTTAAAAAAAAATCTTGAAGCTTGACAGAGCTTCCAAGCAAGCTTCGAACATTGAAACTATATAGCCTGAAATACAAGCTATTTTATTTGAAGTCATTTTTTTTTAATTGAGGCAAGCTTTTTATTACCTGGATGTTCTTTCTGATGCCAATCCAGTGAACCAGGGTTTTACAAGACACCATTTCAAGGTGATTGCCTTCTGAATATTGTTTCACTTGTTCTTATACATCAATAAAAGAGTCATTGTAAATCCTGTTGTCGAATATTTTTTTCCATATGTGGCCAAATTGTTATTTCATAAATTCCTGAGTATTTATTGCAAAGAAACTTTTTGTTTGTGGAAATCGCTTCAGACTAATCATGAAGCCACTTGATGTAAGGAGCTAAAAAGAAAAAGAAAGTAGTCTAACATACTCCGTTAAGCTGATGTGAACAATGTCCGATGATGCGGTAATTTGCATATTGCTTTGCAAAGGGGAATCTCATTGATTAACTATTTATTTTTACTGTTTTCTGATTTGATAATTGCTTTCATTTCATCTTTATCCATTGTTCTAATTATATCTTCTCTATTATTGGATAAATGCTTAGAATTTTTTTGGTACAGATGGTTCTAGATTGTAAAGTATAAACACCCTTCCCCAGCATTTTGGATGAAAAGAATTTTTTCTGTTCTTTATGATTATTTTTTTTTTTTATGGCAATCATTCCAGACAAGGCATGAAGCCACTTGATGTAAGGAGTTAAAAAAAAAAGATACTACTTCAAAGTAAAAAAATCAGCCAACAATAAATGTTATATGGATAGATTTCAACACAGAAAACAGCAAGATGTGACGACCATTGTAATAAGGGGGTAAATTTATTTGTAAAGGACATCCTAAGAGAAGATGTTTATTCACATCACATTTACGTTTCTGCATGTTGGTACAGTTAGGAAAACAGAGTCAAGGAGTAATTTCAAAGGCAAACGGTCTATTAGATTAGAAATTCTTTTGACATCTGGGGGCCTCTACACTGAAGAGGTGAGATTTTGCTGCTAGTTGGGTTTGTTAGGGTATTTAAGTGGGCGGGGAGCGATTACAAGTGATTAATGTTTTCAAAAATGGATAAAAAAAAAAGAAAAGAAAAACTGCAAAGAAAACACATTCTTAAGATGTGTGTGTTCAATCTGTGTTTAGTGAAAATGATTTTTTTTTTTTCAAAATTTGATCCAAAGAAAACCGCATTTTTAAAAAAATAACTACAAAATTCTGGAGTCTATATAACCCAGATGAACATTTAAAATAAACAAATGAATGTTCTAATTTGAATAATTATTTTGTTTGTTTTCATATTTTGTATTTTTTAGCTATTATCACAATCAGCGCACATAATATTTGATCAAACAAAAATTCGTTGAAAAAAATGTCATTGACCAATAAGGATATAAGGATGCTTCTAGAAAGAGTAAAGAAAAAATAGGAAAATAGAAAAAGAAAAGATGGGAAAGAAATTATCGAAATAATAGAATGATAGAAAAAGAAACAATGGAAAATAGAGAAAAAAAGTGGAAATAAAAAAATGAAAATAGGAAAAATAGAGAAAAGGAAAAATAGAAAAAAAAAGAAAAAGAAAAAAGGAAAACAGTAAAGAATAAAAGAAACTAGAAAAATACATTAGAGAAATTATAGAAAGAAAAAAAGAAAAAGGATAAATAAAAAAGAAAAATGAAAAGGAAAAGAAAAACAGAAAATAAAAAGAAAAATGAAAATCAGAAAAATAGAAAAGAAAAAGGAAAAATAGAAAATGCAAACAAATTGGAAAGAGAAAATACCAAAAACAAACTTGTTCATAAGAAAAGAAAGAGGAATTAAAATAAACAGAAAAATAAAGAGATAAAAAAAAACAATCATGAAAATGATAAAGAAAAAAAAATTTAAGAGGTGTTCATAATCTTTCGTCATTTTAATCTGAGAGACATATTGCTTTAAGGGATAACAAAAAAAGCAAAAACAAATCTGTTTCCCCCAAAATGACAGGTTTCAATTAACTCTTCAACTTGACCACCTCTAACTATTCCTTTCAGTCTCAGGTCACGCTGACCCAAAACAAGATTTCATCTCCATGAAAACAAGTTAAAATAAGCAACGATGCTAAAAAAGATACGTTCTGTTTTGTTTTATTCAATTGTGTATTTTTTCAGAAGCCATTTCTTTACTGCTATATTTCAGTCAATTGTAAAAACAATAAAAAAGTAAGCATTTTTGTTTTTATATGTATTTTCATCTCCATTTTCATTCAACGCAGAATTAAATATTTTATAAGTAATTCATTTTTTATATTTTTTTGACTTGCGAGCCACCATTTATCAAAGCCCGAGGATAATGGTTAATGAATGTAAGGCGGTAGCGTAGTAATAAGTAGGGCTATGACAAAAGAATATTCTTATCATTGTTTTAACTCTCGAGTATATATCCAACACAGTTAATCGATCAAGAACCACATCACTCTATATAAAAGCATATAAGATATCAACGGATACAAAACAACGAAAAGAATATGCTGTTGTCATAGCCCTAGTAATCATGGTGTAAATTGGATAGAATTTGATTAGAACTTGTTTACATTGGACTTGAAAGCCACCATGATGTATTCAACCGGGAAGGAAGCCATTGGAATAGTGTTCCAAAAGCGAGCCATTCTGAGAAAGAAGCTTTGCTCATGGAATCTGCGTTTAGATTGAGGCACAGATAGAGAATGGGGGAAATTATATATAGTGGTTGTAGCTAGGCAAGTGATCAACCAAAATTTTGTTCACACACGAGAGTTGTTCCAAAAGTAATGCATCCAATTGTTTTTTAGTTACAAAACAATTGAAGAGCTACAAAAACAGGAGTGATACCATTAGAATGAGCGATCTTTTGAGCTTCAGAATTTATTTTTCTACATAGTCACCAACATTCTTAATGCATTTTTACCAGCAATGGTGTTGTGGCTGTACAGATTTCTCTGTCGCCACTCTGAAATCAACAAATCCATCAACTGCACCAGTTTTGTAAACATTCAACAGGCGCAATGTTGATGATGAATGTTGATCAGTTCAATTTTTTCTGCATGGAGGAATTCAATGACGCATCTCTGTTTCTGATGCAGACATGACAGAGGTTGCTTTCTTAGAGTCTCACACAGTCAATATTTGCAGAAGAGAGATTAAACTTTCAGGTCATGAATTCATAAGTTCAGTCATCATAACAAGATAATTTGCAATCCCATCTGATCCATTTGGGCGGAATAAAAAACGAATCATTACTTTTAGATGCTCTCTCTCTTTCATATATATATATATATATATATATATATATATATATATAACACATGTAACAATACACAAATAAATTTATATAGTTAAAGTCGATTCAACTTATAGAATTAATTTCTAAAAGCAAATAGATCTATTAATAAAGTATCAAAAAACGTTTATATCATTCCATGATTTAATGACAATTTCATAACAAAGTGAATTTTTCACATATTTCTAAAGGCGTCAAAGGCAATCACAAGTAATCAAGGCTATTAAAACCAAATCTTTTGCTTAAAAAAAAGAAATCCCAAAAGTAAAAAACACTTCAAGAAGCATACGCAAATCATTTTGTTCCAAAATTGTCATTCAATTATAGAATTTGAATTTATTACCGCTTTTACATATCAAATTAGTAATTGTCGCTTCTTGCGAAAGCATGAAACACTAGTGTCTGTAGGTATAAATATAATTATTAATATTTTTAATTATAAGCTCTTTAAGATTATTACAGTTGAGCTGTCTGGGAATTTAAAAAAAAAAAAGGCAATCAACTAGCGTTATGCAATGTTCACAACTTGTACTCGTTGACTGTTTTAGCATTGTACCTAGATTTGGCATTTATAGGTATTTAATTTCCCTTAATTCTCGTGGCGATTGATGCTGGCCTGGAGGTAACGGCCTAGCGAATGGAATCAAAGGTGGCTTTGTAGCTGGGTTTGAATCTCCCGACCAGTAATTGTCATTTCATGCACTGATGACTGCAAAAACATGAAACTGTAGGTATATATTAAACATACACACACACACACACACACACACACACACATATATATATAATCATACTACTAATACTACTATTATTAAACTTTACTTATTCCCTGTTCAAGTCAATAATGAAAATATACATGCAATATATTATATCATTTTATACATGCTTACATACGAAATGATAATCTATAATATATATCTCACCTGTCTGTTTAAATGTATGTATGTATGTATAGATGGATGTTTGTATGTCTACCTAAAACTTTTGACCGAGGCGACAGATGTACACGAGATCAGTATCATTTTGAAGCTCGACCCTTCGGACGACAAATATCAAAAAATTAGCTAAAAACATTAATTCTTTCACCCTCAACTGGGCACTTTTCTACAAGGAGGGATTGCTTTCTCGAAAATCATCACCTTTTTTCGATTGACTAGCCCTGGGTTTGGTGATGGACGCAATGGCAAAGACGTAATTTTTTTTTTTTTTTTTCACATTCTCTTTCTCCTTTGTGGTACAGGTTCAAACCTGCCTGCCTACTAACACATTATTATTTATTTATTTTTTTTTTTTGCTCAACACACACCTCCAAACACTCGGGCAAATCCGGGCACCCAAGCTAGTTATGCGTATGTGTCTGTGTGTCTGTTTATTGCGATCTACAAAAGTTTGCCCACTTTTTTATTGCTTCATTCTTTTTGATACATAACGAAGCCGGTTGTGTGAATGGAAAAGTTCAAGTGTTTTACTGAAATTAAAATTTTGACAAATATTTTATTTTGAACTCTTTTTAAGTTATTTTATATTTTCCACGTTAATCATCATATTACAAATAATATCCATTTTTAGAGAGTTTTTTATATAATTTGTACTGATTTTACAAAAATATACTTTTTTTACTAAAACAATGTGTTTTTTCAATCGATTTGAAGCTTTATGAAATGACCAAAAAGTTTTAAGGTATCACCTGAAATGACCAATTATCAAAAGTTCCAGGTTTTCCAATTTTAGCATAGGAGAGATAGAATCAAAAACTTCAGATTAAACGAGAAAGAAGCTGAAGAAACCGGAAAACTTAAAGACGAAAGAGATAACGTCAACTAAAATAACATTTTACCAACAAAAGCACAAAAGATGAAAAATGATGAAGCCTTAAAACAAAACCAGAAATCAAGCATGTGTAGTATGACTTAACGCTTCATCTTTCCTAGAAATGCGATTTAATAAATAATTTTTAAATATTTTATTTTGAATATTTTTTAAGCTTTTGTTTTTTTGTTTTTAATTTTATCGTTTCAGCATAGATCACCATATTACAAATTATCTTCACTTTTAGTTTTTTATATATAATTTGTATTGATTTCACAAAAATATATATTTGTTAGTAAAAAATGTTTTTCAAATTTATATGGAATTTAAAGCTTAGATATCATCAGAACATACTACTGCCTTTTATTAAATGTAAAGGTGATTGCATACTCTTGGATCACCCGGTTAAAGTTTCATGTAATCACCATTTTAATGTCAGTACATTTTTTTTATTTTCATCTATTGAGAACCAAAAAACTGCTTACATCACAACAATTTTTAATAGAGTTCTCTCCAGCAATTTACATCTATATAATCAACAAACAGCTACTACTTTTTAACTATAAAACAGAAACTTTAAAATTTTCTAGGAATGATCATTTCCCTATACAGAAGTTTTGAACTTCATTTAATACTGAATTCAGTCATTTCGGTAAAGGTTTTAATGCTTCAAGTTCTTAATATATATATATATATATATATATATATATATATATATATATATATATATATATATATATATATATATATATATAGCCTTATAATCATCACTGTAGTCACACTATAGTACAGTGTGATCTTGATATAAGAAACTTATTCGCACGGCCTTGCGTCTCTCTTATATCCGGGTTACATTGTACGGGCTCTAATTTGGGACCAGAGAAAATCTTTCTTATATCTCACACACACACACACACACACACACACACACACACACACACACACACACACAGTCTCTTATATCCGGGTCACACTATAGTACAAACATGTGCTTGTGATGTGTGTGCAAAAAAGAACCTGAACGCTAACTATTAATCATTGTATGGTCTTGTCGTCCCGATTGACATCCTTTTTGTACCATGCCAAAGTCCTTTTCCTTCAATAACCAGCGTTCTTCCACCTGACATTGAATATGACCGATATTCTCTCAGCCTACCATTGTAAAACTGCATCCTTTCTTTTTTCCTTAGCTTGCATAACATTGTTATCTGGTCACACAGGAAGTTAACAGTTTAACGTCATGGCGTCATTGATGTGGGGAGTTTATTAAATCACCCGGTCTTTTTATCATTATTCATTTTTCCAGATGGATTATATTAAGCCGACAGATGAGACTAACAGCTATAATCACTTCAGGTTAGAGTGGACCTGGGAGCAATGGCAAATAAGAGATGCAAGCGACAGTGCAAGCAAGAGGAGAAGCATAGGTGAGAGTTTCAGGGAAATGGGAGAATGTAAGTGTGCATAAAGATGTGAAAAAATGTGTGCAGATTTGCACGGGAGATCAAATGTTCACCTTTAATAGAGGATAATTAATCAATCTGAGTACCTTCTCAAGAAAGCATCCCGTGCCAATACAAGAGCCACCATTAATCAAATTGACCATCATTCTATTTCTGTACATCAAATCGATGTGGATCGTTGGAATGAGAGAAACAAATGAGTAGTTCTGACAGATTGCAAAGAAAATCCAATTAAGTCTTGTAGATTTCTGAAAAGCATTTAAAAATCCTGAGGTATTAAAGGATTCACAAGTATATATATATATATATATATATATATATATATATATATATATATATATATATACACTCCTATAAATTTAGGGTTTTTTGTGTATTGATATTTATATTAAAAACCCTTTTTTCTATTTACGTAAAAAGAAAATACAACTGTTATATATGGATCATGGAATTACATTCATCTGCAAAAGATCTAGCTAATTTGCATATTCTTTTAAATATTCATTTTAATTAATTCTTAGTTTTTCCGCTTTTCTTATGGGATGATCATCTTTAGTTAACTATTACATGTAATTATATTCATGCAGATATTCTACATGATTTATACTTGCATAAAAAGGTTATAGCAAACACAAACCTCTTTCTATATATATTTATGTATGCGTATATATATATATTTATTTCAAATATTTTGCTTACCAAACTCCTTTGTCAGTTTTTGGTATACAGACATGATACTTAATATACAGGGTATTCAAACCAATTCAAAACTTTATATTTGAGTTTTAACCAGGGAAAATCGGTGCAAAATTTCAAGTGTTTAGACCAAAGTTTGGCGGAGGAGTTTGGTAGAGTTCTCAAAGGTCGAATCGTTGAACTTTGACCCCTTAACAGCCAAATTTCTGGCCGAAAACCGATCACATAGATTTTCCCAAATCTCAGGACCCTGTACATCAAATTTAGAGTCTGTAGACTAAAAATTGACAGAGTTATTGCGTAGGGAAATGTACACAGACATGCAGAGAGACACACAGACACGTTCACTTTTATAGATATATAGATAGATAGACTAATAGATTAAACAAAAATATATACGTATACATAAATATATATGGAAACAATTTTATGCTGACTTTAAACTTTTTATGCAAATATTGTGCAAGTATAAATCAAGTAGAATATCTGCATGAATATAATTACACATAATAGTATACTAAAGATGATCATCCCATAAGAAAACCGAAAAAACTAATAGGGAATTAATTAAAATGAATGTTTAAAAGAATATGCAAATTAGCTAGATCTTTTGCAGATGAATGCAATTCATCGACCCATGTATAAGAAAATTGTATTTTCTTTTTAAATAAATAGAAAAGAGAGTTTTTAACATGAATATCAATACACACAAAAGAAAAACGAATATATATATATATATATATATATATATATATATATATATGCTTGTATGTTGAACAACAGGGATAGTTCCTGTTTGTTTTTCTTGCAATCCATTCTTTCCATTTTGCCGGTCAATGTTCAAACGTTCAGTGCAAATGACATGACATCCCCAAAAACGAATTTAGAACCATATTAATTAAAAACACTGCCATTTTAGCCATCTCATATTGTGATCTGTGCCTTCCAATCATTGAAGCCCTACTCATTCGCATGAACAAACCGACCATCAATCAGACTCAATATGAGAGGGAAGGCACGCTTAAATGCTTTTAATGATTTTAAACGATTTTAATCGACTTTTCAATGAATTCAACACAATTTTTAATTCATCACTTGCCTGAAGACGAGTCATGGAAGTCGAAAATATCTGTGATTATGGAAAATTTCTGCAAAACTGCTTATTTCAGTGAATTAATTCTATGCTTCCTGTGAATGGTATTCTTCTAGTTACTGTGTAAATTCATAAGTTTGAGGTTAAAGAAATAAAAAAAAAGAAAAGGAAAGGAAAAAAGAAAAGGAAAGAAGGAAAAGAAGGAGAATGGAAAAGGAAAGAAAAAGGAAAGGAAAAGGAAAAAGGAAAGGAAAAGAAGGAGAAAGGAAAAGGAGAAAGGAAAAGGAGAAAGGAAAAGGAGAAAGGAAAACGCAAGGAAAAGAAGGAGAACGGAAAAGGAAAGGAAAGGGAAAAAGGAAAGGAAAGAAAAGGAAAAAAGACAGGAAAAAAAAGAAAGAACAAAAGGAAAGCAAAAATAGAAAGTAAAAAAAGGAAAAAAGGAAAAAGAAAAGGAAAAGAAGTAAAAAGGAAAAGGAAGGAAAAAGGAAAGGAAAGAAAAGGAAAAAAAGACAGGGAAAAAGGGAAGAACAAAAGAAAAGGAAAAATAGAAAGTAAAAAAAGGAAAAAAGGAAAGGAAAGGAAAAAGAAAAGGAAAAAACAAAAGGAGAGGAAAAAAAGGAAAGAAAAAAGAAAGGAAAAGAAGGAAAAAAAGAAAAGGAAAGGAGAAAAGTAAAGGAAAGATGGAAAAGGGACAGGGAAAAGGGGAAGAACAAAAGGAAAGCAAAAATAGAAAGGAAAAAAAGGAAAAAAGGAAAGGAAAGGAAAAGGAAAGTAAAAGGAAAAAGATAGAGACAAAAAGAAAAGAAAGTGCTAAATTCTCTGCATTTTGCTTCGGATTGCATATTGTTATTGAGAGTTAAGGGGTTTCATTGGTAACTAATTAGTTCTAATTATGGATGCTTCAGGTTGTTTGAGCATGTTAAGCATAATTGCATCTTAATGAACCCTCAACCTAACAAGAAAAACACGACAAAATGTGATCTTTAACCCAAATATATTTTACAAAGTCAGCAAAAACAATAAGATAACCCAATAAAAGAAACCAAACATAAATATAAATGAACAGATGAAAAATCATTACAAATTTAATTAAAAGGAAACAGTAATTATTAGATGAAACCAGTCTAAACAGTTAGGTAAATTTCATTACCTCTCAAAAAGACACGAAATTTAACTTTATTCATATAAGATACATTTCAACCGCTAACGCATTGAATCTTTGTAGTATGATTAATAGCACAGTATGAAGCTAGATTTTATATTTTAATAATAACTCAATAAAATAAATAGAAAAGTAAACATACCGACAGATTCGAATAAAAACATTAGTAGACTAAATATTTTGTTTCTTTTATTAACAGAAACTTTATCAAAGTTTATAGAAAATATTCTTACGAATAAAATAAACAAAACAAATTTATATTGAAAAATGAAAAAAGATGAACACGTCACCATTGAAATAACAAACATTAGTAGACTAATTTCGTCCATACCAATTCTACTGCAGTTAAATTGATGACGAGTTTGCCCTACATCCCCTGTCCTGAAGATCCGATACCTATTGTCTGCCTTTACATGGTTAAGCAAGGTCTCAATTCTGCCGGGTTTGCATCAATTCTCAAGCCAGTTAGAGACGATGTTCGCGGAGCTGAAAGTATGACATTCTTTGCTTCTGTAATCCTGAAAAGAATCCAACGATATCCCCTTCACTAACGCCATAATTCACAATAACAAATCTCAGCTCTGATCTTCTGTTTCAGCTGACAGATATTCAACTCCTGCCTCTCCCAAATCATTATTCCTAAAGTAACTGTTTCTCTCATATACAAATGACTGCCACATGTAAAAATTCAACTACAAACAGAATTTTTTCCACTGAAAATCGAGAGTCCAATATGCAAAACTGTAACAATATCAGGTCTCTTCACAACTAAAGACAACAGTCAATTCATTACTTTTTTATCTTTCTGAGATACCCGTATTCAACATGCCAAACAGGTGTGCTGCCGCTTTTGTAAGTATTTTCTTCCAATACAGCTTTTAAAGCAAGAAAATCACTTACATGGAACACCACTGATCTGATCTTTTCACACTATCAAGAACTGCAGAATTTACTGTCAATTCTAATATCTTAACTCAATTTACCAAAACCAGAAAAAAAAAAAAAAAAAACAACTCACTAACTGACCATTTTATTTTCCAGCCTATCTCACAAAGCATTAGACGGATGATAGCAACTTGTAAGAATGAATCTTGGGGTATCACTTAGATGTTCCAACTATTCCACCTCTTGATATCAACAGAGACAATACCATGACTATTATGATGCTCTTCCGCAACGTCTTAGAGTTCTTGCGTGCATTTTTCATTTCTACATGATGTAAAGATTTTTTTTTGCGATTAATCGCTTGTAAAAAACATTTTATAAAAAGAAAATATATTTGGCTTCTTTTAAGTAACTAGAAATTATTTTCAATCACTGTTGTACAAGAGATAGAAATAAAGAGAAAGAGAGAAAGGAAGAAAAGAGGAAGGAAGAAAAAGAGGTGGCATCAACACACACACACACACTCTCTCTCTCTCTCTCTCTCTCTCTCTCTCTCTCTCTCTCTCTCTCTCTCTCTCTCTCCTGAGATTAGATCTCATGTCATTCAGGTGCAACATCCTTCCAAACAAATAAAATAGGAAGATGTTTGAGAATTTGGATTATTTTAATTACTTAGATCTCTTGCATGTTATTCTCACAACGTTTCGCCCGATGTAACCTCTAACTTTCTTCACATCTGTTTTATTGAACTCGAGAATCTGCATGGAATTTCAAACAAAACTCTTTATTTAATCCATAATGGTAGCTTTCACATATTTCATCCGACATAACAGAATAGAAGTCATAGCATTTTGTATTTGTAGTCATAGCATCGCCAATACTGAGGATTGAACCTTCACTCTCCACAAGACTGTTACTCAGAATTGATAATCAGCATTTTAATCCATTGCACGATGAGTTATTGCTGTCGAAATAATAGTACAAAATATGCAGATGTATTTTCAAATTGACATGTATATTTTTATAAGCACATAAAATATGCATGTATATGTATAATTTAGTTTAAGTATCAGCACAGGACTTAAGTAATTTTTCAAATTTATTTTAAATAAAAAATAAATTTGAATATTATTAGTTTCAAAAAAAAAAAAAAAAACCCAAAGAATCTATCAGGCATGTGTGAAGTATGATGATTTAATAAAGTGTAACCTGACCAATGAGAATTGAGGATATGTGTTGCATGGTAAGAAACAATTATAGAATATGATAGATATGTAATGCAAGTCTTAAAGACAGGCTAAGAACTGATGTCTCCAGAGTAAGAGTAAATCTGAACAGTATAGGCAGAACAGGTGTGTTTGGTCATATGGAAAGAAAAGATGAAATTACTTTGGTTTGTAGATGTAGGACAGCTGATGTAGCAGGGTTCATTTGCAGGAGAAAAAAGTAAAACATGGAGGAAGTGACAGAATGGATATAGGAGAATAAATAAAGACTTGGCCAGAAAGTGTTTAGTTTGGAAATCAATTTCTAAAATCTTCATATAAAACAGTAGTAAACCAAAGATGATGATGATGATGATGATGATGATGATTTCTTTCATGGATCAGTATAACTGGGGTGCTGAATTTATATTTAGTCCACTTAGTTTTCCCCAAAACAAAGCTGATGCTGAAGAAATTTTAAAAAAAAAGTCCGATCTTGAAAATTGGTTGCATTTAAAACACACGGAAGCTGAGATTCTAATTTCATCTCACAAGTTATGAAGACCTGAATGAAACACTGATTGTCTCTTTCATCCTGGTTCTGTACCGGCAAATGCAATTTGGATTCTCTCTCTTCTCCAGCCATTTAAAAATAAAAAAAAATCCTGTGCGTGATTCAAGTCTATTTAGTCTGGGGTCGATCAGAAATCCATTTTGCAGAGCCATCTGGCACCAATCTGGAACCGAATCCTCAAGGAACTGATATCCTACATTTTATTTCTTTAGAGAAATTAAGTGGACACATGGAAGTGGACACCGTTTGTGTGAGGGGAGGGAGAAGTTAGTGGGTAGAGTATAATTTAAAGCTATTTCAGTTGAAAGAGAGTGAGGTACACTAAGTTCAAAGCCAACTTTTTAGGGAGGGGGAGGGAAGAAGGGAGGATGCGGGTAGTGATGGTGAAGAGGGTGCAGATTTCTAATTGTCTGATAAGATTGGCCCCAAATGCCTCCCACCTTATTTTGGATAATGAGAAGCTAAGCAGCATCCCAGGTGATACGAAGTCAGAAAATTCCTTTCTTCACAATCTCATTTACTCTTTCTTTACGAATAGTTTTATGGCTACAAGACATACCCGTGACTCGTTGGATCACACATACTACCACTATATTCTATTTGGATTTCATTCAATAATTCATAAACTCAGACAAATCTGGTAAGATATTCTTATTACATAACTAAGAATAAGTCTTCTGTACTTTTCTATTCTTATAATTCTTCTTATCATCATCATTATATAGGAGAATTATTAATTATTATTATTTATCAAGATTTATCACACATATCCTCCATCAAAAGTGATGAAGGGATGGAGGATAAGTAAAATTGACAAGGTGGACAAACTTGATAAATAAGGTCCACATGAGCCTAATGGATTAATGTTGGTTTCTGAAATATCTTAGTGTTAAATATAATTGTTGGTCCCCTGAAAAAAGGAGGGGAGACCTGTAAATTCACCCTTGTCTGTTCGTCTGTCCGCACTTTTCTCGATAACTACGCCTTTGAATTTTTTTTAATTTTGCACCAACATTAAACATGATATGAGTAAAAAAGTAACAGGACGGATTTTCCAGGAATACTCCGGTTGTCCCCGTAGTGCCTTTCAGGTTAAAATGGTTAGAATTGACACTTTTGTGTTTATTAAAAAAAAATTGATGTTTTGGATTTTTATAAAACTTTCTGAAAAGTTGTAACTGATTTCTATATAATTTTGTTTGTCTATACTTTGCGATAACTCTTGGGTGTGCCCTAGGGGCTCTTTTAGGGCTAATAAAAATGCTCCATTTTTGGAACTATTTTTCCATATTTGTCCAAAATTTTCTGTGTCTGTCTATTTAGTAGTTTTGCATGGTGCTGAACTCAAATTTAAATATGTTAAGATCTTGGGGACTTTTGGGGCTAAATGTGTGTGTATGGGGGGGGGGCAAATGATGGACTTAGTCATTTCTTTTTTTGGATGGTGCAGAACTTAAATTTACATATGTTAAGACCTAAAACTGCACCGTTTGTTCATTTTCGCTAAGATTTAACGTCCCCTGGAGACTTTTGGGTCTAAATGGGGGAGGGGGGGCAATGCTGAACTTCGTCAGTTTTTTTATGCCTCATTTACTGTGGGATCATGTGGGTCACTAGGGGGACCATGTATGCTTCACTTGTTTTAATGGAAATCGATCCAGACAGGGCAGGAAGTCACTTGATGTAAGAAGCTAAAAAAATTGCCTATTGACACTAGTATTGAAAGATGCAGTCTATAGGTAGGATGATAAAGGTTCCACAAGTCTGCATTAAAAAGAAGGTACTAGAATACTAAGCTGTATTATTAACAAGGTATAAAAACAGCGAATTGGTCAATATCACTAAATCAATGAGCTGGAACAAAGGAAACAGGGAAGAGATCAGGTAATTCTGAAGAACACATGCTATAATAATATTTATAAAAAAAGACTGAGACTAGTAATATTACATCTGTAAGAGAGAGGATGCAGAGAAGAAAGTATGTGGCCAACCAAGTTACAGATATGCTTCTGAAACTTATTAAGAACCCTTAAATGGGACAGAAATTCACCAGCCCAAATATGACAATAGTACTTTACATAGGTTTGATAGTAGATTTGTAGAGATAGAGAATATTAAAAATCTTCATGTTTAAAAAATCTGAATGTTTGGAAGGATTTTATAGAGATTAAAACAACATTACGTTGTCAACAATAATTTAAGTGCTAATAACAATAGGATTTCAACATCTGAATTTCATTTGATAAACATGCAAAAAATTACATTTCTGACAAAGTTTTATTTTGTTGATGAAAATTGGTATTGTTTGGCCGTTAAAAAAAAAAAAAGAAGATATTTGTCAATATACAAAGGAAAGTGGATAAAAACTGAATTAAATTAAGGTGTGTTTATGAAATGCATGTTTTAAAATATTAAGCGACTGGAAAGCTTTAAAAAGGTAATTTTCATTATTCATGGCTTATTTAGCTGTGAATATAATGGAGCATGTGAATCTGTTTATGATCATTTTCGATGAATTCCATTCAGTTCAATTTATTTGGCAAAAATTAAAACAATCATGCTTCAGTTGCCATGCATGGAAAAGGTGATAGAAATTTGCAGAGAAGAGAATACAGTAGGCCAGCATTTGTTTAAATTCACCTTTAATTATTGATGCTTTCATTACCTCTCTTGGAAGCCTATTCCACAATCCAAGGATTCTAATTGAGAAAACGGCCCTCCTCTGGTTCTGTTAAAATCAGCATTGCAATAGTTTTTGTAGTGTCTACATAGATTTCTTTCTGGTGCAAGAGTGAATAATAGGCCTGAGGTATATCATAATGCTCACTGAGTAGATTGTAGGCCACAACGAGATCACCACATAATCGTCAGCTTTCAAGTGAGAAAAGGTTAAGCTTTTTGAGTCGGCTTTCATATACCCCCCCACACCATTCGAGTAGCCAGTTATTGAACTCTCTCCAGCTGCTGGACATCACATATAAAATATAGAGCAGAGACCTGGACACCATACTCTAACAATGTTCTGACGAGGGAGACATAAAGAAGAAGAAATATTTCAGGAGTGAGTTTGCAGAAAGAATATCGAATGAGAAACAGAATACTCCTTGCTTTGTTAGCAGCCTGAATGCAATGTTTATATGGCTTGAAGGACGAGTCGACTAGAAGGCCAATATCTTTTGTCTCTTTCAATAAGCTAAGTTCATTGTTAGTAGTATTTAGTTTCTGTTGGCAAGCTATAAATATCCCCTTTATATTTCTCCTGGGTTGAAAAAATATTGACATCGCAATAGTAAAAGAAAATTAAGAAAATAGCGAATTACATGATGTGAAAGGGTGTTATTTAATATTTGTAAGAGTTCGCGGTAGTGATGAAATAAGAAAGGTCTTTGTATCCTTAATCTATGCTTATAGCATGCAATATAAACACATGTTTAAGTGAAAGAATGAAAATATTTTATCTAATATTATGATAAACAATTAATTGTAAGAAATCATCAGTTTCATTGCAGAAATACGTAGGTAAATGCTGAAACATTATTATTATTTCATTAAGTGTGTAAGCTCAAGCTTTATTTTTGTCTCCATTTGTTTTTTTTTTGTTTTGTTTTTTTTTAGTTTTTTCTCGACTTTTCTTAGCTTGACTAAGCATTTTCAAAAACACAATGAATCAAAATAAATTATATTTGTACCTATAACATAATATCACAAACAAATTGATATTTGGGCCTGACTTTGAAAATTTGACAAGAAACTTTATATGTTAGATATATTTATATCATGGCTTTAAGTGACAAGTTTTTCTTACTTGCTATATTTAAAAGCTTATCATTAGAAAACAAGTTTTGATGACAGGGCAACATTGTAAGAAAAACATGTGACCATCTATCATTGTACACAAACCTGTCAACATAAACCTTTAGCGTTGTTGTCAAATTGCTCGATAACTTGTTTCTTCTTTTTGTTGCAAACGCTGCCTAGTCTATTCATTACAGCAAACTCCAAATTTTACAACTATTAAATATAAACATCTATCCTAATCAAATCATCATAATTAAGAACGTTTAGTCTGGTAAGTACTTGAATGGATAGCTGCTTAAGAACACTAGCTTTCATCCTTATAGAGATTGATTTATGAAAATCTGGCTTTAATTAATTAAATAACCTTGTATGTTTCTTCAGGTCTCATGTAAACTGACCCAGTTTAATAATAATAAACAAACAAGTTCTTGATGAGCCCTTCCCCCTCAAGTAATCCAATTTACCACACTTACACTACTAACGATTACTATGATATTGTCCCGTTGACTATTGTACACTCTTTAACCCTTATCCTCGAGTGGCCTCTGGGCCTTGATAAGTGATAACTCCTATTAAAAGAAAAAAAAAGAAATAGTGACATCATCATTATTATCATATTTGGTTTAACGTGTATTTTGTATGCTGGTATACATAGGATGTTGTTTTTTTGGGTTTTTTTTCGAAATTGACCTCCAAACTAACATCTCTCTAGCCAGGTATTTATTTATCTTTCTCTCAAATCCATTCTGACCACCTCCTCCTATGTTTTTATTAACCTTCCACTGCCAATTTAGCCCTGCTACATCAACTGTTTTACATCTCCTCACCTAATCACTCTCATCCATTCTTTTAAGGTGACCAAACCAACAAAGTATCCTATTCTGCACACATCTTGTACAATCTCTATAACTCAACAAATATGCATAATCAATGTACAAAATAGTTTTTTCTGTTTGTTCCTTCTTTTATTGGATTTTCTGAATATTTTCTGATTTTATCTAACATCTTCACCTCTCTTAAGGTCATATCTGTATTTGACTACAAGAATGTAACCCGTTGTTTCACATATTAAGTTTGGGTTACAATGTTTAAATCAGGAAAAGTGAGTTTCCAATGCTAGTTACACATAAAAAATAAAAAGACAAAACCCAAATTTAGTCTCTTTCTGTTTGTTATATCCCCTTCTCTTTTATTTTGTTTATCTTTCTCTATCCACCTATGGATTAAATAGTGCTACTGCATCTGATGATATTCTCTTTTGTTTTGAGTGAACTATTACAATCTTTTTATTTTTCCTCTCTTTATTACCGTCCATAACAAGAGAGTGTCTGAATAATGTCACAATAAAAGCAACCTACAATGGGATAAGAACGATAGAATCTGTATATTGTTCCCTTATTATAAAAGATATCTACAACTCTCTCTTGGGTCAGGCTCCCCAACTTCTGTGCGCGTGTGTCTGTGTGTTAATAAACCGTCAGATAATAAAGAAAGAATAAAAAGATGGTAATAGGTTTAGTTTTATGACATATCAACCATCTATGCGTTATTTAACACTGAATAAAATTGTCAAATGCAATTCTGTAGTTAGGTTTATTAGGTTATATTTCTAAAAACATTGCTCTAAGGAAATATTAGTTTTAGAAGGAAATCTTAGGAAGAGAATAGGGAGTGTTATTCACAGAAAATATTGATCTTAGGAGAACATTTCACAGTAAGAGTGGGACCATTACTTTTTAAAAATATTAATTTCTGAAAAGCATTACTCATTGAAAAGCATTACTCATTCAAATGCATTACGCTTTGAAATGCATTACATTTCGAAATGCATTACTCACTGAAATGCGTTACTCACTGTAATGCAATTACGCTTTGAAATGCATTACTCATTGAAATGCAATTACGCTTTGAAATGCATTACTCATTGAAATGCATTACTCATTGAAATGCAATTATGCTTCGGCATGCATTACTCATTGAAATGCAATTACGCTTTGAAATGCATTACTCATTAAAACGTATTACTCATTGATATGTAATTATACCTCGAAATGCATTACTCATTGAAATGCAATTATGCTTCAACATGCATTACTCATTGAAATGCATTATTCATTGAAATGCATTGCTCTTTGTGAAATATTACTCTTTGGTAATGATAATCTTCTTTGTTCTCAACACGATTAACCTCCAACCACCAGCCTCTAGTATCTATTTTGGAGGAGAAATAAAAATGAGAAATAAAAGTCTTGATTTTTAGCCAAACAGATTGAATAATGCTAGTTGGGGATGAATTTACAGATACTAAAGCATAATGTAAGCAGCTGATTGATAGAATTAGGCCTCTTCAACCTCTTGTCTTCCTGAAGTAAAGGTAGGAGTGGATTGGTGGAAGTCACCAGGCCATGAACTGTTTAGCCACCAAAATCCCATATATATATATATATATATATATATATATATATATATATATATATATATATATATATATAAAAAGAAAGTTCTTAGTTGGTCACTGTCTGGGAAATAAAGGCAGTCAGCTGGCCTTGTGCGAGATCATGATTTCTAGTTGTATGATCACTAATGACTGTTTAAACGTTGTACCGGTATTCGTCATTTAAAATTGTTAATTTCCCTTTATTCTTATGGCAGTTGATGGTGACCAAAAGGTAATATTCCTAGCAAACAGAATCAAAGGTGGTTTTGTAGCTGTGTTCGAATCTCCTAACTAATAGCAATTGTCACTTCTTGCACTAACGATTGCGAAAGTATGAGACACTACTGTATGTAGGTATCAAAGTAATTATTTATTGTTCATTATATATATATATATATATATATACAGGGTGTTCCAAAAGAAACAGTGCAGTAGGAATATGCTAATAATCCAAAGAAACAAAACTCACAGAAACATACTATTTATTGCAAATACTCACAAATCCAATACCTTATCAACTAAAGTACGATTGAGGATTGACTCGTGCAGTAAGATATGATCTACAATAACTGTTGAAAGTGTGCGCCATTCACCTGCAAACATAAACGAGCGTGACGCTGCATGTTTTGAAAAACACACTCAAGTTCATCAGGTTTGATGTTTTGAATAACACTTGTTATTCTCTGCTTCAGTTCATCCGTAGTTCGAGGATTGTCTGCATACACTGAGCCTTTCAATTTGCCCCACAAATAAAAGTCAGGAGGTGTTAAATCCGGTGATCGAGGTCGCCACAAACCACAAGAGATCACACGATCCCCAAAGACATCACCAACTGCAGCCATACTGACACGAGCTGTATGTGCAGTTGCACCATCTTGCTGGAACCAGCCTTGTTGCTTTTCTTGCTCCGTCAGTTGATCAAAAAATGGCTCCAGGATGTTATGAATGTAACACTCAGATGTGATGGTGTTTTCAAAAAAGATAGGTCCAATTATACGCCGCCCTGACAAAGCACACCAAACACCAACTTTTTGATCGTGGAGTGGCTTCTGAAACAGAGCATGAGGATTTATTGTAGACCACACTCTAGAGTTCTGACTGTTCATGTACCCGGACAAATGGAACCATGCTTCATCACTGAAGAATGTATGGTTTAAAATGTTTTCACCTTTCTCTAGAATAAAATTTTCAAACCACCAACAGAAGAGTACACGTTTTTCTGAATCCTGAGGCTTCAGTTCATGAACAGTGCACTGTTTCTTTTGGCACACAAATATCCTTTCTTGTGTTCAGTGCACTGTTTCTTTTGGAACACCCTGTATATATATATATATATATATATATATATATATATATATATATATATACATATATATATATATATATACACACACATATACCCTAACCCTGTATATATATATATATATATATATATATATATACACACACACAGCACATCACATGATTCTTTAGTTATTGTTGGCCTACTTACTAATTTGATTTCTTTTTCCTTACAAAACTGTTTTTTAACATAAAATATAAAAAGAATAAATAAAAAATAAAACAAGTTTCTGAGGCAATTTGTCATCAAAAGAAGAAACTGACATGGCAGACGACACCCATGTAAATAACAGTTTTATTTCACATGCAATCATTTCTGATTTAACCACTACAAAGAGCAGGTATTTGAATACGATACAAATAGTTTGAGCTTTGTTACTTTCTGTTTTCATCAAGTTTCTCGTAACACACTAAAATTATGTTATCTCACACCTTTGACTCCTCAGACTCAAAGACTTTTAGGTCATTCTACAGTTCCACAAACTATGCGACTTCTGATGCAATACTTTACTTGTATAAGAGGCAGATACATCCCAAAATAAAGTACCACTGCCACATCTGGGGAGGTGCCGTTTAGAACTCTTTTTTTTTTCTTTGCAGAGTAAAAAATCAAATTCGAAATCTAGTAGATGATTCTCTTTCTTTCATGCAGTCCTTTTTCTCACAGAAGAGACGCTGTTGGTCATTCTGTACTTTGTAAGTATTTTCATAAATGCGCGGCTGAGCTTCAAATTCTGATCCCCCAAACTGTCTCAGCAAGAACTAGTCTTTTTACCAACACTGCAAATAACTCCTTTCTTCCTTTGCATATCTAAAATCAAGGGGAACTTTCATGAACAAAGTTTCTTTCCAAGAATTTCCAACATGCAAATATTTGCAGATTATAACAGGATCGCTTTAAGTCCAATGTCAACAAATATTTGCCGAGTCGTTTGTGAATCAATTAAACATAGTTCTTCATCCTTTCATAATACTATCTCATCATCCAACTAAAAATCTTACTCTTATCCTCGAGTGGCTTTTGGTGCTTGGTAAATGGGAACTATTAGTATAAAAAGAAAAAAAGAGAGTAGTACTTATGCGCTTACATTACCGTACTGAAATAATAACGTTATTATTTTGAAAGCCATTCTTAAAATGAGGAAAGAAAGGTGTTTTGTAACTATTCTGTACTTCCATCTAACAATTTAATAAAAAAGAAAAGATATTGTAAAACTTCAATTAAACTTGAAAATACCATTTAAAAAATAGCACGGTAACATAAGCACATAAACGCCAGAAGAGTTAGTGGTTACCTTTGGTCTTATAGTCTAAAGCAGAATGGCTGGCCCATACCATCCCAGTAACAGGACGCTAGTCTATCAGCAGTTATACTTCTCAGCAATATTGCAACTCATTTAGATATTTGTGTGGAGAGTTTTATTTACAACACTTGATATTCACAAATGATCATTCATCTATGTACTGACCAGGCTCAACCTTGCTTAACTCTGGTATTTATTTGGTCATAATATCCCTCATTTGCATAGCATATGATCTGTACTTCTGTATAGGAGTTATATTAAACATGCTTGTTAACTCTGTTTCGAGTATGACCGAGCTAATGAGTAGAATAAAATTTCAGCTGATGTTGCTGTTGTGTCAAACGTGAAACTCAAACTAAAGTACACATGCTTGGCCTGGGATCAACATGCAGTATCTGTTCTGTCCAAAGATGGTACAATGGTATGAGGTTTACATTCACACTAAACATCGATAGAATAGAAATAAGTCACAAACTTCTACAAAGGTTTTGGCGATACAGCCCCCACCTCCTAACTTCCCATAACAGTCTGAAAAGATACTCGCATTTAGAGCCCTCTTCCCCTCTGATGATGGCGATAGGCAAACTTGTTTAATGAAGGAAATAAAGATCCAGTAGATGAATAGAACGTACTAAATGTTGAAATAGTTGTTGTCTCTTTATTCAATTCTGAATAAAATATTAGTGTATACCTTCAATCCTGGTCTACAAGTCCATAGTCCTCATTGAAGGAACATGCAAAACTAAGATGAATAGCACATCACGAGATAGCATCCTGATTCACACTATATTTTGGAATCCATTGTTTATAAAATAAATCACGAAGCCTCATAAGCCAGACAGCACCACTACATAAAATGGAGAGGATAAATTCAATGTAGTTCATAATTTTTCTTTTTTTATTTTGGGAAATTAACTTACTCTTTGCCCTCTTTATATTGTCTTAATTTGTAAATGTTCGGTTCCAAAATTTCTAAATATATAAAATAATTGGATATGACCTAAAACTATATCCGATTGTGAGGCTCCACCTTGCGGGCCTTAGGGAGTGTGGAGCCACCCTTTAATTGCCATTGCTCCCAGGTCCACTCTGACCCAGAGTGGTAGTACCTGTTAGGGTTCCAACTATGGGTTAAATAGAATCTGATTTTAAAATATATATATATATATATATATATCCTCCATTAAAAATCGTTCCTCAAAATAACTAGATTCGGCATTAAATAACCTGAAAAAGGTTGATATGCCGTAAAACAAAAACAACCAACCAACCAAAATAATTTTACTTCATAAACGTGTAGAAACAGCCAATAAAAAGAATTAAAAAAAAAAAGAAGAGATTGTCGTTTCCTTATGAGCAAAAATATATTTATGAAAGTAAGAATCAATTTGTCCTCCTTTTTGGAGAAAAATTGGAGAAGGACAATTCTGACTTCAACACAATGTGCCATTGGTTGGAGAGGATGAGAAAAGATCTAGATTTATTTTAAAATTTTTAAAAGACCATGGATAGAAAGAGAGATATAGAATTAGAAAGAGATAGAAAGGAGGGGGAGAGAGAAATAAGGAAGGAGAGAAAGAAATAAGGAAGGAGAGAGAGAGAAATAAGGAAAGAGAGAGAGAGAAATAAGGAAGGAGAGAGAGAGAAATAAGGAAGGAGAGAGAAGAAAATAGGGAGAGCTTCAGCGATATATATATATTATATGAGAGGGGGGGGGCACATAACACACCACACTAAAATTGGCAAGATGAACCAACCCATTAATCGTATAAAAGAGCATCTAAAAGAAATCTGGTAAATAGAGGATAAATAACTATTGAATTATCATGATGTCATATGAATCACGCCGAAAGGGGAGACACTTCCTATTTTATAATCTGGAATACCTGCTAGAAAAAGTGAAAGTAATCCATTTAAAATAAAAAATATAAAAAAAAAAAAAATTAAAATAAAAAATGGTGCCAATATACTCCAGAGACTTTGTAATATCAGACAAAGACCTTAGCCATTAACTAAATCATTCCAATATGCGTACAAGTTATAATTCTTCACAAGTTTTGGTGCCTAATCTTTTACCATTATGTGACAGGTCATGCTATTTTTTTCAATGTTCATGTTTACATTACAGCGAAACCAAGACTGACTCACCTGAATAAAGACATAAAAAATTGGTGTATGGAAATGTGGATAAGCAAGAAAACATACTGTACAATCACATTGACGCACCGGTTCTCACCAGATCACCAAAGCAATGTTGAGCCTGGCCAGTACCAGATGGGTGACCATTTGGGAAAGCTAGGTGCTGTATATACCTTCTGGAAAGGCCTAGCCGTGAGGTCAGTACCTTCACCCTGAAAAAAGAACTCCTCGCTATAAAAGCGTCTACAAAAGTTGTGGATGGTCTATGTCCCCTTCCTGGGGGTCAAGGTTATGGATGGATGGATGGAAGAAAACATTAGTAGAAATAAAGACACAAACACGTCATTAAAGCTGGATCAAAATATTTCAGTTGATTAATTCAATAATATTCGTTTGGTAAAATGAGCTTTATTACACAGAACTGAACATATCTCTTTTTTTGTTTCATTTTCCTTCAATCAAAGTTCTCAGAAATCAAGAGGTCTTCTACCTGGTGCTAACACTTGAATTCTATACAAGATACATAGATATTCGAATGTTCCATTAATGTTCTTTCTCTCTCAAACACCGAGTTAGTAAAAAAGTTGAGAACCTCATTTTCCCCTCCCCAATTGACCATTTTCATATGTTGTAGTATATCTTTTGTTTTGGTCTCTTAGTCTTACTGAATTCCAAGACAAGAATCCATCTAGTCTGGTGGAGTATCCAGCTTTGTGTTATTACTTATGGTAACATCACTTGGAGAAAGTATGAAATCAAAGTAGAGTGGCTGTGACCCAATGGTCCACGGGTATGTCAAATGCATATAACTTTTTATAATAATTTTTTTTTTTTAAGTATTAAAAATATATATGTGATGAAAAATATATATGTAAATAAAAATGTGTTCTATCAGCACTGACGACTTAATGCAAGTATTTGTGTAGAAGGAAGTAAACTAACACTTATTTGAATACAAAGATGTGTTCACACGCTATTACTATATAAATAAAAGAGTAAATGTATGTATGTGCGAAACTATTTAATCGATAAACTATTAAACTACTGGTCACATAATACTGAAATTAACAGGAAATGATAATCGTACACCAAGGATGGTTTATAACGAGTAAAATCTTTGTTTAGATCGAATAACATGTAAATAAGTATGCCGGTAAGTTGAAACGCAAAATGTTTATTTCAACTTGCAAACTTTTTTCAATTACTTTTGCGCATGCACAAATTCATTCATAGCTAGGAAACATGGCTAGAGTGCTATATGTTTTGGTTTCAATTCTAGCTGATGACTTCTAGTTCATTTTTTATTTAACTTTTGAAATCAATACTATATATTAGGTACAATATGCTATTCAATAGAGAATTGGCTCTGTAATAATAAATACTAAATCTGCATGAATTAAAATATATTTAAGCGTATTTCATGACGGGACTTGACCAAGCGATTCACACTAGTCCCTAATAAAAAAAAAAGTGTGTATATATATATATATATATATATATATATATATATATATATATATATATATATATATAAATGACAAAAGTCTATATTCCAAATTTCA